>NC_135416.1:7225000-7552500 GCF_051991245.1 Festucalex cinctus | reverse complement strand
TGTGTCTGCGTTTTTGGGATCCAACCTTAGCACATAACAAATCAATTTTGTATTTGTTGCTCTTATGTGGTCTATAATGAATGTTACGTTAGTTTACACATTTTTTTTGTTTTCTTTGCTTGATCTTCATCCTTCTTTTGCCTCGCTGCTCCCTTGTACTTGGGTCCTCCAGCTCACCACCAAAACCCTCAAATCTTGAGAAAATAAAAAGTGTGATATCTCGTAACATGTTCTTTTTAAAATTGTTGTTATTTCTCGTAAACATGTGCCCCCAGGCCGGACTTTGGACCCCTGATTTAATAGCATCAAAAACAAAAACAAAAACAAAAAAAACAGGCTTGCCCAAGCAGGTGAAATTGGTTCTATAAATCTATGAATACAACACGGATATGCTCCAAGCCTCCTATATCACTTCAGGAAGGCAATGAACAAATAATTGATAGCTTCCTCGTCACGTCGTCTTTAGTGAACTACTCCCGGCGGTACAGCGCAATGGAGGGGTGGGGGGTGGGGTGGGGTTCTGCGTCCATTTAGAGACACACCGTGCATGACAGACTAAGGAAGAGGCAGTCCTCCATCCTGGAGGATTTATGTCTCCCATCTGCCCTGAGACTTCTGTCTTCTCCTGTTCTGCCAGACTGGGATGGATGGCGATATTAGAGGAGGGCAATAAAAAAAAAAAAACAAAAAAAAAAAACTGAAAATCTGGGCTGCTCTCTTCCTCTTGGCTCTCGCTCTCACTTCTGCTCTCTGTTTGCTGTGCACACAAATCTGTCGTTTTGCACAAATATTATTTCTGTCCTCAGAAAGCTCACCGTTTGATGACATAACAGGGGCTCGCTTTTTGCCACGACTGCCTTTTTACAAACAAACAGCACCTAAAACGTAACGCGCACATTTCGAGGATCAGAAATGAAATTGTCCAAAAATGTGCATTAACATGCATTGTGGGTTATTATTCTTGTAAAAAAAATAAATAAATAAAAATCTCGTAATATGGTGACATCATTAAAACATTTTTGGCATATCGAATTTTTGCAAAATATTTTTTTTGTAATATAAAAATTAATTTGTGTCAAATCATGACTTTTTAATGTAATATATTACAATTTCATTCTCCTAAAATTGCAACTTTTTTCTTTTAAGATTACAATAGTTATGCTCATAAAATTCTGACTTTTCTCATAATAGTACTACTTCATTCTTGTAATATTGTTTCTTATATTACACATTATCGCAAAACTGCAACATTTGTATTGTAAGATTATGACTTTATTCTCATAAAATTCCACGTTTTCTCTTGTAATATTATTACAACTATATTCTCAAAAAATATTCTGACTTCTTTATTGTAAAATTTTTACTCTTTAAATTTGTGACACTTGTGAAATTCAGACTGTTCTTGTTTATTAACTGAAGACATTTTTTGAACCATTCCAACTCTTCTCATAATATTCTGAAATTTCTCTTTCAATACTAGAACTTGATTCTTACAAAATTCCTTTTTTTTTCGCAACTGTCTTTGAGCTCATAAAATTTAATGTTACAACTCTATTTTCATATAATCAATTATTGTAAAATTCTCAATTTTTTTTCTTGCTAAGGTATATAGGTCTCTAAAATATTTTTGTCTTCGAATATTAAATTATATCTTGTTGATTTTTTTTCTTTTAATATTACAACTCTATTCTCAAAAAAATTATATCTACTTTTTTTCCCCTGTGATATTACAACTTTAATCTCGGAAAAGCATACCTCATTTTCTCGTCATATTACAAGTTTATCTTCACAACATTCTCAATATTTTTGATAGCATTAAATTTCCGTCAAATAAAATCACAACTTTTGTCTCTATTAGTTCTCTTATCTTGTAACATTCTAACATTTTTTTGCTAGTCTCAGCCAGGTGTGTTCATTTTTTTTTTTTTTTATTCCAACCTTGTTCTCATAAGAATTTTGAGAACTTTTTTTCATGACTTTTCATACATTTTTTTCTGTTTTATTCAACTTTTGACTACTACAACATTCCAACTATTTTCCTTATAATATCACGACAGTCTTCAAATAATATTACATTTCTCACATCATTGAAACCATTTTCCTTTCTTTTCAAATGTAGCTCTAAAATTCTTTTATAAACTTTATAATAAAAAAATATTATGGAATAATGTATCGTGTTTTTGACCTGTGATGGATTTTCCTACTCAATTTTCAACCCACAATGCATTGCTCACGAGCAAGATCCATCATTCCATCATTTTGGGTGATATTTGCACAGTGTCATATCCCGTTAACACAGTGTGATACAAAATTCAAATGTTTGTTTTTGTTTACCTTTATTGTCTTTAATGTCCACGGCTGCCTGAGCCTCCAGCAGCAGAGAGATCATCTCCTTGTTGCTACTCAGAGCAGCGTGATGCAGAGGCGACAACCTTCACACACGCACACAGATGAGGTGAGAATGTTACATGCTAATAAATACACGTGTATGTGTAAAATCCGAGCGGGACTCGAAGCCGAGATCATCTTTTGGCGTAGAACAGCTCCACCGCTCGGCTCAGTGTGAGAGAGACGGGACGAGGCGGGTTGGGTGCAAATGACCTACTTCCATTAATAAGCAATTGCTCTGCCCTGGAGCCTGCCGTACACACACAGCGCACGCCTGTGTGCGTGTAAATGTGTGTGAGTGTCTAATGGATCCCCCGCGAATGCAAAAGGCCGGGCCCTGGAGCCGAATCGACCAATCATCGGTCATTAAACAAGCACTTGGGACCAATCATGTGATTCCAATCAGCGTGTTACCAAAAAAATAATAAAAAATCCAAAGCCAAATGGAACACGATGACAAACCAAGCATGTGCGCACATAAAGATCGGCCAATCACAAAGTCTAAAAATAGACGAAAATCAAGAATTGTGCATTGAAGGGAACGGTCACACACGAGTTCAAAAAATGTCCCCTCAGAGGTGGGTAGTAGTAAGTACATTTATTTAACTCTTTGGATTAAATTGTACTTATTAGAGTCATTTAAGTGCTGCATACTTTTTATTTTTGTCATAACGTGTGGAGCGAGGATGTGGTGGATGGACCCAATGGCGGAGAAACGAGGCAGGGAGAAAGATAGGATGGGAAACGTGAGGAACTTTATTTACAACAAAGATGGTGATGGACATGACGGGACGGAACGTGAGCGGACTGGTTGCCATGACTGGACTGAACGTGGAAAGACTTGGGCAAGACGTGGACAGCCTTGGCAGGACAGACTTGGCAGAACGTGGACAGACTTGGCAGGACGTGGCCAGATTATCAGGACAGACTGGGTATGATAGGACGACTTGGCTAGACGTGGAGAGACTTGGCATGACGTAGACAGATGTGGCAAGACAGACTTGGCAGAACGTGGACAGACTTGGCAGGACATGGACAGACTTGGCAGGACAGACTGGGTATGATAGGGCGACTTGGCTAGATGTGGAGAGACTTGGCTAAATGTGGAGAGACTTGAGTTGATGTGGAGAGACTTGGCATGATGTGGACACATGTGGCAGGACAGACTTGGCAGAACATGGACAGACTTGGCAGGACAGACTGGGTATGATAGGGCGACTTGGCTAGACGTGGAGAGACTTGGCATGACGTAGACAGATGTGGCAAGACAGACTTGGCAGAACGTGGACAGACTTGGCAGGACATGGACAGACTTGGCAGGACAGACTGGGTATGATAGGGCGACTTGGCTAGACGTGGAGAGACTTGGCTAAATATGGAGAGACTTGAGTTGATGTGGAGAGACTTGGCATGATGTGGACACATGTGGCAGGACAGACTTGGCAGAACATGGACAGACTTGGCAGGACAGACTGGGTATGAGAGGACGACTTGGCTAGACGTGGAGAGACTTGAGTTGACGTGGAGACACTTGGCTAGGAGGTGAGAAACTTTGACCATAAATAGAGAAATTTGACCAGACGTTAAGAAACTTGACCAGACGTTGAAAAACTTGACCAGATGTTGCCACTACTAACACAGCTTAGCACACCTCAACTGGACAAGACAAGACAAGACAAGACAAAACAATGCTCCCATGACGCGTAAACAAACACCACTCCCTAAATACAACACTAACGAGACACTAACAAGACACACCTGGAAAACACAGCAGGCAGAGGGCACTAATTAGCAACACATACGGGGAGCGGAGAAACACACACAGGTGGACAAGTTTAACTATGACGAGACCAGGGGAGACAAAACCGGACAAAAGACAACATAAACAGCCAAAACTAAACCAAAACCCAACCCCCCAAAACCGAAACATGACAACTTTATCTTGAGTTTATTTTTGTTCAGAAGAAATTCTGCTTTTATACTGTTACACTGAAATACAACTAAAAGTAGCAACTAGCAAGCTGAATGTATGTGCCAACTATTTGTTTTGGTTCCTCAGAAAGACTTGTTAAATAGTTTCTCCTTACCCATCTGCATCCTGGATGTTGACGTTCACCCGCTTGGCTGCCCCAAGGAGCTCTGAAACACAAGGAGACTTATTTTAAAAAAAAAACATTTAAAGCTTTGGAAAAATAACACACTAGGGATTCATGTATTCTCCAATTTACATATTCATTTTATTCCCTGCAGGTTTCCGGCACGCTGCACCACTTTTACGCCCTTTGAGCGCCGCAAAACGTTAACAGCGGTTCCTCCGGAGAGGGGGGGTGAGCTCAGGACAACTGGCCAATTGAACGGAAGCACAATGTCACACTGAGGCTGCGAAAGAGCCCGCGGAGTCAGCGCTGCTTCTGAATGACAACTACTCGCTGGATAAATATTAAAGTGTGACGCAGTGAAGTTAAGTACGAGCAGCTATTTTGTCATTAATCATCTGCTAATGCAGTCTATGCAGTGGGAGGAAATAGAGAAGTACAAACGGCCTAGCTTAGCCTTGAGTCTGTTAGAGTAATGCTAATGCTAACACATAATGGCAAACAAATTACCTTTCCAGCCACTGATATTTAGTGACACCTCAAACGTCCGAACAGTCCTTTTGTTATGTAAAACCCCAACGAAAATATACTTTTGATGGCAAAATAACATATTTACAGATAATCACCAGAGTAACAAGTTTGACAAACTATTTGCGCACGATTTAGTAGCGTGTGCATGTCATGTTCACACATTACGTCATCACTTCTACTTCTAAATGAAATAATCTCATCATCTTTTCACTATTTTGTGACACTCTTAGTAGTAGATTTAACAACATGACGTAATCACAAGCTGCTTGTAACAGCCGAAGTTCCAACAATCCGCCATTGATGAGCTTCTGCATCGTTTTGATACGTGATCTCATCCGAAAGGCTTTTTCTGTTTTTTTTAATAATATTTTCCCTCCTGTTTTTCTGAATATTATTTTCCCGTTTTTTTTTTATTGTTTTTTTTTATAACAGAAAAAAAATATTCCGTAAAACAGAAAAAACAAAATTCAGAAAACGCTGTTTTTCTGAATATTTTTTTCCCCTGTTTTTCGTATTTTTTTTTTTATAACACAAAAAAATATTCCGTAAGACAGAAAAAAAAATTCAGAAAATGCTGTTTTTCTGAATATTTTTTTCTAATTTTTCATATTTTTTTTAAGAACAGAAAAAAAATTCCGTAAAACAGAAAAAAAAATATTCAGAAAATGCTGTTTTTCTGAATATTTTTTTTTCCGTTTTTCGTATTTATTTTTTTAAAACAGAAAAAAATATTCAGAAAACAGAAAATAAATTACTAAAAAAAAAAAAAGCTCCCCCATAGTTTTGTTTTATTGTCAAGTGAATGCAATACGCTTCTGTAGTAGAATAGAACCTTGTAAAAATATAAACCCGTATAAAATCCCAATCACAACGTTGAGGAAAAAGAAATTATTATAATTCAAAGTCAAGGATAAAAAAAACAAAAGTGTTTTCCAATTTGATGGTGGTGAGCGTGGCAGATGTGGGTTTATCTTTGCAAAAAGCGCAGTGAGAGTGCGTGAGCTATTTGTGTGTTTTTTTGTTTTGTTTTTTGTTTTTACTGAATATATATTCCGAATGTTTAGGCGAGCGCGAACGTCGTGACGTGTGTAAGCGTGCGTGTGGCGATAACCTTGATCTTTGAAAGCACATAAGAAGGATGAAGACACCAAACTGCAGCAAGGAGCGCTCACGCACACAAACAGTGCTGCCTCCACTTTTTTTTTTTTTTTTTTTTTTTTGTCAAACCCTCATAATCCATGCACCAGGCCGTAATCTGAGGCTGTTCTGTAATCTGGGCAAAAGCTTTTCCCCCCTTCTCCCTGCATCCCTATCTGCACTTCATCCCTTCATCCTGCTCTCACACTCTAATTTCCTCTGTAATTTGCTAAAGAGTGGCAGCTGATTGGTGCTTGTGCAGCTCTGTTTACACTCCGCAGATGACGAGCATGCGCGTGCGTGTGATGATGTGTTTGTGTGTTTGCGCCCTCCCGACCGCCATCGCTCTTGGATTAAATGCAAAAAAAAAAAAAAAAAAAAAAAACGGCCCCCCCCCTGGCAGATGAATCAATGAGTGCAGATATCTGTGTCAGCGTCAGACTGTCAGTCCGTCACATGAACTGCAGCAGCCAGCACCAGCCACACTGATGATCTTTTTCCCAATAGGTTGCTCCCGGGGCATCACACGGTGCCTCCGATCCAAAATCCATGATGATTCATCTTCTTTTTAGGCATGTAAGGAAGGGGAATTGCTGTCAGTGTGATGCAATGCAGTTCTGCATCATTTAGACAGCCGTGGGGGAGAAAAGGTGAAGACGGATGTAATAAGGCGGAGACGGGCTAAAATGAGCATTTACGATTCCGTTAAAAGAGACCTGAAATATTTTTTTGCGTTAAATTATAATTTTATTATCATAAAAATGAATAACATAATTTGACCTTTTATTATATTCACTTAAATAAACAGTTCTATCCATTGCATCAATCTAGAATTTTTTTTTAATTGTTTCACCAATATTTATTTAGAGATAATGAATGGTTGTTTTTCACTGTAAATAATTTTTTTTTTTTTAAGTTTTAATTATTTATTAAATGCCAAAATATATTTAAAAAATCTAAAATGTAAAAAAAATATTTAAAAAATAGCTTTAGTTTATTGAATATGTACTTTATTAATTATAATTAAATTAATGAATGTGAATGAATTATTGCAAATAAACTATTTTATTCATTACATTAATTTACTTAAGAATGATATTCTTAAAATGTGTTAATTGAATTGATTTAATTAAATAACTAAGAAATTAATTGATTATAAATAAAATCAGTAACAATAAACAATCAGTAAATAAACTATTGTACATATTTGTATTAAATAAGCGGATAATTTATGTACATATTAACATTCACAGATAGTAAATAAAATAATTGATATTTTAATTTTAATTATGCAATTTTAAAATATTGAATTAAATAACAGGCCAACTAATAATACAATTAAAACATGACAATGAATTCAAATTATTATCATTATTAAAATACACAATGTTATTTATTTCATTATTGTTTTTCCTGAAAATTGTGAATTCAAAAGTAGTTACTCATTTATTTTTGCATTTATTACCTTGTTAAATACTTTGTGTGGTTATTTATTGTAAAGAATAATAATAATAATAATGGATGAAAATTAATAAAATAAACAATTATACGTGCACGTTCAATTTTTTTTATTTATTAAATGATTTTAAATTGCAAATAATATATAATTATTATCAAACCTTTAAAAAAAAATTTTTTTTTTTTTAAATACCTGGTTGATTAATTCTAAACAATAATTTTAAGTACTATTTTATTGTGAACATTTTCCATCCACATTCTAATTTTTTTTTTAACCTGTGACATCTGAATTATAATAATTAAATAATTTGAAAATGCAACATAAATAATATAGTGTACCTATTAAGCTGAGTTATATATTATTGAGCATTTTATGTAATTAATTACACATATTCTCATCATCATAATCTAAGGGTTGCGCGGAGTTCAAAATTCTTATGTTAATTTTAGAGATGACGCTGCAACCGAGACTCTGTTCCCGTGGCAACCGCTCGACGTGCCGTTGCATATGCATCTCGCATACGGTAGGCTGCTCGGCTATGATATGAGAGTGTGATATTTCCGCAACAAACTCATCTCACGCCACAATGTCCTAGCGTGCCTCCCGCATGAAATTATTCCCGATTTAATTCGCATTCAATGCACGTGAGCCGCTGGCGGGCATCTTTTAGGAACGCACTCGCAAGACCTCCCTCTTGAGAGGGGAAGTGGTGGGGAGCGAGCTTCTCCTGGGTTCTCATTATCAGGATTTCGCCAGTCCCGTTTCACCTCTGTCTATTTGCACGTTTGCGCACGCGTGTAAAAGTGAGTTGAGGCTCACGAAACGCCGTTTAAGATGATTGAAAAGCGGCAAAACATACAAAAAAAAAAATGCGCCCAGCTGTGTCTCGTTGTGTCAATTAGTGTTGTGTGTATTTAGTCTCTTGTCTCCCCTCTGTCTGTGTCGATTCATTGTCATTTTTCTCATGTCATGCTGCCGGTTTTGTTTCACGTCTTGTCTCGTTGTACCCTTTTGGACTTTGTTTTTGTTTCTTGAGCTACAAATGAGCTACAAACTAGCTCATTTTTGCCTCCTCGTGTTTGTTTATTAAATGTCTTTTTGACCTCATTCTTTGCCTCCTCGCCCTGCTTCCATTCATTTGGGTCCACCACCACACCTCGTCTGTGACACGACATGATCAATTAAGGTGACGATTAAGAGCCACGTCGCGCTACAGCTGTCTAAAATACTATCATGCAGAAACACTCCCTGCTATGAAGTACAGTTAACGCAGAAAGGTAAGCAGAGCTGCATAGATTCTTGTCGGATGCACAGATTAGCGATAGCTTAGAGTAGGTATGGGCCGATTACCTTTTGGACTTAAAAAAGGCAACATTTTCTCCATGTTGTAAAGTTAAATACTAAAGGATATATAGTATTGTAAAACAGTCATTTATATCTTTATTGTTGTAAATTATAAGAGACAAAATAAAGCATTGTTATCATTCATTATATATTTTTTATATTAATTGGCCAATTAATCGGTTATCGAAATTTTATTCTGCCAAATATTGGAATTAGGGGTGGGAACCTCTGGCTACCTTACAATACGATAAGTGATACAAGGCTCACGATAACAATTATCTCACGATATGACGATACCACGATTATCGATGTATTGCTCAGGTAATAAATCCACGATAATCTATGTTAAAACTAATCATGAAATAATAATAATAATAATAATAATAATAATAATAAATATAATAATAAATATAATAATAAAAAATATAAAATCATAATAAAATAAATATCAATAAATAATAAAAATAAAAAACAATAAATGTATATAAATAATGTAACATAAATATCAATAAATAATAAAAATAAAAAACAATAAATGTATATAAATAATGTAACATAAATATCTATAATATATATAAAATACAAATAATAAAATAAATAAATAAATAGATAATAATAATAATAATAATAATAATAATAATAAAATAAGCTTATGAGTCTTCTTCGCCTGAAGACTTCCATCCATTTTCCCGCCACTCTTATGAGGCACTCCCCCTAGTGGCCCACCAAGTAATTGGTCAATAAGTCATGAAAAATGGAGCCGTCATAATATTGCGATACTTGCGTAGATGTATCTATAATCTATCGGGAGACAAAGTATCACGATTTATCGTGATATCGATATATCGTCACAATCCTAATTGGAATCAGTATATATATAAAAAAATCCATATCGGTCGGGCGCTAGTAACGACTTGCCCCGCTAACCGATATCAATTTTCCTGACCACAGAACAAGAAAATGTCTTGCTCCTCTCTGATGAAGGCGACGCGTCGCAAGTGATCCTCCAGCAGCGAGGCCTTTTCAATTATTCAAACGTAAATCCGCTCTCCTGTCGCGCCGCACACCTTCCATCACTCACCCTTTAACCTCTCGTCGTGACTTCCTGCCTTTTTTTTTTTACCTCCATTTTCCCATACTCGCTCGCCCATCCTCTCCTCACCCTCTCTCTCTCTCTCTTTCTCAGTCGGCGCACACAGTGGACTGAACACTCAGAGCTGATTTGTTCTGGCATTTGAGGAGAAGCGTTTTTCTTCGCCGTGGCACTGCCGGCTGAGAGGAGAGCAGAGGAGAGAGGGGACCGTGGGGCCGAAGCAAAAAACAGGGGGGGGGGGGGAATAGCAGGAAGGAGACGCAATTAAAAAGGCCAGGCGAGGAGGGGAGGACGAGTCGAGCCGAGTCGAGAGGAAGCCGAAACGGGCGAGGCGGAGTAAAGGCGGCGTTGGCAAGACTGTAATTGAAATCTAATTATCACCTCCAGTCTCAGCTGACGCGCCGTCAACAACTCTGGGGCACGTACGCGCCGGCGTCGTCACGTGCGCTCTCGTCATCATCACACTGTTACCGTTAACATCTGGCGTCTTTACACACCAATAATCCTCCTGTCCCGAGAGCGGTGGAGGACCTTCATGCACTCGCACCTCGATCACACACGCACACACAATCTGTCGCACTCACGCACACACACCAACAGTGGTGCTTTGAGATATAAGTTTAATTCATTCCGTAACCGTGCTCATAACTAAAAACTAGAGCCGACCGATTATTCGGCCATATTAGTTCTAAAATCATCAATAGGGCCCGACCGATATGCATTTTTTGAGGCCAATGCCGATACCGATTTTTCGCAGAAAAGAAAATACCAATTACCGATTAATCTGCCGACTATTTAAAAATATATAATGCATAAAATTAACCTCTTCCCCAATTCCTTTTCAAGGGGTGCCATTTACGCACAAACTTTCGCGATTAAGATTCTCTGCTTTGAATGACAAGTCCATCCCAAAAAAATCATGAAGTAAACAAATTGTATAGATTTATGTGCCAATCATAAGAAAGTAAAATAAGAATAGAATAAACTAAAATAATAACAACTGAAAAACAGTAAGAAAAAATACTGGCCTCTTGGTGGCAGTGTAGTGCCATGCATCCATGGTGTACACACTAAAAGTGAGTACAGAAGAAAGTTGCGATTGAATTCTATTAAAATAACTCGTTTTTTTTTTGTTTTTTAGCGTAGTGTTATCTCATCTGTGGGTACGTGTTCCCACAACATTTGGTGTGGATATTCGTTATTTGAAGGAAAAACACTTCCGAAGTCGACGCTAACTTCCTGTTAGCATTTGCTAACTTCCTGTTGGAGCTAGGCTAGCGATGTTTTAAAAAAGAAGCATATTATGTGTTTAAATATAAAGTGGATGTAATTTGTAATGTTGTGTATTTAGTTTTACAGTTAACTCCAACTGCGGTGTCATTAAACAGCTTATAGGACACTTAGGGACAACAGAAGAACCAGAATAACTTACGCTACACACTTGTTAGCTGCTAATGCTACGCAAGCAAAATGGTGCATTCAGGGTACTTTCACAGTGTCGGAAACTTCAGTTTTCTTCGATAACGTTTTAAAGTTAAAATAATCGGCCATTTGTCCCAATTGGCCGATTGTTTTGGCCGATGTTTGAAGGTCAATAATCGGCCGATTATAATCGGCGGCCGATTAATTGGTTGGGCCCTAAGAATTTTATTTATTTTTATTTTTTTATTTTTTTGTCAGACAAATTATTGTAAACAGTCAAAAATGTTCGTTCTAATTCAATTTGGTCCGGGACCAAAAAAGTTTATTTATTCACTACATTTTTTTTTGTTATTAATCAGCCAATTAATCTGTTATCAGAATGTTATTGTGCCAAATATCTGTCTCTAAAAATCCTTACCAATCGGCGTCGTTTAGGCCCTACTCAAAACTCACAAATTATCAAATTACATTTCCCAATTGAAATGAATGAAAATGGCATTAATCTGTTCCAACCCCCCAAAAATAATAATTTTTGTGTTTGTCCTTTTTTTTATGAAGAAAAAACAACACTGAAGCGATAAGATAATTAAATACAATGTAAATAATTAAAAAGTTAGTGTATTGAATAGGGGTGTTAAAAAAAATCGATTCGGCGATATATCGCGATACTACATCGCGCGATTCTCGAATCGATTCAATAATTGGCAGAATCGATTTTTTTTTTTTTTTTTTTTTTTTAAGGATTCACACCTTGAGCATGGAAGAATGTTATATGAACGGCACATTAAGCCTTAATATTTTTATTTTAATGCTGTTCAAACATGAAACAGATTACAACCTCTATAAGACTGAAATTTCAGATAAATAAATAATACATTTTCATATAAATCTTACACTCTACAAGCTTACTGATTAGTATTTTCTAAATATGAATGAAAAAAAATCGCAACAATCGACTTATAAATTCGTATCGGGATTAATCGGTATCGAATCGTGACCATTCGTATCGGGATTAATCGGTATCGAATCGAATCGTGACCTGTGAATCGTGATACGAATCGAATCGTCAGGTACTAGGCAATTCACACCCCTAGTATTGAACATGTTTGGTGTTTGTTGCTAACATTAGCATTAGCATTCCAATGGCTTACAGCAGTTGTAACTCAAGTTTGTGCTTAAGTCAAGGCACAAAAATCTTAATCGTAAGTCACTTCATCTCAGGGTACCACTGTACACGCACACACGCACCCACACACCCATTTTACCTGTGTGGATGGGTAGAAACGTCCACACAAATACCAGGTAGGATGCCAATAAGGGTCATACTACACAAACATAGAAAGACAAGAGCGTTCACGCTCGCACACACTGTCCCATCCTCCCCAACCTCTACACAAACACACACACACACACACCATCGTCCCCTCCACCCTACCGACGCACACACATAATCTGTGTGCAGTTTAAGAAGAAACCCCAGCAATCCTCGCACGCCTGCGACGTCATCACTATGATGCTGACGTCACAACAAACATACACACATCCCCTTGAACCCCGCACCTCCCATCACCTGCTTCCTCTCAAACAACACACACACACAAACGTGTATGCGTTCATTTAAAAAAAATGATTCAGGTGCAGTTTATGACCACACGTGCAACATCACACACAAATCACAAACATTTTCAGATTCAAACGACGTCGCGCAAATACTCACTGGCTTTCCCTGGCCGAGGTCTCTGCAGGAGGCGCTGAACTGTCAGCAAGTCCTCGGTCTTGACGGCCTGGAGCAGCTCCTGGTCCTTCCCCATGTCCTTCCCTCCGCGTCCCGCCGCTCGCCTCCGCCGTTAATCCGCTGCTACATCCCGCCGCCGCTCGGGGCCTCCCTGTGGAGCAGAGGCGCGCGGGGCGGGTAGGGAGGGAGCCGAGGTGCAGCCCGGGGGACACGGATGCTCCAATTCGGGGAGGGGGGCCCGAGCGCTCCGCCGCCGCCAGCGGTTCCGGTCCGCGTCTGGTGACCCTTTGAGCGTTTGCGACTATTCCGCCTGGCGCGCGTGAGTGTGTGCGTGGATTTCACCGGCTGGACGCGGCGGTGGAGCTCTCGAGCGCCCTCCTCCTCCTCCTCCTCCTCTTGCCTCCCTGCTCACGTGTCACGCACGCGCAAGGGGGACGCGCCCCCGCTGGCGCCAAAATGATGGACAGGCACGCGCATGTCCTGAACAAGCCCGTTTTCCTTTTCGAAATGAATGATTTTTATTTTCATATGTTCTTTTAAATAATAAAGTAGTCCGCTCTATAATAGTTTATTTAATCAAAAACAATAAATTAAATACAGTTTAAGAATTAACCAGTTTTGGGCCCATTTTTGCTGGACATTGTGCTGCTCCTGTTGTATATGCATTGGCCACCTGGGGGCAGTCCAGACACGGATATACTGGAAATCAGCTCCTCAGTAAGCTGCAGTATTAGTCGTTCTCTGTTGAGGATAAAAAAATATATATATGAGTAGTCTTGCTTTATTTGTCTACATATAAAGCGGGTCAAATTGACACGTTTGAAAAAACAAAAACAAAAAACATGACATTGTTTTACGTGAGATATATTGATTAAATAGTGCAGCAGGTCACGGTCACCGATGAAAATTAGCACCACAACACTTATGCTATTCGTTAGCCCACCTATGATATTTTGCATTGTTTGATAGCATTAAGCTAATCTTACTTTCATAAGGCAAACCATGCAATTGTTTCACAAAACATACCTCTCTTTGTTTTATATTAAGTTTGACAGTGAGCAGTGGCAAAAAAAAAAAAAAAAATCTCGAGGCCATTTAAAAAAAAATATATATATATATACTGTATATATTTATTTATTTATTTATTTATTTGTAGTATGTGAATGAGCTGTGAACGGCCAATCATAGCTCACCTGTTTTTTTTTTCGGTTTGGTCAGTAAATTGGTCCTTACCTACTTCCACAGCACAGGTGATGTCATCATTAGTCGACAGCAAGAACAAAAAATACTTTTTTAAGGTATTCGTTGTACATGAAAAATAATGAAGTTATCAAATTCATTCTAGACAAAATATTAACTTTTCACTGCTAAAAATTGTTCGAGTCAAGTATCCCTTTTAGTTATCTCAAGAAATGAAAACGAGACCATAACTAAAGAAGGAAAAAAAATATTGTTGCTATATATATATATATATATATATATGGTCCCTCCTTTCATGGACCAAAATTGTGTTTTCATGCCCCCTAGTGGAGGCAATGACTGCGGCGTTTGTTTTTTCCTGAGTGAAAAGATCTCATGCCACTTTGAAGCAGCAGCCTGACTTGCTGAAACACTTTCAGAGGCACTTTTATGTAGGAACATTATTTGAAAGGAAAAAGGTAAGTAGAGCTGCATTGAGTTTTATTGGATGCACAGATGGTGACATCCTTGGGCTATTTTGATGGAAGCATGTCACAGCCACGTTATTTAGACAATCAGGGAATTGTATTAAATTGTGACGAAATGCTTTATCGTTCATCCTCGACGGTGTCGCTGAACAGAATAAAATGTATTTAAAAAAAACGGAGGTGTTCAAATACTCAGAAAGTGAACAAACTGTATCAGCAGCACAGAAAATTTGTGATTGAAAGAAAAAAAATACATAAATTGAAAGTGGTGGGTAGACATTTAGCACACTCATGCCGCACATGAACACACTTACACAACGCACAAAAAGTTCATGATATTGGTCTTCTGGCTGAAATTTGACAATAAATTTAAAATGCATTTACAGGTGAAATTAATCTGCCCTTCTTTAAACTTTTGAATGTCCGTTTTTTTTCCAGTGCTTTTTTTGCACACTATATTGACTAAATTGTTTACTTAACTTTTATATATATATATATATCTATATATCTGAGCTGTTCTTGAACTGGGTACTTGCTGCTTATTAACTCATTCACTCCCAGCCATTTTCACTGAAGAAAAACCCCTTCGGTCCCTGCTGTTTTGCTGTATTTTGACTGATTTTGATTTGATTCATCAGGGGGGGGGGGGGGGGGGGGGGAGTATATTTCTATCTATCTGTTTCCGTTTTGCAGTAATATTAGCATTAGAATATAGCTAAGTTTCAGCATTATTTACAAATCTGTTTAAAATTGTGTGGGCAAAAAAAGCTTGTTGCAGCATGGCCCTAGTTGATCTTTTATACTCTGCTGCCACCTTCTGCCCGTTATTGTAATAACTAAGATTGTTTCAACCGTTATCTTCAGTTCAGAGGCTGCACCAAAGCTCTAGCATTAAAAAAAACAAAAAACCATTAAAAACGTATAAATATGTCTTTGGGACACTGGCAATATTTAAAAGAGAACGTATTTATACGTCTTTGGGAGCTAATGAGTTAAGGAAGAAGAACACTAACCACTACACTATTCATTCAGTTAGGTTCAACAGCGCGCAGGTTTTACTGGTTTTACTTTACACGAGTGTCAGCCAGGATTTTAAGACGGCTAATTGTCATTGCGCTTTGGCATTACAAACGTGAAGGATAATTGATTGCTTAGAATTCATCTGGAAAGAATGTTTACTGATAAAGGCTACTTTTGTCACTATCCCATTGATGTCTCAGAGGAAGTGGGCGTGCGTTTAGTCCGCAGAGGAGGTGCGGCGAGTGTGTCAACACCTTATGATGTCATAAAGTGAGCAGGTTGGCTGGTGCTTCAAGAGCAGAATGACCTAGAATTTCTTCTAGAGGGGCGAGTGGAGGAAAACACCCCTTCGGTCATATTATTGGTGAGGAATTAGCATCTTAACATGGCTAAAAGCTCCAAAAAGTTGATTTTCAGCATCCTCTATAGATAACGGTAGAACAAAGGACAACTTTTCTCTTTGCTCCCATTTTTAAATCCATATATGTTGCTACTAGCCTAATCCTAGCTAGCGGTAAACTAGCTTATCTCTCAGGTCCGGCATTCAAGTTTGCAAACTCCATTTGGTTGGTTGCTAGCACAGTGTATATTTCCGTAACCCTTTCCGGACGTCGCCTCGAAAGGAACCGCGTATGCAGCTTTCATACATGTGCCGTCCCCACTTAGATACATCACGTGTACAGACTACAGAGATGTGAGGAGGTCCACTCATGACAATATGCTATCATGTGTTCTGACTCGAAAGGGAAAATTCAGATGTGGCGTTTGTTTTCAGCGGCCATTTCGTGACTCAATTCGAGCCACCACCCATTTGTGCACAGCCCTAACATATGCAATAATAAATATGTATACGTTGCCGTCCCACTATATAGAATAAGGATAGGCATGAACATAGTCTTTGACCTCACAACTGAGTCCCGCTAAGTCTCTTATGTTCTCTGCCCCGTGCGTGCGCACCAGAGCCCTCCTGCACATCTGCTTGAGGCGCTCGGGCCGATGCCAGCGATACGGCGAGGTCAGTTTGCCCGACGGGCCGCAGTAGTAAGCCAGCAGATCGAAGAGGGAGGCGAAAGTCTTTTTGCTGCCGCAGAGACCAAAGAGCAACTTTCTGAGCAGCACTCGGACGCTCGTTGGCCCGTCATCGCTGTGATAGCTCAGGGTGAAGAAGACGTCCGGCTGCCCGCTGTTCCTGGAAAGACAACGTTCAGTCGTTTGTTTGTTTTGGATTATGGGAAATGTAGTTTCAGTTAGTCTTCATTTTCACGTATTTTGTTAGTTTTCGGTAACTGGAGTTACCTGATGAGAAAGGTGCCCGGTGACGCCATCTTGAGGATTTTGTGCGCCTCCTCCATGTTCATGGCTCCCCAGTAAAAGGAGCTGTGCTGGAGCTGCTTGTGAGTGCGTTTCACCAGTTGGTACTCTTCCGGGCTGGTGAACGGACGTATGTGAGTGGGCAAGTTGACGGCCTCCGCTCCACTCTGCGCGTACAGTGGACAAAGAACGTGAATACATATTGCGCAATTTTAACATCTCAGAAAGTGAGATAGTTCTGAGTTAGCTTGCGCGCCACAGTGAATCTTATTTATCATCTTTCATTAAATAATTGATTGATATTATGAAGTATATTTGGATTTAGACAACTATTACACTTTTTTTTTCTAATCTCTCTTTGTTTTTTTTTTCTTTTAAGCAACCACGATGTACTGACTGTAATCCATTTTAATAGTAATTTTTCATACAGGATAAAGAATATTTATTTGCCTGTGAGTATTATTCTATTATCCGTTTAAGTTGCAACTATTGACGCTAAGTGTTAGCATGTTAATGGCGTTTTCCCATTACTGTTAGCATGTTAACTCATTTGCTCCCAAAGACTTATTTATACGTTTTTTGTTTGTTTGTTTGTTTGTTTTATGCTAGAGCTTTGATGCAGCCTCTAAACTGAAGAAAACACTTGAAACAATGGTAGTTATTACAAAAATGTCCAGCAGGTGGCAGCAGAGTATAAGAGATCAACCAGGGCCATGTTGCCAGAACTCTTTTCCAGCAAAGGGGGGTGCTTCGGTGAAAATGGCTGGGAGTGAATGAGTTAATGATGTTTTCCAGTACATTAGCATTACGTTAGCAGCACATTTTTTACAACGGTCTGTTTGTATCGGGAAAAATTCGTAAGTCGGGTCAGTCATCTCAATGTACCATTTTAGTTGTATGTTTGTAATGTTGCAAGGTTATTTTAGTTTAGGAAGATCACAAAATAACTACAAAAAAAATAAATAATTGACGGACTAATAATTACGATACCACATGAAGGCAGCATAAGGATGAGTAAAAGTGTGTCGCACAGAAATGACGTCATCTAGCAGCAGCCAATAGGAAAGCACATTTCGGATGACATCACTCCTAGGCGACAATGATGCGTGTTTGCCTTTTGCTAAAAAGTTAGTTTTTTCATTTTACCATGGCGGTTTTTAAATCTTGCGCACAAGGATTACGCAATATTTTTTAAAACCAAAACTAATACTAAGACTAAGCATTTTTGAAATAACTAAAACTAATTTAAAAACTAACAGCCGCCCTGAAAACGAATTAAGTTTAAAAAAACAAAAAACAAACTCAAAACGAAATAAAAACTAACTGTAATGAAAATTCCCAAATTATAATAGCCCTGTAATGATGTACAGTAGTCATTTTATTAGATACATATTGATTTGGAGCTGCTCTAGATTATGTATGTGGCACACTTGTGTGATGTTATTCTATCAACATTTTCTATTTTTATGATTGTAAAAATGCATTGAAGGCCCAGGTACCAACTGCACCACCCGCTACTAAAATCTACGGGCATATGTTTTTCATTTCATCTCATAACCATTTTTAAAACTGCTACTTCCTACTAAACTAAAAATAGTATTTCATGTTTCCCCCACGCAAGTTAAACAGGTACTAAAAAAAAAAAAAAGGTATTTAAAAGCGAAACCAGCATATTTTCAAGTGCCTGCCCTGCCCTTTATGCAGTGTAATGACAGAAGAAACAAGAGGCGAGTATACCCGACACCAGGTTTCAAGTTGGTCATCCGAGAGGTGGAGCCTGTACAGGTGGCTACAGTGCAGCGTCTCCTCTGCAGCATCCCGCTTCTGTTCTGCACTCTGGACTCGTTGAGGTGTCGCGGGCTCAAGGGGAGCTTGATCTGGATTCTGTTGTTTTGCATTCTTTTTCTTTCTTACTGTTCTGTTCAGCTTATCTCTAACCATCCTATTATGAGGAAACCTCCACTGGACGACCACATTGTGCACCATTTCCTCCCCCGTCCGCCGCCGACAGTACGTCGGTTCCGGGCGCCATCAGCTGCTAGTTCCACTTTGTGGCACCATGGTGCTTCTATACCACATTGAGTGAGGAGAGCTGGCGGCTTGCTGATTTGATGATCCCTTGTTTGAATGGAGGTGAAAAAGCGCTGAAACATGAAAAAGTTCATTCATACATGTGGAAATCTTTATAACAGTCCAAACAAAAAAAGTTGTGACAATTATACTCTGTATCATGAAAATGTTGGTAATAAAATGTGTTATTTTTAATCATTCTCAGTTAACTCGTACATATGCCTGATTTTGTGAAAACACGTATATATATATATATATATATATGTATATTCTTAAAAAGTATTGATTTTTGGTGGAGCCAAACCTTGTTTGTCCATGGAAAACGCTTATTTGAGGTTTATCTGTTTT
Source organism: Festucalex cinctus (assembly GCF_051991245.1). NCBI lineage: Eukaryota > Metazoa > Chordata > Actinopteri > Syngnathiformes > Syngnathidae > Festucalex > Festucalex cinctus. The sequence continues at coordinate 7,532,879 of NC_135416.1, read as the reverse complement.
GTTTCATTTTTATTTTTTTCAAACTGCAATTCTTAGATGCATTTATGATAGACGTCAATTATATTTAAAGAAACGTGCAGGCTTTCACAGCGTGCAAAAAAAAAAAAAAGCACAATAATACTAATAATAATAGAAGAAATACAAAGTAACAAGAGTGCACTTACTAGAGTTGAAGACGGCTGTTGCAGTTTGCAACTCGATGTTACTGGAATCATGTTTTTGTTTCACTTTTAGTCTTAGAGGAGGAGCAGGACGAATACGTGGCTGAGAAGGAGGTGCGTCACTGGGCTCGATGGGTTTATGCTAAATCACGTGACTTGCAGGTACTGCTGGGAGCGTTTACTTTCTCTTTCGTTGAGCTCTATGGCGAAAACATTATTTTGAAAGGCGGTCACCGGAAATGCAAGGCGGTCACGTTCGCTTGCTTGCTAACATGGTAGCGTCTTCAACTACCTCGGTTGGTATTTCGCCTGTCCCTTGAGGGAAATTAAATGGTCACAGAGGCGATATTCACATTTATTTACACCAAGGTGAAAGTTAAGGGAAAAGATGAAACAGCATTTGAGGGGGTCACAAGGAAAATTAAGATCAAGCTAAAAGAGAGAAGAAATGGAGGCAGGTTGTCAAGACAGTAGCGTGAAAAACAAAAACGTCCCAACTGTCACCTCATTTACATGACTGAAAGTAACATAAAGCACGGCTTGTACAAAAAGTCCATAAATATTAAAAACGTCTGGGATTTGAATAATTAAAACAAAACCTGCGACTATGAAAACAAATTAACAATTATTTCCGGAATAGAGAATATTTTTAAACGAAGATAGTACTGACTGAAATGAAATGTACTGAAGTACAAGGGGTTTAAAAAAAAATGTATTTTAAAAATAGCGTACAGTCAGAGCAGTTGTGGTTCCGCTGCTACCACGAGGTACACTTTTTTTTCTTTTAATTATGTAAGATACACTTGAATTGAATCATTAAGTAGTTTGATATTTATATAAGCATAGTGTTAATGTTCAAACTGTGCATAATGTAAAAAGTGACTTACAAAAATATTGAATATACTGTATATACAGTACTTAGGAATCTGTCTTGTGTTTTGATTAAGAGTTGGGCCTACTCCACCTAATCAATAATATATATTTTTTTTTGTGCTGCGTGATTAAAGGATATGGGAGATGAAAAACATTTTAGAAATGTTGTTTTTATATCGTCTCTCTATACTTTGAATTCTATTGCTGTTCACTGTACCGTATATGAATCTCCTGCTTGGTAGATGGACCAAAGACTCATTAACAATACATATTAATTTAGCTCCAGAATATAATTACAGTATCTGCGGAAAATCACACCACAGACACACAAAATCTCGGTCACACAAAGACACCAGCTGTACTGCGATCACGGCTTTTTGCGTGCGAAGATATCTGAGCGAAAATGAAAGAAACTTACCTTGGTTTGCCACTTTCACTTTTGAACTATATACAAATGACAACCTGTTTCCGAATTGTTTCGCCTCGTCGGAGAGATAACCATCTACTCACCCACCATGACTACAGCTTTGAATAACAGAACAGGGGAAAAAAAAAAAAACATACAGTAGTCATAATTTACTGACAACACAGATGTCGTTATCCCTTTATTTCTGTCACATAATGACTTCACATCATAAATAATGGCACACAAATTTAACTATTCTTTTTTTTTTTTTTCAGGTAGTGCAATCCTTCGGCGCTTCTTTTTTGTTTTGTCTGTGCATGTAACAGGCCGTTGCTGTTACCAGTAAAATGCCGTAAGTAGCCAAGACCCACTGTAAGAGAGCAGAGAGAGATTTTGATCACGCTATCGACATACGCAAACCGATATGGATTTTTTGATGCAGATTACGATATTTGGTAGAACAATGTTCCTAAACGAATTCATTTAAAACATACATAACGAAGAGGTGCAACGATTAATCAACCACTATTTGTAGGCGTCCATTAAACAGTCTGATTAGCTTTGTGTATTTTCAAAATACGATATTTACAAACCAATAATTGAAAAAAAATTACTGAACACAAGTATGTATGCATGCGTGTTATGTACATTTCGGCGCCCCTGCAGCGTGTAGCTATTGAAGTACTTTCTCAAACCGGTCAGCTCCACCGACGCCGGTGCCTCGATGCCAAACAGCTGCCTCTGAAACGCCACACAAAAAACACAACAAATGAGAAATTAGCTGTGCAATTTTTGTAATTTTGCTAGGGATGTTCAATACCATTTTTTTTTCTAGACCGATACCAGTACGAGTATTATCTCTTTCATACCTGTAGTACATTTGATACACAAATTCTTACATAGCATAATGCCAAAACAAAATTGTGAACAAAGACCTTTGTTGCAGAGGCAGATGATGATTGGCCGATGTGCCAAGGAGGACTGCTGAAATAGGAGTCGGTTGTTTGTGAGGCACTGTGGGAACCTCTCTTCCGCCTGCACTGTGTACAGGTTCATGTATGTGCTTGAGCACATTTGCTTGCTAGTTCATTTTTGTTGCCCATAAGCACCATTTCTGCTGAAACGATGCCAATGTCCCCATTGTGGCACAAATAAAGGTTCTTACAAAAGGTTATCTCTAAAGAAGGGCACACTGTCTCATAGTGAAAGTGAAACAATTTGCCGTGTGATATGACTAAACTTTACAACAGATAAAGAAAGTGAACATATATTTTAAAATATTTGTTTAAAAATTGTATTAATAATAATAATACACAGTACAGTTAAAAAAAATAATCATTTCAAACAATATCTTCAGAAAAAAAAAAAGGTGACAAGTTGTCAAATTTGAACTGTAAACTGACTTTTTTTTTTTCCACCAGCGGCTTGAACAAAATTGTGGATTTTCCATGTTGGCGTGTTTATTATTAACGTTCAAAACTGCACCCAATGACTCATTTGTAATGTTTTTCATTTCTGCTTTTTTCATACCTAAAAATGTGTTTTTTTTTTGTTTTTTTTTGTGCGGCCTAGTCTGTTTGTACTTATTCCCTAAATAGAAATATGGCAGTTTTTATTTTCTCTTGCTAAGTATTTTGCCCTCCATGAACATCCAGTGTTTAGTTCAGTCATCAAGTTAATTGATTAATAGCAGTGATTAAAAACGTTTTTTTTTTTCCTGAACTGATGATAAATATTCTACTCTTTATTTTGGTGTTGTGAAAGAATAAAATGTTCTGGGTGTCTTTTTAAAAAATTGGGTTAACAGACATATTTTGGTAAAAGGAACCCCTCACTCCCCCAAGAGAAAGCGCTTATTTATATCGCCCAGCCCTATTTAAAACAACAAAACACTCACATAAGTGAAGATACGATTGGAAACTATCAGAATTGTAAGATTAACATGACAATCTTTATCTTTACTTGAAATATAATTAATGTATCATTTCCGCTCACACACAGCAGAACAAAAATGTTGCTTACCTTTACCTCTGTTATCAAGTGGCCGAAACTAGTGATTGGGATGCGCGTTTTAACAGGAGAAGTCGGCATGACTAAAGGCTATTCACTCAGATGCCTGTACACCTTGGTATGAAATTAAATAAATACAAGACTTCAGCATAATATGCTATGCTATTAGTGTCTCTAGTAGAACAACAGGGGTCGCTTACAAAATTTGCTTGAGGAGCACAATGTGTTCCGTGTTGCTGTGACGACACTCAATTTTAGCCAATCACAAGGTGGCTTGTTAATTATTGGCCAATAGACGCTTGGCTTGGTGAGCGGTCTTGCCTGAAGTCAGATACTGGAGGCATGTCATTTCTCAATTTAGCCACATGAGGGCGACATACTCATAATTCCCCCCTCCGCATGCGGCATGACTGCAGATTTTTAGATCAATTAAAAACTTAATCGACGCACTTAAATAGTTATATGATATCCTAGGGTCTGACCACCCATCTACATATAAATTATATTTTAAAATATATTACATTATAAGCATGACATATCCACCAGTCAAATGGCTTTAATAACAACCTGTGTGATTTTAATTAAACAAACCCAGCGTTTTCGTTGCGAACAATCCGATTCTTAGAGCTCTTTGAAGTAAACGAGAGACAATGAAATAATTATAGTAAACCGTTTTTTTTTGCGCCATGATTTAATCCAGATTGGCTTCTTCTGGTGTGTGCGATTCGGCCACAAGGGGGCAGTATAATACAGCTCGAATACAGTATACTTGGATTTGGCGGTGTAACGTCAATTAAGACCCTCACAACTAAGGTGCAGTAATAATAGTCGACCCCCCCCTCCAAGAGGATGAAAATATATGCCTATAAGTTTGCCATTATATTGTCTACCTACCTATTGCTGCACTGTTTCTCTAAATATACATTGTTGAAAGGGTTATATAACTACCAAATTACCAATGCTAGCTCCAATAGCCTGTCTATGAGATTTTCCATTGTATGTTAGCACTAAACTAGCCAAGTTATATGGTTTGACTAACTACAGAAGTTGTAATTCTCTTTCTCTCTGTTTAGTTTTACAGTACACTAGCGTACAGTAATGCTGTTTACTATCAAACAAAAAGTTGCTAAAAACAGTACATCCCTGGTGGATCAAATGACTTGTAATCTTCAGCAACACAGCACATTGTGACCTTTTATGATTCTTTTTCTTCTTTTCTTTCATGCTGCTCGACGATCTGGTTGGTGAGGTTTTTAATTGGAGAGTATGCCCGTATACGGCAGAGACTAATGGCATCAATTTCAAGTGCTGTATTATTTGGATTGTTTGAACTATACACACCACTCACATGGGTTATTTTTCTTTTTTTTATATAATCAATGAATGTCTGAAAATAAATTTACAGTATGTCATCTGAGTTATTAAAGCAGTGTCTTTCTTTGCTTTAATCATGACAGATGCTACTGTATTTGTCTTTCTTGTTTAACAAGAAATGTGTGCGTTGATGCCTGACAATCCACGCAAAATGCAGCACAACCGCATTGTGGCTTGACTGACGTGATTGCTTGTAGACGTGAGCTGCTTCTTGTGACAAACGGGCTGCATATCAAACATGTAAGCGGAAACATTTTCCTCCAGAGGTACCGAGCCGTTCCATTGCCATGGCCGCGTCACAGTGCACTGTGGCCGGCTACAATTCTGACTGCCCGGTCCCACTGGAGGAAAAATTTCCACTTCCATCGTGATGATGGTGACCTCACGGCCACCCAGCGAGCAGGTTTGTGTCGCTTAAAAGATGGAAGTCTATTTTTACTGTGTGTAAATGGTTACATTGATGAAGCCATTTTCCACAAAATTTGCCAACTGAGCTAACACACAAGACAACCACATGAATGGAACTAACCAATCAGTGGATTAATGAGAAAATTGACCATTCAAAACCAGCTATTTCTGACCAATTAAAAATATTTTTAGTAAAAAAGGGCCTCCTTCTCATTTCCAACCCAAATAATTCTGAGACACAACAAACAAATTGGAAAAAAGGCGTCCTTTTAGGGGACTGGAAGTGGAACGGGTGAATGACATTTCAATTCATTCCAATGGGGAACGTGGATTTGAGATCGGAGTTTTCGTGTTCCGAACATATAAGGTATAACCAGTAGTTCTTTGCGTGCCGTTCGAACCGTCGCATGTCGGGACCGTCGTAGACAGCCAGAGAGCTCGAAAAAGGAAGTGAGAGCGAGAGAGAGGTAAGCAAGCAGCAACACAGTGACAGTCAACAGGGAAGCAGGCGACGACCGAAGACACGCCGGAAGAAGCAACAGCCAGCGAGCACACAACTCGTCGGAACCGACCCAACATCGACAGCAGGGGCGGGGAAGCCGAGACGACGACGAGGGGCGAAGGAGGAGGAGGAAGAGACACCTGCAACCGTGACTCGCTCTCCCCCCGCCGAGCCTCCCTTCGGAAGCCCCCCCCTCCTCATTCCTCTCCCTCGGACCGCCGCCTCCACCACCACCTCCGCCGCTTCCTCGTTAAGATGGCTGACCCCGGCAGCGACGGAGAGGTGGCGGAGGGCGCGCGCGGCTTCGCTCGCCAGGGCGCCCTCCGCCAGAAGAACGTCCACGAGGTGAAGAACCACAAGTTCATCGCGCGCTTCTTCAAGCAGCCCACCTTCTGCAGCCACTGCACCGACTTCATCTGGCAAGTATACCGCATGGATGTGTGCGTGGCTGGGACACAGGTGATTCACTTGATGCCGAAGCCGCAGTGTGCTTCCACAATCCGGCAATCGCGACAGTACCGGGGACGTCCCCGCTCGCCAACCGCGGCTCTTTTCTTTTTTCTTTTTTTTTTTTTTTTTTGCCGCATCGCCACGCAGCCCCATCCGCAGGCACGCGGGGGCCTGCTGCATGCCCATGTGTGTCATTGAATGCGTCATGAGTAAGCCACATTATTGGGTGAATGCTGAATAGCATTCGCCCAATAATGTGGAATTTTTGGGGGTCCTTACACATTTCACAATCGATTCAAACCATTTCGGCTTCAAATTATTCACAACATTCACAAATGAATGCAGACATTAAAAAAAATCCAGGACTTTCAGGCAACTATTTTTCCACATTACCACCAGTCACAACTTATTTACAAATTTATGTAATCCTTCCACATACTGTATTTCAACCATTTCAACTTCATCAACATTATTCACATTCTCAAAGTCCCATTTTCATTTGACACATTTCCATAATTCCAAATCATTGCATGCAGGCATTTTTATTGCCTTTTTACACCTTTTAAGACACATTTTCCACGATAACCTTTTCTCATGATTTACTTCTTCCTTCTACATTTCTCAACCCATTCCAAATTCAAAATAGTCACAAAATCCTGAACTTTAGACCATCTATTTCTTTACATACTCATAGTTTGCATTATGGTATTATTCCACATTTTCCGCACATTCTACAATAATTCCAAATCAATGGAAGCAGTCATTAGAAATAATTGCTATGACAGGCCGAAATGTGAACTCATCATCCTCTTGATTTTCGCATTTCTCATAACGGTATTGCAATTCAGTATTTAAAAGTTTTGCAATTGCCACATTCTACATTTTCTTCAACATTCCACCACAATTTCTTCACGAATTGCATTTTTAAGTCTAATTGATCTTACCTTGTGTCCACAGGGGCTTTGGCAAGCAAGGATTCCAGTGCCAAGGTAAGCAGAGGGCTCATTCACAAATGCTTGCAGATGCCTGTGGACGTTGCGTTTGTAGTCATGAGTGGGCCTCGGGTCTGCTTTGTGTCACCGTGACCCCGGCTGGGCTCTCACCATGCTGGTGTTGGCAGGTGTTTACCCACAGAGATGAACACATAGCAGTATTACATTAAAGGAAGTCCCCCCCCCCCCCCTTGCTACTTGAGACTTGGTGGGTTTTGAGTGCTGGTGGGTGGGTGGTTGGACGGCGCTCAAATCGCACTGCAAATGTTGCCGTGCTTGCTGTCTGCACTTCCTCTTCCTCATTCAAATATGCGCGTCCACACAGTAGATATTACTCGCATTCGAACCGTGATGCACTTTGCCGTGATTCCCTTTCCCGTACCTCAGGTGGTGTTTGCTTCCACCGCTCTGAGAGGCGCTCGGGCTGCTGTAGGTGTGCCATCACTTTTATTATATAACGCAAGATTAATGCAGATGACCTTACTTGTTTTTCGTCAGTCTGCTCATTTCTATTGTGCAAGATGCCGGTTGTCATTACTCATTGGTGGGAGGAGCGTTCGTTGCCTGTTTGTCACTTTTGTTGTGGATTATTTCTAATAGTTTACTTTTGTCATGCAATGTGGTGGTCATCATGAATAATTTACGAGAGGAACGACTGTGTTAATTATGTAACATGTATACATACATTGTGGATGTGATTTGGTTTTGGTGAGAGGAGTGAACACATTACAGTTATTTTGCACACCAATCATGCTGGGCCTTGTTCAACCCCTTCTGTCAGAGGAGGGCATCGATAAACAAACTGCCTTAAAACTTAAAATATCAACTAGTACGGTCTAAGTTAACTCTTTGACTGCCAAAAACGTTTAATAACGATTAGTAAAATTGCAATGTATGCCGCCATAAACGTTAATTGACGTCATCTACGTTTTGTTTTTGTTTTTTTAAATGGGCAGAGCAACGTCTAAGTGCAGCGCTGCCTGGTCAATGGGTGGTGGAATCAAAAACGCACACTAACTATGGCCAGCAGATGGCAGCATTGTGTCTCTTTTCAATGGGCTGCCGGTGTATGGAATTGCAAGGAAACGTGACGGAATCTGATGAATGCTCGTAATCGGCTGGCACTGTGGGGGTGTTTTTTTGATAAGGTGTGGGAGTAAAAGAGTTAAAGCTTTAACTACTAATTAATTAATCACAAAAAAATCACATTAATCATGTTTTGTCAAAGTTAAAAATGTAACTAATTAATCACAAAAAATTATTGCATTAATCATGTATTTTTTGACATTAATCATACAATTAATTTTGACCACAGATGATGATTTAGCAGTCAGCGGGTGGTTACGTTAAAGGTAGCACAGATTGTGTTTGAGCAATAAACATAACTACATGCATTAAAGTAAAGCATTTAATAAACGTTTGCGTATGACATTCAGAATATTTGTTCATGTCAAACTACTGCCCCCCCTCCCCCCATTTTAAATCAAGCAAGTAATTAACTGATTAGAAAAAGAGGAGGATGAGCGTGTGCAGTGGATAAAAAATTTACGATGTCCTCATAACATTAAATTTTGAAAAAATTAACACATAACAGGTGCTCTTTAAATTTGGTGGGAAAAAATATTGCCAAAAAAAGCCTTTTTAATTGAGCGATTAATCGTGATTAATTAAAATTCTAAGATGTGATTAATCTGATTATTAAAAATGTAATCGTTTGACAGGTCTTGCATCAACACAAACAATCAAATCTCTTTGATCACGATATTTCTGATTAATGAAATAGCTTACATAATTTTTCCCTCAAAAGCATTTTGGGGGAAAAAAAATACTTCAACAAAAGGGCTTCAAGCTTTATTCATTGCTAGTTAAAGTTCACTAAGAAAACAAAACGTAAACATCTGAACAGCGTTGATTAGCCTTTAGGCCACGGCTAGATGAATGCTAATGCTAACAAATATGGAAAACGCAATTTCTTTCTATAGTCATTTGTCTTATATTGCCCTCTGGTGTCAAAGGCAGGTAATACTATTTAATTATGTAATCGTATTTTTTTTTAATTTGTGCTATTCTTCTAATTAAAAATACATTACAGTTGTTTACGTTTTTGTCAGGCCCTTGATAAGTAAAAGCCTCATATGTAATTATGACTTGTCAGAAAAACGTTGATATAAACAATGCTAATTCTGAATTATAGTCAGATTTACCTTTTTTAAATGATGAATTCGCTCTCCATATACCTCTTGCGTCAGATTTCATTGCCCGATAACATTGCTTTGTCATCTTGTGTTGTTTGTTTACCCGCTGGACTGTGGTGACCTCTATTTGTTTGCCCAATCTTGCTTTAACTTGATACTTAATTCGGGATCCGCTGCAAGAGTTTTATCAACAGATATTTTTTGGGTTGTAAGAAAACAACAGTTCAGTATTGTTCCGTCATTATCACTAAGTATGACTGTGAAGTCATTTGTGTTGCGTTTTCTGCCCCATCGGCAGATCACTAGCAATTAAGCAGTGATGCTAATATTGATCGCCGTCTGTGTTCGTCCAGTGACCAAACGGTAAATCAGCCTCAGTTGTGACAGACAATCGACGGGCTTGCCTGTCAGAATTGATTGTGACTGAAGGTTGAAATCGATAGAATTTACTTTATCTTACGGTCTATTAATATATCGGCCTTGTCATTGCTTTTGTGTAGCTCAGTCTGTGAAATATAGCCTATTTCAAGCTGTATTGGCTTTTTAAACCTCATAAACATAGTTGCATAATTGGCGAGGCTAAATAGGATAATCAACTGTAGTACAACCACAATAATAAACATTGATATTGATATGTGAATACAGTGCCAATAAAAACCCAGCATTGTTGTCTTTGCAAAGGCTGCGTTTTGCATACGACGCCTGCGTAGGCTTTAATTAGAATGCGCAGGTGCCTCGAATGTCATGGTTTGGTTTAACCCGTGGAACCAGCGAGGCACAGAAACGAGGAGCTTTGAGGAGAAGTGTGTGCGCTGCTATCGTGATGGGAGGAGCGCCAGCGCGGGAGGAATGTCAGACATGTGGTGTGGACGTGTTCTTACCTGTGCGGACGCTCGTGTGACAAAGGTGTCTCCTGTGCATTCTGGGTGTGTTTCCATACCTGTTCTGCAGGTAAAGATGAATCCCTTTAGTCCATCCTTCGTATGTTTTAACGCGGGGTTTGTTCGCTAGTTGACTCCCATGTTCACTAAGGGGAGGAGGAAAAAAAAAAAAGAGGAAGTGACATTCGCTTAATATCCTGTGGAAGTGTCTCACCATAGGCCTCGTTGTGGATATTGCAAAGCGCAGAGCTTAACGATGACTTGGCACTAATGACGAGGTTCCATTATACCGGCTTGGTTCTGCACTGTTTTACATTCGATAAATGTACACAGAAATCAAGGTTGAATAAAAAAAAAAAAAAGGAGGGTCTTATAGTCACACGGATGATATATATAAAAGGTCTCCTGGCTAACCTCTCTATTGACGAATGCGCAACCTTGAAGCCGAGGCTACTTAATAGAATTGGCGCTGTCCAATTGTCATCCTTGAGAAGAGTATACCTCATAAGTCATATTTCTTCTTCCAAGCAGGCCAGAAATGACTTCATTGATATGTTTATCGGCAGTAATTCATGTCAGCACAAGTGCATCTCCTTCATTACCTCCGCCAAGGAGATGTTTTCATAAGCAAGGAAGACTGTGAATCAATAATCAGTTCCACCCGACTAACGTTCACATTCTGTTTTGTCAGAAACGGGGGAATAATTTGAAGTTCAGAGTCTCATCCATAATTATTTTGTTCCCGTCAATACAAAAAGTTAACTTGAGAAGACCGAGGCGCTGATTCTCACTCTCACTCCGCCACTTGGCACTCCACTGGCGGCCACTCATTTGCAACAGATTTGATTTGCTTTTTGGCAGTAATGACAAGAAGGGTGTGCAAATCTGGACTTTTTCACTTCCAAAATGCAACAATCCCTGAAAAAATTGTCTATCAGAAACAAGACCGTGTGTAATTGTTATTGATTGGGGAAAAAATGTTGACTTCATGCTGATCATTGAGCGACCAATGTTTGTCATGGTATCGTTTGAATCGATTGAACGACAACAGAGGACTCAGCTGGTCCAAGTTATTGATTGTCAGGTGTGTGTGACAGTTGTTGGCTTCAAACAGACTTGCTGTTCCAGTGCAGCGCCGGATAGTCGGCATGCTTCCACACGTCTTTTAATTGTTTCTGCTCTGACAGCTCTAAAGCGTCTTTTTGAATTGCGTTTTGAAGAGCCGAAACGGTTTGCAAGATTTGCTACATGTTAGCCAGCATTCCGTCATTCGACTTCATTGCCTTGTCGTTGAGGTGGTAACCTCAGTTGAACGTGCTGCGGCTGTACCCTTGACATTTTTACAGCTTGTTAATGTCCCTGTAGCTATTTGGCCCTGGAACATCGACAGATTGCAACTGGAAGACACACAAACAGTCACTTCAATTAGCTCTACGGCAGGGGTCGGCAACTTCGTTTGCCCACGGGCAACACTTGTTTTTCAGTACTATCGTGGGTCGAAATGACATTTTCATCAAAAAATCTGTGGTTTTCCTACTAAAATAATATTTAATCAGTAGGGGATGTAACTATTAAAAGCTCATGGTTTTGCAGGAAGCATCACAGTACACGGTGTGTGCATTTTCCCACAATTTTAAATGTATATTACCACGCATGCCTGTCCCCATCCATCCAGTGTTTACATTCATATTTTCTAGTACTCCAAAACGATATTATTGCAGTTGAAATAATTATGCCATGGTCACATTTAGAGCTGTCAAAATTGATTGAAATTTTTGCTTTAGTCCAAAAATTCAAGTCAAGTCAGAAACGCTCTTAATTAAGTAAGGCAACACAGGTGGAAAAAGCTAAGTAATAATAAATAAGATAGTCAACTACAACCTATTTACTTTCTTTTTGTGTGCTTACGTACATGCTTAAATTTGAAGTGCTGTTTTGTCTGATGTGAAGTCCGAGGCAAGGAGGAGAGGTTACGTGAAGCAGATGTCCAATGGCCACCAATTCCGGCTGAACAACAGCATGTCGCGGCCGGATATGTCAGCTTGAGAGACCCATCTGGTCCTATGGGGTACACAGATGTAGATTATACAGAAATTGACTATTTTGAGCTTGGACTCACGGCGAACAAGCTGCAAATTGACTCTAAAGCGTTACTCATTGTACTTTTCCTGAAAACTCCGTCATTGACTAGTCCAACAAATGAAAAGTCCACTTTCCTCAAAATGGTAAATGGAGTGCACTTATATTGTGCTTTATCCACACCAAATTAGGGCTTCAGCTGTCAAATATTTTTGGTATTCTGATATGCTACTGAAGAGTCAATTGAATAATTGAGTATTCTAATAATAATTATAAAATACAAACAATATATATTTTTACTAGTTTACAGAACAATTATAAATACAGAAGACAAAAACAAAAAAAACACATTTCACTATTCACTTCATAATGAATGACTAACTGGTTTTAATTTTTAGATAACATTTTTGTACTTACATTCCAACTGTGCTTAGCAGCGCCTTATTTTACTCTCTAGAAATATTAGTGACATTTTAGACAAATCACTCCCCATAGATTTTGGTCCAAGATAAAGTGATGTCAAACAACAGCAGCGATTTGCCTGCTAAAACAGCACATGTGAGTAAGACTGGATGGTTAAAAAGTGAACGGTGCGTCAGGCTGTCTGCATCAAAGTGTGCAGTCATCTTCACCTATTAAACGGCCTTTGAAAAGTCTGATTCTGAATCTGACGGCTCTCTCCAGCACTTTGATTTTTTTGCGGCTAGCTGCTAACGCTAGAGCAGCTGTTAAACACTGGCAGGAGGCGCTACTAGTGAGTACTCGAGGCTGAAAAAAAAATGCATCAAGCGTTTTTTTTTTTTTTTTTTTTTTTTTTAATACCAAGGTGTTCCAATTACTTGGAGACTCGTTTCACCCCTACACCATGTTGTCCAAAATGCTTTACAAAGCCTCATATTTACTTATTTAAAAATGAATCTATTGAACCGGAGTTTACACCGGCACCTTGACCTAGCCCTGATAACCTATGGGAATGTTTATTGTTAAATAGCTTACTTTAGCCACCAGGATCCCTTGTTATACCCTGGCTAACAGTAGAACCCAAGATGATTCATCTAGTTATGTATTTGGTTTTAGTCGCATTTTAAATCCGTCTACGTAGTCGTGGCAGCTTCCTCCTAGCTAGCGCTAAGCTAGCGTTAAGCTAGCTCGGGAGTTCGTCCCTCCAGTTTGGCCTCCAAAGTTTGCAAACTTGTTGCTGTGGCCAACAGTGAAGTAATAATATGGGCTTTACTGACTGAATGAGTGGTTAACAGTTGAATTTAACACTTACATTAGTTGACTAACTACAACTATTACGACAATATTCAAGGATTTGTCGTTATTGCAATCTGGAAATTCTGATTCTGTTTGTTTTTTACGGCCAGTTCGCGTCTCAATTTGAGTCAGGATTCTTAACTGAGCTTCTTGAGCCCGACAACAAGTCTAGTGATTCTGATTTTACGTGTCCCCAGACCCCAGGCATTAAGTTGTGCATTGTTTTTAAAAACCAAACGTCTCAAATGTAACACAAGCCACTTAAGTAGCATCAGGCCATCTCGCTGTGGTTTAAATCTGGCTTGAGTGCGAGCGCTAAGTTTCTGGGTGGGTTCGAGGACTGTGAAGTGTGAGCCCCCCCGGCTTCCTCCTGGCAGATGTCTTCAGGAATGTTGTTCAAAATGCTTTGATTTGCTGTTCACGCTGCCAGTCACTCCGAAATGGGAGGCGTTGGTAGTCTCGACTGTCAGGCTCAGCTCGGTTGCTAGGCAACAGAGCAAAGACCTCCACGGCGGGTCACTCGGCCTGTCTTTCTGTTGCATGCCTGTTTGTGTGTGACTGTGTGTGTAACAGGGAAGATTTATGAGCAGAAGGCTAGAGTGTGACTTGAAGCCGCGTTGTTTGCTGGTATGCCGCTTCTCTTCTCTTGTTTCTGCTTTTCTGACAAACTGCAAACACACAAATGAATTCTCCGCCCCCTCAAACTGACTCAAAACCCAGCTGAGCCTCTATCTCTTCCTGTCCACACACACAAACATGAACACAAATTGTTTGTTTCGCTTCAACGTCAACTCCTCCACTCTCTCTCATTCTCTCACCCGCCTGTCACGCTTCCCCTTTTCATTCATTCGCTGCATGTTTGCTTTGTGCAGCAGTGCAGATGGACACAACTCCATCTTCACGCTGTTTAACAAACACTTGAGGCTAGTGTAGCGTCTACTGTCTAGTGTCTACTATTTGGAAGCCTCTTCTTTTCCGAGGAAAACAGGTGTCTCAAAAGCAAATGTTGTGGTGCTTTTATAGTGAAGCGGCAGTTTTGAATGAGCTCGCTTGAAAGGACAGATGCGGTCATTCGTATGCGGACCATAAAATAATGAAAATGGCCGCGCTTAGAGAAATGTGTTGTGAGGCATGTTTTGGACAGACTGTCACAGAAAGAAAGCCTTTGCCAGAGCAGTTTGGACATAATTGAGCGATAGTGCTGAAATACAATTAGGTTTAGGGTCTGACCGATTAATCGGCCGATAATAGTTATTTTAAAATTGGCCATTTTTGTGTCGTTTTTTTGAGGGGCAGATTTAATTTAAATATTTTGGACAGGAAATTCAGATTGTTGGCTATTATTTTATTAATTATTTTATTTTGTTTTACACATTAACACACATAACATATGACAAAGATAAAGTTACCAAGGAAAAAACAAGAATTGGCAAAAAAATAAATACATTGCTGATTGGTTGATTTCGGTATTGACTGTACCGTCCGATTAATCGTATGGCCATTTACATCACCTGACAATAGCTCCTGAAAATGGCAAAAACTGGGCATCCATTTATTTTTATTTTATTTTTTTTAAACATAAACACGTTAAAAGTAAAACATGGCAAATATACCGCTCCCTTGAAAATTGGCGAATCAATTTGCAGATTTTTTGCTATGTTATAATGTGAAACAGATGCATAAGAAGAAAGAATTGTAAAACAGCGTGAAGGGACCGACAGTTATTTTATTCATTATATACTGCTGATTAACTCATTCAACCCCAAAATATATATAAAACCGTTTGTTTCTCTTCTCTCAAAAAAAAAAATTATATATTTGTTTTGTTTTGTTAATGCAGGAGCATACAGAAGGCTTTGATGCAGCTTCTGACATGAAGAGGTGCTTAAAGCAATGGTAGTTATTAAAAAAAGTGGCAGCAGAGTATAAGAGATCAGCCAGGGCAATGTAGCAACAAGCTCTTTTTGTCAATGTTTTCACCAGGAATGTGAATATTGGTGAAACTATATTTTATTTTTATTTTATATTTTATTTTAGCTATATTTTAATGCTAATTGCTGCACAACTGAAACAGACACAAATATACTTTTTCTTCCTGATGAATGAAGAGAATCTAATCTTTATTTTGGTAGATCCATGTTTTTATAGCAATAGAACACAAGATTCTGTGGGCCTTGCAAAATCAGTCAAAATCCAGTAAAACAGCTGGGGTGCGAAGTGGGTTGCTTGTATGAAAATGGCTGTGAGTGAATAATTTAGTTGGTTATCGGAATTGTATTCTACCAAATCAGCATCAGTCTAAAAAAAAAATCTGCATCACTTAGGCCTTAGCTAGGCTCAATGGAAATTGTACAGTACAGTTTAAAAAACAGAAAACTTTTATATCAATGGGTGGACTTTTAGCTTTCAATTAAGTAATTTTACTAAAATACTTTACCAATAAGGAATTACAGTCCAGCTAGTTTATGGGACCACCTCAATTAAAAACTGTTCAAAAGTATTTAGAAAATGTGTTATCATGGTTAAAAATTCATTGTAGTCGATGACAAAGTGTGAGTTTCCGTTTTGTAAATTTTGCTGCCTTCACATTTGGCTTCAGTAGGTGCAAATCCTGCTTTATTGGGTTGCCATCAGGCCTCTGACTTGGCCATTGAACGTCATTTTAATTTATACAGTGCTTCCTTTTTATAGCTGCATGAGTGGTTATTGTGCAATTGACTTGATGGCAAATGACCGGAATAAACTGTATTTAATGTTGGTTGTTTATTAATCACTTAGAGTAGATTCCATGGTAACAAAGGGTCAAAGCTATTTAGACCTCCTTTATCAAAGAAATGCAACCCTGATTTGGAGAAGTCGGTCCTCTGGGCGATGCAGTTGTACAAATAAAACTCTCATGCAGACTATAGCACTGTGTTGATTATTGGTTGGAAAACCTTGACTAACTGCTGCCTGTTTCCCTCATGAAAAAGTAACGACTGTGTGAATAATTAAGGTAACGGTGTTACCCTTCGTGTGACGTCTTTGTGGCAGGTGCAACATTTTTTTTTTTTTTTTACTGCACTCTTTGTTTAGTGTTGTTTGAAGTCAACCTCACGTAAACATGTCACATATAGTTTATGGTTGATTGTAGTCAGGGCTGGACTCAGACCCATTTTCAGCCCTGGAGTTTCAGATACCGGTAGATAGTGTCAGATAAATTTCAAACAGATGAGATTTTACACTTAACAAGACATACTTGGGCAGTTAACACTGTACTTCCTGTCAGTACTCTTATTTTGAAATGTGTCCTCACCACTTCTGGTGCACTACTGAACTAACTAACTGACTGACACTAACTTGAAGAGCGCAACGGCCATCGTAGGAGGCTTTCCCATAATGCTTTGTTGCTGTTACTAGTAACACTTGTGATTGTGTTGAGCATTTGAAACGAACACTTCATCATTTTAATGAGTCTTTTGATGAATGATCAGTATTTCGAATCAAATCCACAGGTGGCGGGCTTGTTTGACGAGGGTGACGTTTCATGTTTGCTGACGTGATTTCGACTTGTTCCTGCGTGCTGTGATTGAATAAAAGTACAACTAAATATAGCACTCGGCGGGAAGGCGAGCTTGAAGTGCCGAAAAACCGGCAGCCTATTGTGAAATGACTAATGGCGCATAATTGACATATTGATTCATCTCATTTTTTATTTTTTTGTTAATATTGGATTACGAGTATTTTTTTTTTTCTTTGCATTCGCAGTGTGCTGTTTTGTGGTCCACAAGCGCTGTCATGAATTCGTCACCTTTTCCTGTCCGGGCGCCGACAAGGGACCCGCCTCTGACGTAAGTCTGTCAAATACAAACTAAAGCCACATGTACATGCACATGACATCTATATCTATCAAATGTATTTGGCCAAACTTCATCCGCCTCAGCAAATTAAGCCTGGGATGCTACATATAAAAAAATGGCTTTGTAATAAACACATTGCATTTGTGCAGGGTAAAAATGATGTTCACGAAGGCACATATGTTTTTCTATAGCAGGGTAGTGCTAACTCATGCCAGATGTCAAATGTGACCCCGTTTTAGCTACGTCTGAGAAATCAGGAAAACTGAATTTAACGTAAATATCTACAATTAGTTCTCAGTCTTTGCAGTTTTCAGCAATTATCCTCAAACCTGTATGTAGAATGTATTGTGATGTGTATATAATTCATTTCATTCGGCTTCGCTTAATAACCCGTGTTATGACTGCTCCTACTTTTGGACTCGTAAAGCCAATAAAAGCCCCACTCATAATTCAACATTTGGTGCTTGTTGAAAGATATCTCAGTGGACATCATGATTCAAATTCAAATCAAGTGTTACAGCCTCAGGCTCCATTCAAACGAAATGTTCGCAACTTCACATTAACGTGCTGAGTGAGAGATCACGTTAAAGATTATTAACGTAATTAGCCGTGTCAGCGCTGGCCCTTGGTTTGCGCTCGCACACAAATTCGGTGCCCATTTCCTGTCAACTTGTTGACTCCACGTCACGTTTTCAGACTGTTAAAAGGGAAAATGTGCTGCCTGGCTGCTTCAAGTTAATGGGCCAATAGCTCAAGTGCGCGCACAACCAACAAAGTCATGCATCCGTCAATTTAGAGCCTCATGACGTTTCATTCTAAATTGCTTCTGTTTTGTGTCTTAGCAGGATCCTCGCAGTAAACACAAATTTAAGGTGCACACGTACTCCAGTCCGACCTTCTGTGACCACTGTGGCTCGCTCCTCTACGGCCTGATACACCAGGGCATGAAATGTGACCGTACGTACGCCTGCACATATATACTCTTTGTGTGTGAGGCCACAAAGCTTCAGTTCTTGTCCTCATTTCACAGGTTTGTGGAGTCTCAACTTCAATTTATTTACCCCCACGGGCTACATAAAATGCGCATCATTGACAGAGTGTATTATCAAAAGCTGCAAACACTAATCTTTGGAGTCTGTAATTGTATTTTTTTTTTTCCTGTAAATTTTACCCTCACAGCTTGATTAGTTTAGCGAAATAAATTTTTCTAATTCTGTTTGATGTTTAATATATCTGAGGCAAATTAACACAATTTTCTACAGATAGTTCTTCCCTATTTTTGCAGTTACAAGTTTACATGGCCTAAAACACCAAAAAATAAAGACGTTTTACATCGTCGGGGGGGAATTTAATCATTGTGCTTCTAAGGAGTGCAATCTCTTGTCTTGTCATGTTGGTGGACCTCTTTGGCCATTTATAAAGTGTGTCTGAACAATTAGCCAAATGGGGTACTGTACTTTGGTGTAGAATGTCACTTGAGTGACAAACGCTGCTGGGGAGTTTTACGTCAGAGTCCGCTGACATCTAGTGGATACCTCAAAACATCACATCTGACTAGAACTAGGATCCAAAGTTCTTTGTATTTATTTATTTATTTTTTTCCCCCATTATTATTTATACAGGTGTAGCCCAATTAAGTAGAATATTGTGGGAAAACAATTTAAGCAGTTTAGTAATTTAAAAAGTTGCATTATATAGATTTGTGATTTTATTTTTGAAAAAACAAATGCACAAACTCAAGAAATAACTTCCCATAAGAAACAATCCAAATAATTTTGAAATGGAAATGAGGTATGATTTGGCCTTAGAGTAAGAAAAAAAATTCTTTGTTACCAAAACATCACAATCTGATTATAAAATGCCTCCTTGGCAGAGGTAATTGAATTACGCTCTACATGTCATTCATAATATTTATTTTGGTAAGCCAGTCAAGTCTTTGTGCATTTTGTGTTTATAAAACCTTTCAGCTTCTGTTTCTCTTAATAGGAATATTCACTTTTGTATCCATCCATCCATTCATCCATTTTCTTAACCGCTTGCTCCTCACAAGGGTTGCGGGGGGTGCTGGAGCCTATCCCAGCTGGCTCCGGACACTTTTGTATCCAAATTGAATTTGCTAGAGATACAAATATGTGGTGTCACCGAGAACACTTTAACACATGCACTGACCTAATGAACTTTTTTCATTTTTTTTTTAACGTTACTTTGTTTTCACTGAGCCCTCACTATACTCTCAAAATGGCGGTCCGTGTTGTCTGTGTGTGCGCTGCCTTTAAGACTGCATGATGAACATCCACAAGCGCTGCGTGGCCAACGTCCCGAGCCTGTGCGGAACGGATCACACCGAGAGAAGAGGGCGCATCCAGATCTCGGCTCGGATCGCAGAGGACACTCTGACCGTCACCAGTAAGTGGTGGACAGAAACACTGACAATAAGGAGGTAGACAGACAGACAGAAAGCCCTTCCTCTACTTAAAAAGAGAGAGGGACTTTATCCGACAGAGACCAAAACTGGAAAGTCCATTAGCTGATCAATAATTCCAACGATTGGCCCACATGGCCTGCTTGTTTCTCTCAGGCAGCTCTGCATTGATTATGGAGCACAAACTAAACTGTTGTTAAGTGTTGTCGAATGCAGCCAGGGATATTTAGGGCAGAGATTAGAGACCCTGTAGTAGCATTTTAAACACCGCAGACTAAATATTTGATCTTCCTCTGTCCCGTACTTGTCCTCTCGTAGTCAAAGAGGCCAAGAACTTGGTCCCAATGGATCCCAACGGCCTGTCCGACCCTTACGTGAAGCTCAAGCTGATCCCTGACCCCAAGAGTGAGAGCAAACAGAAGACCAAGACCATGAAATGTTGCCTAAACCCCACATGGAACGAGACCTTCACTTTGTGAGCCATTTTGATTGCTATCCTATACAACAGAAAAATCAAGGTTTTATTTTTTTAATGCTCGTTTGTCAAGTTTAACCCCAGTGGTGTAAACATGGTATTCTGGTTAATATTGCGTTAGTGGAATATGAGTTTAGCAGCAAAATCGAGCAGTTTTTATAAAGATCAGAAGGCGGCCATTTTGCCACTTTTTGTCGAGTGAAAATGACGTCAGAGTTGCTCAGGTAGCAACCAATCACAGCGCAGCTTCAGAAAGTAGGTGCACCGTGATTGGTCGTTGCTTGAGCAACTGTGATGTCATCTTCAGTTGACAGCCAGTGGCAAAATGGCCGCCCCCCTGAGATGGGTAAAAACAGCTGGATTTTGCTCTTCATCTTCCACAAATGTAACATTAATCGGAATGTCATTTTTAGACTAGTGAGGTCATATATAAAATTATATACTTTAAGATTTAAGAAGTATCAGATTTGTTCCTCACCTTCACTTCTTTGTCATCTCCTCCCTCAGTAACCTGAAAGAAAGCGACAAGGACCGCCGTCTGTCTGTGGAGATCTGGGATTGGGACCTGACCAGCAGGAACGACTTCATGGGTTCTTTGTCCTTCGGGATCTCGGAGCTGCAGAAACAAGGGATAGACGGATGGTAAGATGGCCGAAGTGTGCGAGGTTGGCAAATTGTCTTGTTCACAGACCTGTATTGACAAGTATCTGACCTTGGTCCAAGGTTTAAGCTCCTGTCCCAGGAGGAAGGAGAGTATTTTAATGTTCCCGTCCAGCCTGACGGTGAAGATGGCAATGAGGAGCTTCGACAAAAGTTTGAAGTGAGTTAGGAATGTCACAATTTGTTTTGGTGTGTGTGTGTGTGTGAGTGTAGATTCTCGGTCGTATTCCACAAAGTTGGATGGATGAAACTAGATTCTGCATTTGTTGAAGTTGTGGCTAATAATAATCTAAAACACTTTTTCAGGTCTACATTTTTAATTGCGGAATCTCTAATGCGCTTCCATTCAATCTCATCCTCTCCAGAGGGCAAAAGTGGGTCCGGGGAAGCCGTCAGACTCCTCTTCCTCGTCGTCCGTCAGCAAGTATGACAGCAACGGCAACCAAGACCGTATCAAGCTCTCAGACTTCAATTTCATTATGGTTCTGGGAAAGGGCAGCTTTGGCAAGGTACTTGACTGTTTTACTACCAAAAACGTATAAAAATGTTCTATTTTAAATATTGCCATAGTCCCCGAAGACGTATTTATAAGGGTTTTTTTTTTATGTTAGAGCTTATGGAAGGCTTTGATAGAGCCTCTGAACTGAAGAGAACACTGTAAGCAATGGTAGTTATTACAAAAACGGCCAGCAGGTAGCTGTAGAGTATAAGAGATCAACCAGGGCCATGTTGCAACAATCTCTTTTCCCCACTGTTTTAAACAGATTTGTGAATAATGATGAAATTAGCTACATTCTAAAGTGAATTGCTGCAAAATGAAAACGGATAGAAATCCATTTTTTTTTCCTGATGAAATAAGAGACTTTAATCTTTCTTTTGATAGGTTCCATGTTTTTGCAACAATAGAACACAATATTCTGTGGGCCTTGAAAAATCAGTCAAAATTTTTCTGATTGTTTGAACCATTTTCTGATCGTTTGACTCGCCGTAGGTGATGCTGGCTGAGAGGAAAGGTACGGACGAGTTGTACGCTGTGAAAATCCTGAAGAAAGACGTAGTCATCCAGGACGACGACGTGGAGTGCACCATGGTTGAGAAGCGAGTCCTCGCTCTTGCGGGGAAGCCGCCTTTCCTCACACAACTACATTCTTGTTTTCAGACTATGGTAGGAAACGTTCGTAATGAGCTCACCGTTGTTTATCGTTGGGTAACTGATCGTCATCTTCAAACCTCCAGGACCGACTCTATTTTGTGATGGAGTATATTAATGGAGGGGACCTAATGTACCAGATCCAACAGGTCGGGAAGTTTAAGGAGCCGCACGCAGTGTGAGTATCCAATGGAATGTTGCACATGAAGATAATTATGCACTCTTTTTGCACAACACTGTGTGTATTTTGCACTTGGACACCTCCCCAAACCCGCCAGCAAGTCGACAACATCACAGAGCAACCAAGTGTGTTCCACTGATAAGGAGCTAACGCTAATCTGTGCGGCCGACAAAACTCGACAGCTCTGCTTACCTGTTTGCTTTGAGTGGCTAGCAGGGGTATGGCACCCAAGAGTAATGTTGGTGTGCTTGTGATAGTGTCACTTGAAAGTGGCTCTGGATCTTAGGCCATACAGCGAATCAAGTGGTAGCCAGACAGACTCGATGTTGGGGCGGTTACTATGTTTATTAGTCGCGCTGTTATGCAACTGCATACTTTGGCAAACTCAACTGACCAGTATCACATGGTAGAAACATGACGAAAAAGTATCCTCCTCAGTTAGCATACCGTACACACTACTACATCATATTAATACAAACGCATTGGGGAAAAACACGTCTTCGTTTTCCAGGTTCTACGCAGCCGAGATCGCCACAGGCCTCTTCTTCCTCCACTCCAAAGGGATTGTGTATCGGTGAGTGTTTGCAAACGGACGACGGCGCGCTTGTTCACGATCCTCCTAGAACCGTAGTATGTACTTATCACCTGCAAGTGTGTCCGTAGGGATCTGAAGCTGGACAACGTGATGCTTGACTCCGAAGGTCACATAAAGATCGCCGACTTCGGCATGTGCAAAGAGAACATGTGCGACGGCGTGACCACCAAGACGTTTTGCGGAACTCCAGACTACATTGCCCCTGAGGTCTGCTTACTTTCCTCACTTTTATGATTATTTTTTGTTCCGTCTTTGAATGTGACTCACCTCTTTGTCTGTGCATTCCAGATCATTGCCTACCAGCCTTATGGGAAATCTGTCGACTGGTGGGCCTTTGGAGTGCTGCTATATGAAATGCTTGCAGGGCAGGTTGGTATCTCAAATTAATTTTGCCGAATTTCATGCGATGGCGATGAGAATAAAGCACATTGAGTTGCCTTGTGTATGAAATGTGCTATACAAATAAACTTGCCTTGCCTTGCCTTACGTATGTTTACGCTTGGATGTTCAGCCTCCTTTTGATGGGGAGGATGAAGATGAGTTGTTCCAGTCGATCATGGAGCATCACGTCTCGTACCCGAAGTCCATGTCCAAAGAAGCTGTCGCCATCTGCAAGGGGGTGAGACCACATTTGCATGAAACGCCTTCTATAAGTCATGTTCAAAAATTGCATTCAAAGGTGATACTTGACTCATTTCGCCATTTTCAGCAGTAAAATAAATAAATAAATAAATACTTGTGTATAATTAACTCATTTGCTCCCAAAAATGTATAAATACGTTCTATTTTAAATTTTATGTGTCCCAAAGACGTATTTATACGTTTTTTTTTAATGCTAGAGCATAAATAATGTTTGCGTTGCTTGCTAAGGACAATATGTGCTTTGATGCAGCCTCTCAACTGCAAAGAACGGTTGAAGAGATGGTAGTTTTTACACAAACGGCCAGCAGGGGGCAGCAGAGCAAAGGAGATCAACCAGGGCCATGTTGGGAAAAAAAATTTGCTCAATTACTCACAATTCTAAATAGATTTGTGAAAAATGAAGAAGCTTAGCTATATTATAATGCTAATTGCTGCAAGACCGATACAGATTGAAATCTACTTTTTTTTTTCTTGATGAAAGAAGAGACTTTAATCTTTCTTTTGGTAGGTTCCATGTTATTATATCAATAGAACACAATATTCCATGGGCCTTGCAAAATCAGTCGAAATCCAGTAAAACGGTGAACGGGATTGCTTCTGTGAAAATGGCTGGGAGTCAATGAGTTAATGTGATAACTTCATTATTTTTCATATACAATTAATACCTTTAAAACAGATTTTTTCCACTTGCTGTCGACTGAAGATGACATCACCTGTGCTGAGGAAGTAGGTAACGACCAATCATCATGGCTAACCTGTTTTCTGGGTTTGGTCAGCAAAATGAGCCATGATTGGTCATTACCTACTTCCTAAGCACAGATGATGTTGTCATCAGTCGACAGCAAGTGGAAAAATTCGTTTTTAAAGGTATTAATTGTACATGAAAAATGAAGTTATCACATTCATTCTAGGCAAAATATTAACTTTTCACTGCTGAAAATGGTTCATTTAGCCAAGCATCCCTTTTAAAGGCACAGTAATGCATTACTGTCTGCTGGCAACAAAAGTGAGAACACCCCTAAGTGAAAATGACCAAATTGGGCCGAGAGTGTGTTACATTGTTACATTCCATCCATCCAATTGGGTGGAAATGCAGAAGGCCTCGCTCATAAGATTTGCAACAAAAAAACACTTGGTTTTTAAAATTCACACTTGATTGGTGGGTTCTTACTATTTATTACTCGTTTACAAGCAATGAAAAGGTTACTTTTGAAAATCTAGCCATACACATAGACGACACACCTTTTTGATACGTTTCTGTGTGATGTCTAGCTGATGACCAAGCACCCAGGCAAGCGTCTGGGCTGCGGTCCCGAGGGCGAGAGGGACATCAAGGAGCACGCCTTCTTCCGCTACATCGACTGGGAAAAACTGGAGAACAAAGAGGTCCAGCCGCCGTTCAAGCCGAAATCTGTGAGTAGGTCCCGTGTATGATATAAATACACACTGGTGGGAATGAATAACACACATAAGAGGGTAATTACGTGAGGTAAGTCGGTTCATTCCCTGCACCCGATCATCACCCTGCCGACGACTCACCAGTATAGACCAATGGAAATCCACAGTCCGCAGGTTGTGCGATTTCATTGGTTGATGCCATGTTTGCGTTTTTTCTTCTTTTTTTTTGGTTTGCATCCAGGGTTATAATAGTTTGGATTTTTCATTATACTGTAGTTCGTTTAGATTTTTTTACTTTCAGTCAGTTATTCAGTTTAATTAGGTTTTTTTTTTCCCCAAAAACACAGATTTTAAATATATATATATTTTATATATGCCTTCTTAAAATAATCGCCTAAGTCATTTTCCCCCCCAGATTTTTCAGGAAACACAAATTGAACCATTTGCATCATGAGGAGATGATTTAGGTAAAAAAAAATACAAAAATAAATAAGAGGGTGACGTATGTAATATGAAAAAAGTCACTAGGTTATAGTGCAGTAAAGTAAAAAATAAAATTATAAAAACACAAAGAAAATATAAGAAAAAACACTAAGTAAAGTCCATGTCTGTGTGCAGAGGATTCTTATTAATAAAGATAAAAAAAATAATAAAGAAATCTGCTCATGTATAACATTGGCAGAGACGAAAATGGACATTCACTGCAGTTTTAGCTTTATTATTGAAAGATGTATTTTCTTTTTTTTCTTTTTAATATTTTCATTTTTTTTTTCAATTTTTATTCTAATTCAAAAACATGTTTTTTCCAAATGTACTTATAGTTTTTAATATTTTCATTTTTATTTTATGAACAAAAATGTATTTTTTTCAATTCTACTTTTAGTTATTCAAGTTTAGTTTAACTATAATAACCTTGGTTGCATCACTCATCACGCTCACTCCCCATCCCTCCATTTTCTCTCCCTCTTCTCTCCCCTCTCCCACGGCAGTGCGGGCGTGACGCCGAGAACTTTGACCGCTTTTTCACACGTCACCCCCCAGAGCTGACCCCCCCAGATAAGGAGCTTATAGCCAACTTGGACCAGGAAGAATTCCACGGCTTCACATTTGTTAACCCGCAGTACCCTCGCTGACTGTGCTGTACACAATACGCAAACACATACACGCACACGATACGTGCATCAGTGCAATAGTGAGACAGAAGTCACCATCAAGTGCATATCAAAGCTGCGTTATGAGAGGAAGTTTGACATTTGGGGGGGAAATTAAGGGAAGTTGGCTAGCTTTTCCTTTAGAAAAAAAAGGCGAAAAATTCCTTTAACATCCTGATAAAAATAAGAGCAAGTATGGAGAAATATCAAATTTTCTATCACATGTTCAACTAAAATAACATCTCCCATATTCATGCCCTGTCAGTGCTATTGATGAGCAAATTTATTTCCTGTGTATGTGAAAAATCCACCAGTCGCCCTCCTAGGATTGTTGGAATGCTGACTGGTGTCCCCCACACCAAATATTTCTGTTGTCAGAGCATAGAATTTTTTTTTTTTTTTTTTTACTGACGATTAAGCGAATTTTGTCAGTTCTGATTTAATTGCGTCTTAAAACAATTCAAGGGCATGATGTCTGCTACATCCTTGCTCAATACAAAAATGGCATTCAAACAAGTTCAGAAAGGTCAAAAAGCCAAACATCCCAGTTTTACGGATTATTTGTTCCTATAGTCAATCTTGGGCATAAACACCAAAATGGTAGAACAGCTAAAGAAGAGGTCAGAGAGGTATTAAACGAACAATTCACTATTTATAGTTTGCACTACATTATTATCATCTTAGTACTCTAAAGACCAAATGTATGAAATTTGTTAGGCTGCCGCAGTGCCAACTGAAAATCACCAGAGTGAAGTCAAGCAATGTCACCCCACCAAAAAAATATATATATACAGTATATATATATCAGTGTGTGCCAATTTCGTTAGTCGTCCATTTTACAAATGCGAATTGGAACAAACGACACAATAACCTCCTTAAAAGTCTTCGTCGTGACGATGAACAATGTGTCAAATCAACTCGGTTTCACGTGACAGCTTTTGTCGTCACGCCAATGAAGACCGTTTCGCACTTAATGCAATGGCCGGTGACAACTTATGGACTACAGAGGAAAAAAAAAAATGAATATATCAAATGTAATTGTTGTGGGTGAAAGAAAGAAGCTTCTATGGATTGTATTATTGTTCTGTATGACTGGAAAGTAATAATATACTCACTGGTGCCTACCAGGACACTTGTGCTGCGTCTGCCTTCTTACTACTGTTGCACACCTCCAACAACTGGAAAATGGAAAATATTTGGAATTCATAGGGGGTACGTTGTCATTATACCATAGTTGCTTAGGTCATATTTGAACATTTTTGGAAAACAACAAAAAACACTGCAACAAATTCAACACAAAACCGTATAAGATGTCCAACCTAATAAATGCTAGGCCGCGCCACAACTAAATAATCAATTGACGGCTACTTGTTTCCAAGTTAAGTAAAAATATCAACAAATGATGGAATAGTGTCACAGCAGACGTCATAACATGCGTAATAGACGGGGTATCTGTACAGCTGACGGAAACGAGCATTCGATTGGCCAATATTCAGATTCTGCATTCAGCTTAGGACAGTGGTTCTCAAACCTTTCACATCAAGCCACTAAAAATATAGTCTCTAGCTCTCCAAATACCATTATAATGACCAACATTAAAATACAGTAACAGTTAAAAACAATTAGGTCAAAAATAACCCAATTTTTGTTTCAAAATGACGTGATCTGGGTCAATTTGACCCAACTTTCTGGGTCGTTTTGTGCAAAACAAAACCCCGAAATTGTAATGGATTGATCAATTTTGGACCCAAATTGGGTAATTTTTGACCAAACTGTTTTTAGAATGTACAGGTATATTTACTACTGTAGGCCACTTTAACATGATGTGCAGTTTGAACATTAACACTCTGCTTAAATTCAAGAAAATAAAACAAAAGCTTTACCTAAATAAACTAAATTAAAATGTATTGCACAGAACAGGGAAAAAAATTAGCTAAATGGGTCACATGACATTTGCAATGCGAGCCCGAAGGGCACTTTGACGTCCAAAAAGTTTGTGCCACTGTAACATTATGTACTGTTTGAACATTTAATTGAGTGATTCTTTCGTAAACCACTAGCGGGAGTCAATGTACCGCCACTGGTACTCGAGTCACACTTTGAGAATCACTGTACTAGGCTAAAAACGCGAAGCGTCGCCATTGCACATATGACAAACAAGTGGTGAGTATGAGAAGCAGTTTTCCTTCCTCAGTTCAACCGCCCGCCAACAGATGAGACAAAAGGAGGTAGGCAACGTCAACGTTACTCTTTCATGTGCTCCGCTCACAGCTTCACCTCCTGTCCTGTTGTGGTATCTGTTTTATGGATCCTCGTCTGTATCGGAATGTTTCTCACTGCCGCACAGGTGTCTCGGGTCCATACTGTTAAGTCAGCAGGTCTTTTCCGTTTTTTTGTCACGTTTCCAGGTCTGTTTGCACTGTGTGCGCTTCTGTTTTTGTCACATTGACCCTCCAAACCACTCCTCAAGTATCCACAAAATAGAATAAATGATCATCACGAGTACAGAGATGCCGTAATAGCAATATCTGTTCCAAATCATCACCATTATAAAACATTTAATCACCGTTCCCTATCGACCCTTCCAGCTGACATCACCGCTTAGATCCAGCTGCACCTCCCGGAGGGCAAACATCCTATAACAAATTAATGTAAGGAGCTTGATTTTCGGCAAGTGCTTTCGTTCAAAGGTGGGAAATATGTCAAGTGTCACAAAAAAACGTCCCGAGTAGGACACTACATTACTGCGAATCATTGAATCCAGTCGTTTGGAGCCTCTAGCTAAGAAAAAAAACAACAACAACAACAACAACAAAAAAAAAAAGAGTTTCTTGGAAGGCGAAGTGGAAGCCTAAGGTTTGATGTTTTTGGTTGAAACAGCATGTCGATCACTACTTTCATGGTGTAAATTGCCATTCATGAAATCGTTTGTGTCCGGATATACTCGTCTTGCTGTATATCGAAATCTTTGAGCTATCTTAGCTTGCTAGCTGCTAAGAAACAGGGCGCACGTTTACTACACATTCCTCTGCCTCGAATTTACAATCAGAGGTTAATGTTATGACCAACTGTATATGGAAAAAGAGAAAAATGACCTGATATAAAATGACGTGAGCATATCCTCGTACTTTTTGTGGGTGCAAAGCAATTGCGTCGTAGTTTGGAGCTAGCCACCGTGGTCGTCTTAAGCCTGGTTTAGAATCACTGCCG
The DNA here is from genome assembly GCF_051991245.1 of Festucalex cinctus. Taxonomy (NCBI): domain Eukaryota; kingdom Metazoa; phylum Chordata; class Actinopteri; order Syngnathiformes; family Syngnathidae; genus Festucalex; species Festucalex cinctus. The sequence continues at coordinate 7,503,568 of NC_135416.1, read as the reverse complement.
ACAGCCGAAAGAATGCTCCCATCGCTCTTTGAGCACTTAGAGTATGCGTCACCATAGCAATGGTCGCTGATTTATCAACTGTTTGACTTGTTTTCTAATTCACTCGCATTGACGCCCTGCCCTCCACTGCAAGGGGTGCACTTAAATGTGACGTCACACTGGAAGGGTTTATTTAAAATGAATGGGTATTTTGTTCTTCTCAGGGGGCGGCCAATTTGCCTTGTATTGCTGATGTCATTATCAGTCGACAGCAAGTGTCAAGATGGCTGCCGCCTGAGATTGATAAAATGTTTTTTTTTCTGCTTAATTCATTTTCCACAAACACAGTGTTGATCAGAATACCATATTTAGTAGGGGTGTGAATTGCCTAGTACCTGACGATTCGATTCGTATCACGATTCACAGGTCACGATTCGATTCGATACCGATTAATCCCGATACGAATGGTCACGATTCGATACCGATTAATCCCGATACGAATTTATAAGTCGATTGTTGCGATTTTTTCCCATTCAAATTTAGAAAATACTATCAGTAAATTTGTACATGTACACTGTAAGATTTGTATGAATATATTTATCTAAAACTTGAGGCTTATAACCGTGAGCCACTGTACACAAACAGTTTGCAATCTGTTTCACATTTGAACAGCATTAAAATAAAAATATTAAGGCTTAATGTGCCGTTCATATAACATTCTTCCATGCTCAAGGTGTGAATCCTAAAAAAAAAAAAAAAAAAAAAAACGATTCTGCCGATTATTGAATCGATTCGAGAATCGCGCGATGTAGTATCGCGATATATCGCCGAATCGATTTTTTTTTAACACCCCTAATATTTAGGCTAGTGGCGGTGCATCAAATTTATTGTATTAAAAAAAAGATAAAGAAAATTTACTTGACTTTTTTGCTTTAATAGACATTGTGCTATTCCCACTGGTGTGCACTCATTGACACCAGGGGACAGTATAAACAATAAACATATAGTGTCGGGCCCCCAATACGCCCATATTAAGTCTTTGCATTCTCAGTCAACAGACGAGTCATTGAATTTAATGCGTAGAACTTTAAATGGGTTGTTATCGAGCTACTGTAGGACCTGAAGATTAAATGGGGATGTTTACTGCGTCCCACCCCTGCAGACCATTAATCAAAATGTCTTTGTGCTGATAAAGTGGTCTTTCCTTTCTTACCCCTCATCACTGTGCTTTAATGGAACTTCTTTCTGCTTCCTGTTCTGTCTTGTTCTGCCCTCTACACTAAATCCTTCTTTTCGACTTTTTTTTGTTTTGTTTGTGTGTCAGAAATCCCGCCGCGACGTGGGCAACTTCGACAAGGAGTTCACCAAGATGGCCGTGGAACTGACGCCGACGGACAAACTCTTCATCATGAATCTGGACCAGAACGAATTTCAAGGCTTCTCCTACACCAACCCCGAGTTTGTTATACAAGTGTGAAGGGGTGGGATTAAAAACGACACCAAAACCTGAACAGACCTGCAGTGTCTTTCCATCACCTTGTCACGACGCATCGTCTCGTAAACTGGACTACACACCCACAAATGCACGACGTGAGACTGCACCAGTGAGGAGGGCTGCTTACCGCGGGACTAACTCCTCCGCCAAGGCACACCTGTTGACAAAAGTGAAGGGAAGAAAGGCTGTCATAATTTTGGGTTGTTTTTATTAGTTGTCAGGCTACTTTCTGTTTCTCACAAAATCAAAAACAAGTCCACAAATAATGGCCGTGCCTATAATGAACACCTCATTCCAATTAGTCAGCAAGCAGCGTTAAATTTTTTTTTTAGAAATAGTATTTATTTATTTATTTTTCAAGTTTGTTGTCATTATTTGACCCAAGTTACTGGGTTAGGTATATGTTTTTTGGGTTATAGAATTAGCCCCAAAATTTGGGTCAAATGAATAACCCACAACAATTTTTTTTTTTTTTTTTTGTATGAATGAATAAATACAATTTTATTTTAATCACAGGAAAAATAAAATGTACCACACGCAGGTCCATCATAACAAAAGAAAACGTATAGACCGAAAAGGCATAGGCTGCAACTCACGGTTATTTTTGCCTGAAAAGTCTTGCATGCATATACAAGTACCACTAACCAGATTCTCACTGAGAAGTATCAAATCCTTCGTCTGGCCAACTTTTAAAAATTTTATGGAAATCGGTCATATGTGATTTTTGTGTAATCCTGAAATCCATCAAAAGGCAATCAAAGCAAAACCTGTCACTTTTGTGCTTGGCGGAGGTAAAAAACAAACAAAACAAAACTGTTTCCAGGAGCTTAGTGTCAGCTTGTCAATGCGGAGGTCAGCAACGAACGAATGTCGCCGTGTGTCTAAGATCAACAGGCAGAAGGCATGTTTGTTGTTTCCTTCACGTGAAAGTCGAGTAATGAACATTCCATGATCAATATGTCACGTATGTTTTGTGCTCTCTCTCTCTCACACACATATACACATTCATATGCAAGCATGCACGTGTCTGTGCAGGGTGTAGTAGCGGGTGGGACGGGGAGGTCCGGTTTTCGTCCTGAACTAGCGCATCTTGTCTTCCAAATGAGCCCTTTTTCGTTATTGATATCAGACAGCCTGCACTCTTACTCCAAATAGGCACATTGAGCTGTAACAATGCACTTAAATTTAAATGTACTTCAATGATTCAATTAAGATGGTAGCGATTATAAATGTTTAAAAACAAATAGTAGTACATGCAAATATAATGGACGTACAAGTTAAATACAACTGAACTGTGCTAAAGCAGTAATTCTTTTGTTTACCACTGGAGGTAAAAACAATTTCACAATCACCATCTTAAAAGTCTTGGGGGGGAAAAAAGGGGGGGGGGGGTATCACAGTTACACCCTCCTCTTTTCACATTTATTTTTATTTTTTTCAGTTTTTAGTGATTGGTCAATTACTTGTTTAATGGGACTTTTTAAAAACATGTTAATTTCCTTCTCTTTATTAAAAAATATTTTAAACAGACAAACAAACGTATGATTAGGTTAGTGTCAGGAAACAGGCAAAAATGTTGATACTTTTTTTGACCCAAATGAATGTCTTACTTTGAAAAAAATACACAATCAGTCTGATTTTATTGTAGCTTTACAGACATTTGAGAGTGTTTACTGTTGAGAGGCTTAAATGCTGAAGATTTGGACAATTCTAAATTAAACAAGGTATTTAAAAAAAAATAATAATAATTAACAATTAATGTGATAATTGATTAGTTTTAGATTCAGTGATTTTTTTTTGTTGCATCTGTAGTTATTAAACCATTGTGTTGTCACCCTTAAACTTTGGTCAAAAGTATTAGGACACTTCTTTCTGTAACTTCTGGTAAGATAAACAAACACACAGAAATTGCTCCGATCTCTCGTGATGACTGATTATCATTTGATCAAGTGTAATTTCCCAGAATTTCCAAATATACAACTTCAAGTTTACAGTATTTTGCCTAAAAGGAAAAGTAGCCTTTGGGTGAGAGCGCAAGTGGTGTCCGCGATTTCTTGCGAAAAGGGCTTAGAAATGCAAAAGCAACTTTTCCCAAAAAGGCTTATTGATTTAACGGCATCTCTTGTCTCCTCTCTGGCGCCATGTATGCGCTCACCTGTAGTGCTATACTGTCTTTGTGGTGCAGGTACTCCTATGCATGCCATACTGTATTTGTTGCCTTTTTATTTAGTTATTTTTTTACTTTATGGACACAGTGACAAGGAGCTCATGGGATTGTGTGCAATGAACATATAAAAGTAGTTGTACTTGTTATTACTCTGTATGTGTTTCAGTGTATGTGTAATTAGGAATGGACTCCAGTTAGGAGGTTGTTCTCGCAAACATCTCAACCGTTTTGACTGGTTTCATGACGCCACCTAGCACTACCTGCTTTTAATTTATTTATTGTTATTATTAGAGATCAAAGTGGTACTTTTGAATTTCTAAGTTTCAACTTTGTTTTTCTCTCTTTTTTTTTTTTTTTTTTTTGAGCTGATGCTCGTTCCAATATTTGTCAGAATAAAATACTGATTACAGATAAATGGGTAATTAATTTAAAAATATAAAATGAACACAATGGCTTCTTTTTGGGTCCCTAAACGCTTAATAAAGATATGAATTACAGGCAGAACATTTGACTGTTTTCCAATACTTTGTCCTTTAGTATTTGTTTAACTATACGACACAGAGGAAAACTGAGTGATGGATGTTTGTCCCCCCCAAAGGGTGACTCTTTGAATGGCAATATCTTTGTATTATGTTATTATTATATTATTATGTTATTTATATTATGCAATTTGTTAATGTGGACAAAAATGAAACGATTGGCAAAAATGGGCAACCTTGTCTATTTTGAAAGAGCTAATATTGGCCGATTAAATTTATATGAAATTTTAGAAATCCAAATTTGGCACAGATGCACTTCCATCCGATATACTCCCGTAGAAGGTCCTCTGAATTGTTTCGGATTTGTGAGTGTATGAATGTTGTTTTTTTTTGTTTTGTTTTGTTTTTTTTTTAAGCCTCAAAATGCCTAAAATCTCACTAGTTTGTGCAAATGTATCTAACCTGGTAAAAAAAATGTATGTGTACTGAAGATAACTCCCCATTTGACCCCCCAAACCCCCCACCGCTTACTATTCAATGTAGATGGAGTATGGACTCAAAGTTCGACTGCCATTTTGGAGGTACGAGGTTCTGCTCATCTGAGCATCACGCTCCCATCAGGGACCGTTTTGGGCAGAGGAAATGGAAAAAAAGAGGGGAACATTGATGTCTACTATGCAAAAGGCAAGAAAAGGAGCAAGAGTTAGATGACTTTTCTAACATCAACCTGTGTAACAATTACTACTCTCATGTTGCATGCGCCGTCATTACATCCGCGTGAGGCATCAACATTAAAGTATGAATAGCTGACTGGCTGTGATTCTTATGTCTCTTCACCATCTGGTCAGTGACAGAAAGGTATAGAAGTGGGTATCATTGAAAAAGAAAAGAAAACCTACCTTTTTGTGTTGTTACATAGGAATCCTTCGACTATTTGCTTTTTTTATTTATTTATTTTTTTTAACACCAACTTGCGTAAGGGTGGACAACTGGTTTGCACATCCGCCTCACAGATTTGATCGACATGGCAACATGGAGGGGCTGAAATCTAATTGGACAAATACACATACACAGAAATGGGGCGGGGCATCCTGCAATGAGCATCTCCACCACATTAAACCATGTGCATTTAGTGAGAGGTTGCTTTACTTACTGTTTTTTTTTTTTTGCCTCATCTGATGTTCTCAAAGAATCCCATCAAATGTTTGCTTTTGTCCCTTGCCATTGAAAGGACTCCTGAACCTTGGAATGAAACGAAGCACAATGTTAACTTGCACAGAAAAGTTGATTGGCATCCAAGCGAGTGAATCCAAGCGGAGATAGAAGGCATCACTTTTTTTTGGGAGGCATGAGGCTGTGCAACCGGGGCGTGATGATGCTGATGACCACGGCGGGGGCCTTCTGCGCCTTCAGCCTCATGACCATCGCCGTGGGCACCGACTACTGGTTGTACTCGCGCGGGATGTGCCGCTCCAAGAACCTGGGCGACAACGAGACCGTCCGTAAGAACGAGGAGGTGCTCACGCACTCGGGACTGTGGAGGACCTGCTGCACTGAAGGTTAAAAAAAAAAAAAAAAAGTCAAATATTAGCTTTATCATATAAAAACATTTTGTACGTAATATTATTAAAAATTTATTACTGAATTATTATCTTATAGTCCTTGTATAATTATTTGTAATTTATTTAACTTGCAAGGAATATTCTAATAATTGTCTATGTGCGTATTTTAAAAATTATTGTCTTTGCACGTTATTGCTACTTTTAGGTTTATCTATTTTCCTTACTATTATTTAAATAAGTTCCTCTTTACAATGGCGGCACCTTTTAAACTGGGTTTTTACTTCAATGCTTTAAAATCATATTAAAAATTAGAAACTCACATTGAGAAACCGTTTCCTGACTATTTGTCTAATATAAACTGCTTACTGGCCCACTTTATAATCTCTTATGTTAAAAACATGATCCCGGTTATCTTGTAGTTTGAAGTTTGTTTGTTTATTGAACATGTAAAAACAACATATAAACATAAACAAACAGCAAATAAAAATTTAAAGAAAGAAGAAGAAAAACTCATAGCAATCATTAGTGATGGTTTAAATGTCTAAAGGGAATAGGAAGAAGTTAAAAACTCAGAATTTCTTAGGCATACACAATAATAATACATCCTCATACTCACATATACAATTTTCTTTACACTCATAATGGTACATCAAAAAAAGAAATTACATTTCTGCAATTGTAGTAGCTCATGTCTGATTTAAATAATGCTCTTGAACTTTACTTTTAAACATTTTTTTTTAAACTCAACAATTGACTTACATCTTTTCAAGTCATTACCAAAACTATTCCACAAATTAACACCTCTTACAGAAACACACCTTTGCTTAATATTTGTTCTTATTTTGATTTTTTTTTTTTTGTAGACACTTATACCCCTTATGTCATAAGGCCTCTATCTAATTTCAAATAGCTTCTGAATACTGCACAATAAATACAGCAAATTACATTATTATACTGATGTTCTTTCTGCCCCACTCAAGTTTATGTGTGGTTGCAATGGCGTAACAATGCAAATCGAATGAAGTCCCAATTTAAGAAGGTCATTTTAACAGTCTTAAATGTACAGAAATGTGTACAAAGTTGTGCTTTTTTTCTGCCTCACTGGTGCTTTTCTAGATGGCTTTTTTTCACAAGTTGCCACCATCCAAAGAGTTTTGTTTTGGTAACCATGGTGATAGACCCACATCATCAATACGGTCAATTTGCGCTATGCACAGGGACATATTGATCACTATATCTCCGCGTTACGCATGTTTGGGGGTTAAAAAGCATTGTGAGCAGCAAATGAAGTTAGAATTTGTGCAGTGACAAAACAAAACAACAAATGTTTATATGTGTTAAAATATCGAGGTGACGCACACAGGACATTTTGTCACGCTATACAAAACCCTATCGTGAGTCATCATGAAAAATGATCTAAAACTTACAAAAGAAAAAATTCCAAAGCCACCACTTTTGGAGCCAAACTGAAGCCAAAGCAGGGAGATCAATACCGAAGTCCATCACAGATGATGCACATGCCATTAAGCATTACGCAAGTCACTATTCGGGGGAGAGAGCATACAAAGTGGACTGGGTCAACGAGGACAAAGGTTGTGAATCAGTTTTAAAGTGTGTTGTGCTATAAAATAACATAGCTGAATACTATAAAAGTATCAAAAATGTTTACACGTGTTTGTACTTGTCTCCGCAGGAACGTTCCGAGGCGTTTGCAAAGACATCGATCACTTTGCCGAGGATGCGGACTACGAGCAGGACGCCGCAGAGTATTTGCTACGTGAGTACCGCTACTGTGCTCCCATCAGGATGTTTCAAAAGTCACTCATGGCTTTCTGTTGTTTATTGGAAATTGAATGCAATCAAATTTATTGTAAGAGCAGAGAATTACATCTTGTCCAAGAGACATTAAAACCAATGACCATCAGAGGGAGACAGAACGGAGAAGTTTGACAGGCTTGATTTTTGTCACACTAAATTGTCACTTCCTTAAAACTTGAAGGTTAAGACGCGACTTACTCACACTTAGAAGTATATCGTACGTCATGCCTGACGCTGGTGTTGATAAACGTCGGATCTTCTGTTCCAGCTGTTTCGCAGGATATCTGTGCAAAAAAAAATACAACGATTGTTTGGCCTCGGAATTTAGCATTTGTAATAAATACCGATCTTCTTCAGGGGCGGTGCGAGCATCCAGCCTATTCCCGATCCTCAGCGTGGGCTTGCTGTTCCTCGGAGGCGTGTGCGTGGCGGCCAGCGAGTTCTACAAGTCGCGCTACAACGTCATGCTGACGGCGGGCATTCTCTTCGTCTCTGCAGGTGTGCGACAAACGGACACTAAAGTCTGTTACACACATTTGCAAGGTTTCTAACAAAATCTGCAAAGGTTCGATTTTTGGATGTCATGGACAAATTATCTTCAGCAATTATCCTGCAGCATGAAGTGTGTTAAGAATGAGTCCACCACACCACTTTTAAATCTGCTCTGATAATCATAAAAGACAAACCTGTTTGATATTAATGATGGAATTTATATACCGGTACAATACTTAAAGATTAATGATGATGAGATGTGTGGTCACAAGAAGCTGGAGCCAATCCTACGGTACCTGAATACGGTCTGAATGATTTTGGAAAATAATCTAATCACACTTTTTTGCCCTTGATAATTTTTTCAAGGTCATAATTCTCGTGTATTTTTTTAGCAAACACAAGCAATAAATTAATCTACATTACAATAAAAAATATCAATACAACATACATAAATGTGGCTGTGCTATTATTTTTTTGTTAGGCCCCAAAGAAAGAAAATATTTCACGCACCTGAGTCTCCGCCGCAACTATAAATAGAATCATTTGTAGCGCTGTCAAACGATTTAAATTTTTAATCAGATTAATCACACCTTAGAATTTTGATTAATCACAATTAATCACATAATTAAATAGGCTTATTATGAAATTTTTTTTTGCCCGCCAAATTTGAAGACCACCTTACACGCATCCTCCCCTTTTTCTAATCAGTTAATTACTTGCATAATTTAAAATGAAAAAAAAATGACCCCAATAGTTTGACATGTACAAATATTCTGAATGTCACACGCAACCACTTATTAAATGCTTTCCTTTAATTCATGTAGTTATGTTCATTGCTCAAACACAACCTGTGCTACCTTAAACGTAAATATCCGCTGTCAGCTAAAGGATCATCTGCCTTCAAAAGTGTGATTAATCTGCATTAATACATGATTAATGTGATTTTTTTTTCAATTAATCAGTAAGTTAACGCTTTAACTTTGACAGCACGAAATTTGTCTATAAAATGATTGTAAGTACATATCTGCAGATGAGCTAATACTCCTTCTGCACGCTTTGACAATGAGTGCACCACTGCCACCTACTGTAGTGGATGTACAATTACATTTTATTCTAGTACAGTACAGCAAAAAAAGAAAAAAGAAAAAAAGTTCCCTGAGGTCACATGTGGCCTGCCCTCCTATTTGAGACTTACTTACACTTATGCTAAAAATAAAGGCAATGAAGCATGAATTAATTTCATTTAATTAATTAGCCCATCTCTCCAGAAAATTGGGTCAAATGGGCCCAAGTAGCGAACCAGTCCCTTTTTTACTCAAATTTGGGTTATTTTTCAAAGCAGCTGTTTTTCGTGTTGACCCTCCACATGTCCCTGTTCAGGTTTGAGCAACATCATCGGCATCATCGTGTACATATCGGCCAACTCCGGAGACCCCAGCCAGAGCGACAACAAGAAGAGCTACTCGTACGGCTGGTCCTTCTACTTCGGGGCGCTGTCGTTCGTCCTGGCCGAGATGGTGGGCGTGCTGGCGGTGCACGTGTTCATCGAGAAGCACCGGCAGCTGCGTACCAACGGCCGGCCCTCCCTGATCAAACCGCCCGTCAACTTCCGCAACCGCTACTACAACAACAACAACCGCCCCCGCAGGCACAGCAGCCGGAGCAACCCCGACTCCCTGCATACATCCCTAGTGCGGGAGGCGTCGCTCTCACCGGGGGCCAAGGCGGCCGCCTTGCCGCGGTTGCCACCGCCGGTCACCTCGGAGTTCATGCTTTACGCGATGAAGGACGCGGACGTGATGTTGGACGGTCTCACGGTTGCGTCTCATGACGACGACGATGATGACGATATGCTGCCTGGAAACTGTGCGGCCAATAGGAGAACCACGCCGGTCTGACGAGAAATATGATAGCAGCGTGTCGTCTTTAGAAGGACACAGAGGAAAGGAACTTTAATTAGGGGATACGTGACTCATTAAGCCATTTTCAGGGGTTAAAAAGTTAATATTTTGTCCAGAATTAATTAGCTAACTTCTTTATTTTTCACATATAATCAATACCTTTAATTTAATCACTCTCACACAAGCTTACATCATGTAAGCCACACGTGGTCTCCCAGGAGGAGAAGTGAACCCACGCCAACCGGCACCAAAGGCAAGTGACGGTTCCACTCCTCCACCTGGAGCCCTGAACTGAAGATGACGTCACCTGTGCTGAGGGAAATGGGTAACGACCAATCCCAACACCTGTTTTCTGGGTTCGGTCAGCAAACTGAGCCGTGATTGGTCGTTAGCCGCTTTCTCATCTTCAGTCGACAGCAAATAGCCAAATTAGTTTTTAAAGGTTTTTGTTTTTTGGGGGTTTTTTTTGCACTCACTCACAAAAACAGACATGGTCTCCCAGGTGTGGAAGCGAACCCACGCCAACCAGCACCGAAGGCAAGTGACGGTTCCACTCTTCACCCAGAGCCCACTAGAGCTTAAAGGTATTAATTGTTCATGAAAAATAATGACGTTATCACTCAAGATTTTCTTGTTACTGTTGAAAATGGCTCAATGAGTCAAGTATCCCTTGAAGAACAGAAACAACTACAGCAGTGGTTCTCATTTTGTTTTTTTACTAGAGATGTTTGATACAACTTTTTTTCAGAATGATACCACTATGAGTAAACTCTTAAGTAGTCACCGATACCAAGTACCGATACCACTAATACTTTTCATACATAGAATTTAAAAAAATGTGCCACCAAGCCCTGACTAAGTACAAACTGGTGGAAATTGTTTGAAGCTAAAGAGAGTATTTAGAAACTGTGATCATAGGAGGAAGTCTTTTTTTCAAGTATCAAGCTGCTCGGCCCACGTTTGCAAAAATCTTCTTAACAGAATAATTTGAATAGCTGTACAGTTCATTAAAAAATGTGTGATAAACAAAGTATCATTCCATCCATGTTTGTATTTAAATTAAATAACAAAATAATAATCTATTATTTTTAATTTAATTTAAATGAAATTACATTTTTAGACAGTCGTTTGAATCAACTCAACCTAAAATCCATTCAGTTTAAAATGAATAATCTTCTTATTGCCTCTGTGGCAAAAAGTGTGGATTCAAAAATGAATTTGTGTCACATCAATTTGTCTTGTACTCCTTTCACAAATGGTACAATTCAGCGCCTTGCGCTACCCCTCGTCTGATTCTCTGGATATTCCATGCGTGGGGAGTATATAGAGGGTTAGATGAGAGGTCGTGTTTTCCTGTAAATGGGAAAGGGGGAGCTTTTCCAGAAGGAATGTGATAAAGGAAGCTGGCGCCCTGCCGGCCAGTGTGAAATCACTTAAAATTCCAAAGCAAAAATAAGATTCACACTACATATGAGATAAGGCTTGAAACATGCGTTTGCACATCAATGTGTTTGTGTGGTTGGTGGGGATTTCAGTCCTTATAAATGGCAATGAGTCATCCTGTGTTCAAAAGAAGCAGAATTTCCCAAAACGACGTCCTTTTCCGGGAGGGCCATGCATTCTTTCTCTAGTCATGTGACTGCAGTGACCCACTGAGGTGTTCTATCAGCACACCAATGCTGTTCCCTCACTCACAAAGGGCGTGTAGAAGTCAAGTGCTTTCACTTTTTACTTTCCATATAAGCTTCCCACTCGGGCAAGACGCTACACTCTTCTTTTTTGTAACCAGGCAACTCAGAAACAAAGTGGAAATAATGTTTTGCAGTTATATTTTTTGGGCTGTTCTTTCACTGTCTGGCTTTCTGAGTGAATTCCACGTGTTGGCCGGCTGTGGTAAGTAAGAATACTTGAGCCTCCCTCGAGGCGAAGATGAACTTGAAAACATTCTTCTATTAGACAATAGATTGCAGTGAAATTTAAAGATTTTTTTTTTATATGAATTAGCCAATAATATGTAATTGGATTTAGTTTAATTACTCTGTTAAAAAAAAAAGAAAAAAAAAGGATAAAGGTCTGTTCCAGGGTGAAGCTGTTTAAAATCATACAATTTTTCACCTTGAATGCAGGCAAAGGTTTAAATGTGTTTTTGACATTCTCAACATGCCAAAAGAAACGTACTCACTGTGAACTTTAACAACATGTGACAAATGCGTGGGATATGGGGAAGTGGGCCAAGGGACACTTGACAAAGATGAGACTGCATGACTCCCACACAAGTGTCAAAAGAAGTTGCTGGAGTCAATACTAAATAGGAAAAACAACAAATTGTGCACTTACCCTTTACTTTGACAACATGAGTGATGTGCAACAAACGGAATTGTGCAGGGGAAATCTTGTCTAAAGTGAAAATGAGACCGTTATGAACTGGGAGGCGAGTCTCTTAACTGAAAGTGATAAGACAGACGCGTGTACGGCTTACCTATGTCACGACAAATGTGACGTTCATAAAAGCAGAAATGGAAATCCGTGATCGTCACATTTGTTTTCTTCCTTCCTTTTTTTTCTCTCCTCTCACCTGACTTATGCCCTTCTGTGGGGGCTTCACCGAAAACTACAAAAAGCAGAAGAAAAAGCATTTAGATCAGAGGTCTTCGAACCGGCCCATCAAGCATTTATTTACATTAAGAACCTTGCGAAACCATTACGTGAACACGATCAGAAAAAAAAAAAGTACACATTTAAAAATTGAATCGTTTAATGTACGGTAAATACAGTTATTTGTGAAATTGTCACATATAAATTTTAAAAAGTGAATTAATAGGTTTGGATTGGATAGCCGTTACTTTAAGGTTAACTCCACTGCCACATAGATGCTAATTGTTAGCCCATGTGTCTTTAGAGTGCACGTTAGCATTAAGATTGTGAATGCTATGGTTGTTTTAAATACAGAATGTGAAATTCTTTCTTTGAAATTCTTTGTTTTGTTGAGTTGGACAGTAACCGTCAACCTAATAGTGACAATAAACAGCTTGTATAAATATTACAGTTGATATGAGAGCTTCCACTGTATTTCCTTTGACAACATATGAGGAGAATCCCTGAATAATTTGACTGTAAATCCCTTTTGCTTTCCAGATAACAACTGCGCAGACAAGCCTGTGTTCAGTCCGCCCAGACTGGTGGTAATGTTTGGCAAGTCGGCGTCGGCCAGCTGCTCCGTTTGCCAACACGCTTGCCACAACAAATTGGTCGGTTTGGAAAAATCAATCGGCGAGGAGCAACGAAACGGGACCACCATTTTGTGGACGGTGGACAAAATGGACCAGTTCCCTTCGTCCGCCGTGTGCTACTACAAAAAAGGCAACGGCTCCCACTGTTGTAGTACCCTGCCCATCACCGTCTACCGTAAGACTTTCTTGATGTTTCCTATACGGTACTTCCTTTTAATGTGCAATTTTTTTTATTTTTTTTTAATGTGCGATTGTACTGGGGAAATTCCAGTCACAACCCAGCAAAAACGTCCACGTCAAAATTTAGCAGTAATAAATTTTATGTATTTGTGCAGACTGGGGTCAAGTTGTGTTTTAAAATTTTAAAAATGTGCAGAATTTCACAAGTTACTTCATGTTAAAGATTTGAGCGCTCTTAATACGAAAAGAAGAATGCACTGAGCTGTCACCACAAATGTCTTACAAATGAAAGCGTCTTACAAATTAAATTATGCCATCTAGTGGCACAAAAATAACATCAACACAAATCAATATCACACTAATTTTTTACAGTACATCTTTTTAATTTTAACTAAATTTTATGAATTATTATGACTATTAATGAATAAAAGATGCAGCCATATTTCTATTAGTTTAACATTTTTTCACTTTTTGGTTATCAAGAGTATGAAAATTGACAAAAAAAGAAAAAAAAAATGGTACATTTTATTAATCGTGATTTAATCACCTGACACCCCTATTATTTAAATAAGGTATTTATATATATATATATATATATATATATATATATATATATATATATATATATATATATATATATATATATATATATATATATATATATATATATATATATATGATTATTTAAAAAATCTTCTAATAATGCTTATATTTTTGGAGACTGTGGTCAAGTTGCATTTTACAATTTTAAAAATGTGCACGTTACTTCATGTTAAAGATTAGCCTCTTAATGTGAAAAGAAAAATGAAATGAGCTGACAAATGCAATTATGCCATCTAGTGGCAGTAAAAGACCTCAACACACAAGCAAACGTTTTTCTACAGTACAGTACATCTTTTTAATTTGAACTCAATTTATGAATTGTTATGAAATTACTGTATCAATAACTAAAGGATGCAGCCATATTTCTTAGTCTAACATTTTTTCCACTGTTACCTTAACAAGAGTATGAAAACTTAGGTAAAAAAGTTTTTGTACATTTTGTTGTAAAATTAGAACAAATATAAAATTTGTGATTAATCGTGAGGGAACAATTGAAGTCATGCGATTAATTACAATTAAGAATTTTAATCGCCTGACACCTTAATTCATTTATATAGTTATAGACAGCAGTTGTATAAACCACATTTTAGAAAGTAACTTGCCCAACACTGTCTTACCACCGTGCAGCATCAGTAATTATAAAGGGAAGTGGTCAAAACGGAAACGTTTTGTTGTTTATCTTACTGACTCTTCACTTTGTGTCCTCGCAGAGCCTCCTAAAAAGGTCGAGTTTGGGATTCTGAATCACGACGGGCCGATGCTGGAGGGTCAACAGTACACGCTGTACTGCCGAGTGACGAAAGCTGCTCCACTCAAAAACCTTATTGTGACCCTCTACCAAGGGAATAACGTACTGGGACAGCACCACCTAAAGAACAACACGGAGAAGAAACCGACCGACAAGATGTTTGTGAATGTCATCAATGCCACTAAAGAGAATAATGGAGCCGAATATCAATGTCTGACCCAGCTGGACATGAGACCTGATAGTGGGGATTACACTGATCTGTCTCAAAAGCTCACCACCATTGTTTACTGTGAGTCTAACATTTGTGTCAAATATCCAAATAATCATGTTAGCAATAACAACCTTACCAATGTGCTTGTGTATTAATCAACGCAGATAAGCCTCAGTTCATGGGACCCGCCCATGGACCAATCAGCCTCACAGTGGGCGAGCACCTTCACCTCAACTGCTCCGCCGAGGGCAACCCGAGACCCTCGGTCACGTGGAGACTCCCGTCGGCCGCCGCTTTCAACGGCGATGTCTTCTCAGTGGACTCTGTCACTACGGCGCATAACGGCAAATACATCTGTTCGATTAGCAACAGCATGGGAAGGACCACTGTCGAGTTTGACGTGGATGTAAAGGGTGAGTTGATGAATGACTGTCATGTGATCGCACCTGATTAGTTAGTCATGACGACTGGCACAACCAGTTAAAATGGACAAAATTAAAAATTACATTTCACACTCAGTCATGAATCATCATATAATTATGGTTGATTTTCCAAGTTATTCAAGGTAACCATCACCTTGCACAACAGAAATAAAGAGAAAGACTTGAAATAATCCATAAAGTCAGGAATACTGCTATAATAACATGTTTTTTCAAGTCCAACATCAAAAAAAAATACCTGGCCTGTCAAGTACCACCATAATGACCCACAGTATTAAGGATGTATAGTAGGCCCAGGTTTTCATGTACAATGTGATGACCAGTGTGGATGCAATCAAATATGTCATAAAAGTCAACTAAATACTCCAAAATCTACTGAAAACTCCCTTAAAGTTACCTCAAAACTGTTACATCTACTGTAATGTTTATAAATGTTACCTAAATACTGCACTCTTAAATTTACAAAATGCTCTCTAAGTTACCGTAATACTCTTAAAATCAGCAAAATACTCCCTAAAAAGTAGCTAAATACTCTAAAAATGTACTATTCCCTAACAGGTACCTTAATTCTTTTAAACTCTACTGTAATACTGCCTACAAGTTAACAATAAAAGTTACCTATATACACTTAAAATAGATGTACTCCCTAGAAATTACAGTACCTAAATACTGTATTCCTAAATCTACAAAAAAATACTCCCTAAATTACCGGTACCCAAATACTGTACTCTTAAATCTACTTCAATGTTCCACAGAAGTTACATAAATATTCTTAAATCTATTTTTTTTTTTTAATCCAATATTCACTAAAAGTTACTCATACATCTATGAAACACTCCTTAAATTAACTTAATGCTCTACAAATTACAAATCTACAAATTATTTCCTGAAATTTTTGTAAAATTTTCGTAAAAAAAAAAAAAAAAACAAACTAAAAATGAATGAAATCCTCTTAAATACTCTGTAATACTACCTATAAGTTACCTAAATAGTAATGCATTTACGAAATACTCCTTAAGTTTCCTTAATATGCAGGAATAAATTATTCCGTGAAAATTTAACTAAATATGAAACCTAGAAAATACTCTCTAAATCCTCGGAAATCTACTAAAATACTAAAAAGATAGCAGTAGTACCACCCTTTCAATCATTGCCCTTGTCTACGTACGCCCTCAGTTGGTAGACTCACTAATTTGATCCCATCAGTGTAGCTTCTTTTTTAGTTTTTGACTTCATTTACACCGATGCTAACTTCGCCGCACTTTTGTTGTCTCTCTTTTGCAGTCAACTACACATATATTATTTTAGCGGTGGTCGCAGCGGTCGTCGTTCTCGTGGTCATCGTCATCATCGCCGTGTGCGTCCATTACTACAGACTTAACCGGACTGGAAAGTACAGCCTGGGGGACGTGTTGCGTTTTCGCACCCCGCACGTCGCCCTACCTGATGGGGAGTTATGAGGGGGAGGTATGGAATGAGTGTGAAGTGCGTGCATA
This sequence comes from Festucalex cinctus, assembly GCF_051991245.1. Classification (NCBI taxonomy): domain Eukaryota; kingdom Metazoa; phylum Chordata; class Actinopteri; order Syngnathiformes; family Syngnathidae; genus Festucalex; species Festucalex cinctus. The sequence continues at coordinate 7,486,767 of NC_135416.1, read as the reverse complement.
TTTTGTGCACGTGATTTACTGGAGTTGAGGCACAAAGCAGCCATTTACAATGTGAGGTCCACATTTGAACTGTTTTTGAGCATATGAAGTCTGTTGTTTGTTTTCGAAAGCCGTCAAACTTACTACTAGTATTCGGCTTCCCTCAGGAGGCTCACGTTGCATTTATTTGGGTGCAACTTCCTGGTTAATGTATATATTTTGTATATATATATTTTTAATAGGCTACCATGGCACCTTGCGCTAAAAGTAACCTGACGTGCGATGTACACAATCAATGTGTATTTGAAACAACCACATTGCTTTGCTTGATGCTAACAAACAATGTGAAACTCAAAAGATGGGTCGACGCAGCACCTGTGTTGCACACATGCAGACAGGTCATAAAACAATATCACAGGCATAGATTCTTTATCTTTGTCTGTCTAGCTCATTCACTGTAGATCCATTTAAACTGGGCTGCAGAGTGAACTAGCTAGTAGCCGTGGTTCAAACTTGGTACAAGTCAGATAATATCTTGAGGAGTGGTAATTAGGCCAAAATGAGCTTCAAATCAAATAGGCAGATTTCCTTTTTCTTTTTTGTGGGTCGACTCATGATACACACGACGACCAAATTGCATGTGTTGCTAAGTGAAACTGACTTTCGGGGCTCAATCGAAACTTAAAGTGTGAGTAAGGGAAAGCTGATGAAAAGCTCAAGACCTCAAACCTTGTTGAAAGATTTCTCTCTTTATAGGTGTGAGGCAATGTCACTTATTATGGTCAAACAGTTCTTATAAAATGATAGACCTTTCATTATAGTGTAACACTGACAACAAGGGGAAGCGCAGTGAGCCCCCAAAGGTAATAAACTATTCGCAGGAAGCCGATGTGCTTTCCTGTTTATCGCAACAGGTAACGCCTTCCAGGAAGCTTGTTGGCACTTTGCCGCAGCCTGTCTTTTAGACACAAGTCATTAATTTCTACAGTATTTCCATATTCATGTGAAAAGAAAGTTCCCTTTTCAACAATAAATCATTGATAAAATTCCAACACTGTCCAGTCTCGGATTCAGCTGAACTGATGACCATTGTTCAGCAGGGATTTTTAAGATTTGATTGGCTGCTATCTTCATGCCATACTGAAATACAAGGATGGCACTATTTTTTATTTTTATTTTTTTTTAAAGCTGGAAACTGTACATCCTATCATTCAGTTATTATCATTGTCAGTTTTTTCTTGTTTCCTGAGGTCAAATAAATGCACATATGTCACTATTAATAATAAGTACTGTGATAATTGCACCTAATGTGGACACTGTTGTGTAACATAAGTCATGTTTTTGTTTTTTGTTTTTTAAACTGTAAGTACTGTATATATGTCGAATTTCTATAAATAAAAAAATGTTTCTGCTGCTTTGTATCAAAAAGAAATTGTATTACTGCACAGATGAAATTAAAATAAAAAGAACAATGACACAATATAATGTGTGATGCCATTGTTGGATTTGTTGAAATATGGAATTATTGTACTTAGCAAATATTAATCTTAACTTAAGCCACTGATTGTGTAGTGGTTCACTAGCTTGATTAAGCTAATATACAATATCGTATTATTGCACAGCTGAAAATTACAGTTAAAATACATTATTTACATAATATAAAAAATATATGTAGCAAAGTCAAATTTGTTGAATGACTGAAGTATTGTTTTTAGCACAGCTATCGGAGAGCTCCAAGTGCCCATTTCACAGCGTAGCTATGCCTCAAGATTTTAGTCCGTCACATTTAAAGGCCGATTTGATTGGCCGTGATTGAAGTATGCTGTGGCCACACCCACAGCAGTGCAGCCCTCCCTTTTACAGATCTGCTGGCTTGCATTCATTCGCAAAATTACTAATACCAGGTCTAACCCGCCTCCATGCAGAATTAGTCATGAAAATAGAGCCCAATGTGTTATTTTATCGTTCCATAAAACATTGTTTATGTTATAATCATGGTAATTTTATTAAAATTGGGCAGTGTCTGTGCACAACAAGAAATGATATTTGCTCCTGTTGTGTGACTGCAGCTAACAGTGTGCTTGTTTACCGTGCCTGGGAACCTCTTCTGAGAGTTTCCTGTTTCACTACGTTTGCACACAAACATACGGCATATTGATCCTGTTGTGCTGCACTGACTACTGTAAACACACACACACACACACACACACACGCGCACACACTGCAGCTCAAACGTGGTTCTGACCTGCTGTCGTTAGTCAGGACATGTAGAGAAGCTTTGATGAGAAGAATATTGAGATGCTGCACAAGGCCATCGATAAACTGAATCCTGATATGGGTGGAAGGATGGCTCCTGATGATGATGTTGATGTTGACATGGTGGTACTGGTCACCACAGGAGGGCAAGTATCATGTGTCAAGCTGCATCCACTCTGGACTATGGGTGCCTGAGTCGGGAGAGAACCAAGACGATGAAGAGGATTAAACTCTCAGTTGTGTTCTGAATCACTGTCTCGCCAGTAGCCATGGTGTCTAGCAAATTTTCCAATTGTACTTCTGTTCTAATGTGTACTGACTCCTGTACAGTATATGTTATGTACTATATAATGCCCTGTGTATCCCACTGTCCATCTTCAACAGTAGTACAGTAGTAATATATCCCATTACGCATTCTGAAAAAGGTTTTTCCGTTTCTGTGGCATTGATTGTGGCCGCATTTATTACTATAGCAACATATCACAATACAGATAGAAATAGTGATAGTGCTTTGTGTTATTTTTGTAAAATACACTTATTAATCAAATCACACACATTTATTAAACTTTTTTTTTTACACTTACGAAAGTGCTAATGTGTTAGCTAACATATTAATGTAAAACACCACACATGGGCGAGCAAAAGTAGAATCTTAAGTAACGGATATTTTAATACAAACTGAGAGCAACATATGCAAAAAGACACTATAACAATACTAACAGTCCAATAAAAATATAACTAAAGTGCTTTGTTTATAATAATTTTGTAAAATATACCTTACGAACGTCTGCTAGCTTAATGCTAACACACGATGTAAAACACCATACATGAGCTAGCGAAACAGAATTGCTGCCGTGATAGTTATCTCTTTAAAACATATGTTTTAATACAAATTGAGAGCAACACATGTAAATAGACACTATAAAAATACTCACAGAACAACTACTGCAATTTGCAGCTTCCTAAATTACTTGAAACTCTTTGTGTAGTTTGTATTTCGGTGTTATCATATTGCCCCCTGGTGCCCAGAGCATGCACACCAGAAGGAGTACAATGTCAGTGTTTAAATTAATTACAACGTGTATATTTGATTTTTTTTTTTTTTTTTTTTTTTTACCAAGTACAATTGTGTAGAGAGCTTAAAAAATAAATACAATACACGTTACAATTTTTTTTTTGTGTGTGTGTGTTTTTTCTGGAACAGTTTAGTGGCATTTCCATTCATTTTAGTAGGAAAAACAATTTGAGGTACTAATGGTCATGGAACAAATTAAACTTGTAAGTCAAGCACTGCTGCATAGTGTAGGTGTAGGGCATGAATGTCGTCTAAACACAGGACACCATTGTGCATCCTGACCTTTCACCTCTCGTTGTCATCATAATGAATTCCGAGCTCATCTTTGTTGCTCGTAATTAATTGGGGCGGTTGATTTATGGCCCGTGTAGGATGTTTGGGGAAAAGCTTCTTTGTTGCGCTTACCTTGAGCAGAACAATTGGTGCAGGCCAGCCCCGGAGCGTAAAACAAAACAAGATAATGTCCATAAAAGCTGATGATCTGCATGTGCTTGTGTGCATGTGTTGTTAGGTAGTTGATGTGATTGTTGTCATTTCAACCATCAAGATTAACGCGTGAACATTCCACATTCCAAGTTCAGTTTGAACTGTGAATCACCCCTCATTAATTTCTTAAACAATGCAATAATGTATTCGGTGTAATGAAAGTGTCATTTTCAATTGGCACATGTAGCTAAATAAAGTCATCAAATCTTGACAAAATACACTGAATATTGTGCAGTACAATGTAGAACCTAGTTTATAACTCCATATATGAACACAAACGACGCTGCTACACCGGCAAACAGACCATTTAATATTCAATGCATAAATTCTTTAACATCTGTGAAGAACAACTATCGTGTAATATTACTGTTGTGCTGTGCATCCAGTCCAGTGCTGTCCTATAGCGCCCCCAGGTGGGCAAGGTGCACACAGCAGAATGAGCAGCACAATTGAAGGAGAAAGTGTGACAATCGTCTTTTTAATTGTATTTTCATTATGTTGTTACTACATGTTTTCAAAGAAGTATAGCATAATTGGGAAAGATGTATTTAACAACAATATAAATAACAGTGTGAATGTTAAAAGGATAAAACAACACCATTTATTGTATTTTTTTTTCTCCTGACTTTCTGTGCTTCTACAGATACATTTATCAACAGATTCTCACTTACCAGTTTCACATCAAATTCCAAAAATTCATGCCATTATTTTTCACATTCCACAAATTCACAATTTTCCCACAATTCCATATTTCTCACCAAAAAAAAAAATCCTGATTCCCATAACACATTCAACAGATTCACATCATTGCCGTTCAAAATTCAAAATGTTCACCTCATGTAATTCACTTTTAAGAAAGTGTCATATTTCATATCATTCAATATCATTCCAGTTCCACATTTTCCATCAATGTATGGCCCATTTTTCACCAATATAATTCCATATCATTGGCCATTAAGTCCATATTATTTCACAACATTCCACATAATTCCATTTCATTCAATATACTTATGTATTTATTATTCTTTGAGTCATGTATTCATGTAATTTTGTTTATGTTACATATTTAAATATCTTTTTTTTTATCACACAAAAAAAACATCTCGCACATTATCTTTGGATATTTACAAACGTCCCACACATTAGGCTATAGTAACATTTACAGTATATATAAAATTGGAGCAGATAGTCCTGTTTTAAATTGCAAACCATCTAGCTGTTGATCTGAATGGTCCTAAGAGACGAACAGAGACATGAGAATAATGTTTTTTTTGTTTCTTTTGTTTGTTTTTTTAATGGAGAAGGGGAGGGGGAGGGGTGCTGTAGAGGTGGAAAAGGTCAATGATTAATTTCAATTGAAAAAAAAAAAACAGGAGTACAGTATGAGGTACTAATGACGAGATTATTATTGGACAGTGCATGTGGGAGTTAAGGAGGGGGTTGGGGATGCAATGGGCTTCTCCATGAAGCTGGTAGGGGGTTGAGGGGTTGGCGTGTGCATGTGTGTGTTGTCTGTCTGGTTGGTTGGATGAAGAGGAGGAGGAGGAAAAAAGAGAGGAGATCCGGCGAGGGTGGGTATGAGGGAAGCTGGTATTCATGAAGACGCAGGGCGTTTGTGACACATGCACGGCTCGTCTGCAGGCAGCCAGCACGGACAGCGACCAGGAGGAGGGGGAGGAGGTGGAGGAGGAGGTGGTGGTGGTGGTGGTGGAGGAGTAGGAGGAGGGAGAAGAAGAGGAGGACCGGCCCGCCTTCATTCGGACGCCATCAAGGTGAGTGTGTTGTTGTTCCAACAAATGCTGCAGCCTGACGTGTCATCCGTGTGCGCGTACGAGGGGCATCCCTCATGCTGCATCTTCATATCTGCCTCCTGCATGTATGTCACTGTGTCACCATCCTCCTCCTCCTCCTCCTCCTCCCAGTGCGTGTTTGTGCTCATGCAGACTAGTTGACCCTATGTGTGTGTATGATGCCAGGTGATCAGAAAGCACAGCGATATGCCGAGCGGCTTCCGACGCAAAAAAAAAAAAAAAAAAAAAAAAGGAATTGGGTCATCGTCGGACGGCTGCGAGTAATTATATAACGGGAGGGAGATTTGGTGTTGCAGTATGCTCTCGGAATTAGCTCGCGCTCCCGCAAGGCCACTACAATGACACCGTGTTTATGTTGTGCCACCGTCGTCTTGCTCAAAAGACAAGAAGGCCTTCTTAAAATTTCGATTCATTTATGGTAAAACTACAGATGACTCAAAAGGGAAATCGACGGGCCAAAATTTGGTTTGGTGTGCGCCAGTTAGCTTGGAAGTGTTTGAATTTCAGATGAAGTGCTTTTCAAGTGCTCAGAGTTTGAAGCATTTCTCACAAAAATAGAACTGATGGCATCATGGGAAAATGCAAGAAAATTCATAGCAGTAATGTTATGATTAAGTTGTGATATAATATTTTGAGAATTCAAGTTATATGTATGAGAATTATGTAATAACATTCAATCTAATAAAACTCCTGTTATGCAAATAGGTGTATAATGCTTTTTTAAAAAGGTTATAATAGACACGTTATAATGGGGAAAAAAATTGTCATTGCGATAAAAAACTTAATTCCTGTAATATTATAGTTGTAATATTATTACATTATAAATAATAAGACTAAAGTATTTTTTTAAAAGGAGAGTGTGTGTATTATTTAGTGCCATCTCATGGTGAACTAAAAGAATGCAACGATTTTCAAGCACGTGCACTACTATGCCTCAGAGAGAACATACTTATCAAGGTTACCGCCAATTACTACCAATTATTACGGTATTTGGAATGAGCGAGTGAGCAGCGTAAGCGGCGAGCAAGAGTGGCGAGCCAAACTTGTTGGAGAGGCTAACAGCAGCAACTAACAAAAGCTGCTAGCAAGAACTAGCTGGATTGGCTAACAAGAACGGCTAGTGGGAGAAGCTAGCAATAGTTAGCCTGCTAGCTTGCTAGCGAGAGCAAAGCAGAGGGAGACAAGCGGCCGGATCGAGAGAAAAAAAAAAAAAAAGTAATATAGTTCGACATTACTAGAACAATTATATAAAAAATGTACATTGATGTGATTGTGATGTGTTTTTAAACTGAAAGAATTATTAGTTCACCACTAGATGGCGCTAAATAATACACACTACCATTTATTTCCCTGTAATATTTCAAATGTATTCTTTGAACTGAAGAAGCCTTTTCGAAGTGCAGTTTGCTTCTGTCAGAAAAATGCACGCCTTTGGAATTACAAAATGTATTCTATGCTAATTACAACCTTATACAATCTTTTGTGCAAGTCTGAGGGCAAGGAAGTAAAGCTTATTCCTCTCTCTCCTTCTCTGATATTGTATTATCATTTTGCTATGAGACAAAGCAAGATGTCTGACGCCACTCGTATAAGGCAAATGATAACTGCCTGTGCATGTATGTATAATATGACCTTGCGTAAGGAGAAATAGGGAGACACTTAGAAGCAGCCTTCCTGATTGATTTGAATCACCTCCTTGAATGTAAGTTTTGATTCAATTGCATCGTATTATTGTCAGTGCTTGTCCTATCTTTCGTTTACTAAAGCGTTGACATTTCCCACAGATCCCTTCCAATATCTGTAGTTTGCTGCGAAAGCTTGAACAATTGACGTTAAAAGTAACCTTGAACGCTGTTTGCTGCTCCCTCGCAGGCAGAAGTGAAAAGACGCTCAAGCAACTTGTGACCTTCCGAGATGACTTCCAAGCAGTGATGCTCGACATCCCGAAAGGTCACCGCAGACCGCGACGCTTCTGGACTTCTGTACTGCACCGGGGACAGATTCAAACGACGTTGGAACTATGCAAGGAAGATTCCGTGTTGGATTAGCGAATTTGGGGACATGTTTTTTCCGTAAGTCTCCCAGCCGCGGCATCATGGACCCTAACCGGGGTGTGTTGTTGCCTCACCAGGCCCAAGCGGGACCACATGCTGGTGGATCTTCACGCCAGAAACTCTTTGTTTGCTCTAACATGGAGTGAGCTTTGTGGAGTGCGTGTCAATCTCTTAAAACAAACAAGCCAAAATAAAACAAAAAAGACGGAGCCTCAGAGGGGGATCCGAGGGGTCCGGTTTGAGCCTCCTGACGTGACGGTATAGCCTCAATGGACACAGACGGCGACCCGGTTTGACGCGCCAAAAGCGACCAACTCCCCGCAACTCCCGAACCCCGTCTACCCAGGTTTAACCTTGGAGTGACCCGTTACCTCTCCGGTCCTGGCTCTCCACCTGCTCTGCTGCCTGGGTTCCGGAACGCTCCGCCCTGGGGCCCAGAACGAGCCAATCAGGATGAAGAAGAGCCGCAGCGTGCTGTCGGTAACTGGAGAAGAGGTGAGGTAGTAAAATATAGAGTAACAATATCACAAAATAGAATGTCAAGCATGAAACCGTTTAGGCGATCATGAGTTAATGCTGCACTTTATTGTGCTGCTCCTTCTCGTGTGCCCAACTTGGCCACCGGGTGGCAGTATAATGTTATTTAGTCATGTAGATACAAATGAAGAAGAATATACTCATACTCCTGCTTCGGGCTGTGCATCTCACCAATAAAAGATTATTCTTTTTTCCCCTCAAATAAATAAATAAATAAATAAATAAATAAATAAATAAATAAATAAATAAATAAATACAAATGATTCTATGTGTATCTCAATAAATGGATGATTAGAGTGACCAGATTTTAAAACTTAAAAAAAAAAAATTTAAAAAAAAATGACACTACCGTTTTGCTTAAAATAAAATATACAATAAATTCTTACAAGGAACTATTTACATTTACAACAAATGTAATCACTAGTCAGTCTTTAAGTCGGGTCATTTGTATCTCTCCAGCACCACTGTACTTTTTACTGGTATCCCTGAGATGCTAAGCTACAATACAACTTCCCACCAGCGGAAGTAATATTTTTATTATTTCAGTTGTTTACCAGAAGTAGAAGACAAAGGCAGCCATTAAAAAGGTATGCATCCACCCATCCATCATCCATTTTCTTGACCGCTTATTCGTCACAAGGGTCGCGGGGGTTGCTGGAGCCTATCTCAGCTGTCTTTGGGCAGTAGGCGGGGTACACCCTGAACTGGTTGTCAGCCAATCGCAGAAAGGTATGCATACATTTTTAAAAACAAGAAATGTGATGGCAAAAAACAAAAGTTTTGCCAAGAAAGTATTTACCTGACTTCATTAAGTGCGGCTTATTGAATGGAGGAAACAAGGTCGAGACAAGAGCAAAATGGAACGGAATACTAATCAAACTAGCCAATACAGTGTCAATAAATGTTTGGGTTAACTGTCTGCAGTGAAAGACGCGCATACCTGGTGACTTTCACACATTTCGACCTTCCTTTGTGCTCGCAGTGAAGGTCTAAGTAAAGGAATCCACTTAGATGATACTTGGATGCTCTCATCCTGGATGAAGGGCATGATAGCATGCATTATTCAAACGGGCTTTTATTGATCAAACTCACAAGTGCCTTTTTTTGTGAGCGACTCCGTATATTTAGATGTGCGCACGCGTGCGAGCATCCTTCCACATCTGCCTCTGGATGACAACATGAAGCGCAGCATGGGAGTAACACGGCACGGTTGCCTAGCAACTGCTACTGTCCCCCCCCCCAAGTGTTTTGTTGCTACGGTGCTGCAGTGCAGATCAGCCTCCAAGAGATCCCGTCTGTAGCGGCCTTATCTCACACACACTTACACAGATGTGCACACAGGGTTTTTTTTTTTTTTTTTTTTTTTTATTAAAAGCTTTTTATACACTTAACTGTTGTATCCACAGAGACTTGAAGCTGGTCGGTCTCCTTGTTGTCTCACAGGGTGAGGACGCTCACATAACGGTTGGTGGGGGTGAAAAGTCAGAGTCGCCGCGCTACAGCCGATCCTACACGTCCGGGGCCACGCTGGGGGCGGAGCTACGTAGGGGGAGGAGTAGGAGACTCTCATCTAGTCTACAGGTAGTCAAGACATAACATGGGCGCACCACGATGGCCTGGCAGCCTTAAAGTGGAAGTCAACCGTAAATGTGAGCTCACTCATCTAAACATGACATTCGGATTCATATTACATTTGTGGAATGTGAATTGTGAAGCAGAATCCAACCATTTTTATCCATCTCAGGGGGCGGCCATTTTGCCACTTGCTGTCGACTGAAGATGACATCACAGTTGCTCAGGCAATGACCAATCACAGCTCACCTGTTTTCTGAGGCTGAGCCGTGATCGGTTGTTACCCGAGATCTGAGCAACTGTGATGTCATCTTCAGTCGATGGCAAATGGCAAAATGGCCGCCCCCTGAGATGGATAAAAATGTCTGGATTTTGTTTCATAACTCATATTCCACAAATGTAATATTAATCAGAATGTTAGGTTTAGAACATATTGTTGTCAAAAACATTTTTTTGACTTCCCGTGTAAAGTATTCACTTCAGCCACAAGAAATGCAGTTTATTTACACTTGTTAATGTCACAGGTTCCCTGCTGGCTGCGCCCTCGCGACCGCACTCGCTCGCCAGAGGTCCTCGGCAACGTGTCGCGTCCCACAACGCTGCCCCTCCGCATCCCGCCGCGCATCTCCATCACGCAATCTGACGCTGACAGGTTGGCACACACGCCCTGCCACCTCCATGTTTCTATTGCTTTCACAAATCCTCTCCAATGCAATTCCACTAACACTTTTTTTTACAGCTATGAAGGAGAAAATGGCGTCTCGCCCGCTCACACGCCGCTGGGCTCGCAGAGTCCAGGACTCACTCTCAATACGTCCTTCCCTCAAAGCCAGAGGAGGGAGTCCTTCCTCTACCGCTCGGATTCAGACTACGACATGTCGCCCAAGACGGTCTCGCGCAACTCGTCACTGGCGAGCGAAGGGTGAGAGGATGAGTGAGGTTGTACATATTGTACTTTAAACACTACTCTCAAAAAGGGTTAAGTATGTCCATGAGACTGAAATGCACAGTTTGACCTTCTGTAAACTTTTGAATGCAGAACGCTGTTGTTTCTTTAACAAGGAGGTAAAAGGCAGGATTCCTAAAAGTTGTTTGATCCATGTAACGGTCCAAGGATGACCACTTTAATGCCTTCCAGTGTTGTATTCATCAACAATGACAAAATGATTTTGTTGACGGCCCTTTTTGTTTCATCTGGATAATGTGATGATAAAAAGGTAAACATGGCTTTGTTTAAAACATAGATGGGAAATAGCAATCGTAGCTTTTAAATTGAACAAGAAACTGAAGAAACAAGGGCGCTCTAATGTTTTTTGTTTTTTTTTCATGACTGAAGATAAAATGTGACTCAACAATCAGTTTTTTGATAAATTTCATTGGAAACTAAAGTTTTCTAAATCATTCCTGGCGCAAAATGGCCGCTAGCTAGCTTCAGGCTAAAGATAGCTTTGTTGCACTAATGTGTGTTACTGTTACGTGAACAACATCCAGGGATTTTGGTCGAGGCATTAATGTAATATGCTGTTATATTATACAGAATTGAGCCATTTTTGAGTGACAGTCTGAAATATGGCGGGAAATGCAGCATTTTAGGCCTCAAGTGCTAAATGAACAGCTCACTACTTTTCCACTACTGTTCTTACATCTCAAACTAGATTAAAACCTTATTGAATCTCGACTAAAACTGGACTAGGGAGGCATTTTTCATCCAAAAGATTAAAACCAAGATGGCTGCCAAAAACAACACTACTCTCTATCTCTTCTGATAAGACTCTGTGACACACCTGCAATTGCGAGATACTGACAATCAATTGTGAGATGTCGCCTTGGTTTAATGATGTCAAGGACTGCATGAAGACCAATTCTAATTAAATCAGGAAATGTAATGTTCCATTAAAGGATCAAACAACTATTGAGAATTTTGCCGTTCAGCTCTCTGTTAAAGAACAGTAAGTTGTACCGAAACATTTAAACAGCGGGACATTCAAAGCTGAAACCTGAATTAATATCCTTTATTTTTTTGTGAGTAGTGTATGTGCAAGCGTTTTAATTGTTTACATATGTTCGTCCTCTTTTTAGACACACAGGGGAGGACTTCATCGTTACTCCTTTTGCTCAGGTGAGTAGAGCCTCAACGAGGACTGTAAACGTACAGTTAAGTTTGGCACGGTAAGAATGTGTTGCCATGATTTGGCTCTAAATGTAATTAATGTGATTATTATGTTTAAGGTTCTGGCCAGTCTGCGATCGGTGCGGAGCAATTTTACCATCCTTGCCAACGTCTCCACTCCGACAGTGAAGTCAGTTTATTTATTATTATTTCATATAATTGCTGTGTCTTTTTTTTTTTTTTGCTTCAACATGTTATACTTGTATTTAATTCTCTAAATGCATTAAAATTGTTTGTTTGTCCCATTATAGTTTATTTCATGCCCGTTATTGTATTTTATTGGTTTCACACGACTGCATATGATATTGCACTTTTTACCCCATTCAAGACAATTGCATGCTTACCAACCACGGTGACCTCAGGAGGTCTCCGCTGGGTGGAGTGTGTGTGCGTCCCAGGGCCACGCTGTCGGACCAGCAGTACCAGCAGCTCGCTCTGGACACGCTGGAGGAACTGGACTGGTGTCTGGACCAGCTGGAAACCATCCAGACGCACCGCTCTGTCAGCGAGATGGCGTCCAACAAGGTAAAGGACAGAATATTTGAGCTTTATTCCAAATCCTTGAAAGTAAAGGAAAAGATGTACAGGAATCCACCTGCATATTAAATTTTATTGATCATTTAATCCAAATGTTGTGCTTTGTGAATTTATCATTTAAAATAATCGTTACATGACAGGGGAAAAATTGTCTACAAATGGTAATTAAATAAATATTTATGATACATGAAATACAACTGAAATGTATGTAACAAATGCAGTAAAAAAAAAAAAAAAAATTTGCATCTATAACATTGCATGGTTTGGACATTTAATTCAGCAATGGTTTAGATACCACTAGAGGGAGCCAAACATGAGAATCTCTGATCAGCAATTAACTCATTCACTCGCAGCCATTTTCATTGAAGCAACCCCCTTCGCTCCCGGCTGCTTTACTGGATTTTGACTGATTTTGCACGGCCCACAGAATATTGTGTTCTATTGCTATAAAAACATGGAACCTACCAAAAGAAAGATTAGAGTCTCTTCTTTCATCAGGAAAAAAAACAGGATATTTCTATCTGTTTCCTGTTTTGCAGAAATTAGCATTAAAATATAGCTCAGTTTCATCATTATTCACAAATCTGTTTAAAACTGCGTGGAAAACAGCTTGTTGCAACATGGCCCTGGTTGATCTCTTATACTCTGCTGCCACCTCCTGACCGTTTTTGTAATAACTATCATTGCTTCAACATTCATTTCAGTTCAGAAGCTGCATCAAAGCCTTCTGTATACTCTAGCAAAAAAAAAAAAAAAGTATAAATATGTCTTTGGGACACTGGTAATATTTAAAATAGAACGTATTTATACGTTTTTGGGAGCAAATGAGTTAAACAAAATACAAAATTAGTAAGGATGTCAGTTAAAAAAAATTTCCCCACTAGTTGTGTACTGCATTGAGCACACCATGTGTTATTATGTGGTGTCACAGTTCAAGAGGATGCTGAACAGAGAGCTGTCCCACCTGTCCGAGATGAGTCGCTCAGGGAACCAGGTGTCAGAATACATCTCCAGCACCTTCCTGGGTGAGTAAAGCCATATTCCTATTACAGCAGACCAACAAAATAAATAATTTAACATTATGCATGTGCGTGCGTGTGTGTGTGTGTAGACAAGCAGAATGAGGTGGAGATTCCTTCCCCGACTCTGAAAGACAAACCGATGAGTCAAATCAGCGGCGTGCGGAAACTGTCACACAGCTCCAGCCTCTCCAGTACCTCCATGCCTCGCTTCGGGGTCAACACGGACCATGAGGACGAGCTCGCGAAGGTCTCGGCGAAATCATTTATTAAATTTTTTGTCAAAAGCATGATTTTCACACCAAAGAAATCACATCAATGTCAGCAATTGTTGGCGCTATAGAGACTATGTGGGACATTTCTTAACACATTCATTCCCAGACCAGCAAAAAATGCATCATTTGACGTCTTTTTCCGTCAATGGCAGTGAATGAGTTAAATAAGGTTTTGTACTGTATTTTGCATGCCTGTGCGTGTATGCTTTGAAGCAGGAGTTGGAGGATTTAGACAAGTGGAGCTTCAACATATTTCAAGTTGCTGAATTCTCCAACAACAGACCACTTAGCTGCATCATGTACACCATCTTCCAGGTACGCAAACTGGGTTTATGAGGATTTTTGTTTTGAATGACCGAGTGTGGACTTTTAGTAAAGTGTTGTTTTGACACATTTATTCATTCATGGCACCCCTGTACTTTTTTTTTTTTTTTCAAATTTCACCTCCCCAGGAACGAGAGCTGCTGAAGACCTTCCGCATTCCCGCTGACACCTTCGTCACTTACGTGATGACACTGGAGGACCATTACCACGGCAACGTAGCGTACCACAACAGCCTCCACGCTGCCGACGTCACCCAGTCCACACACGTGCTCCTCTCCACTCCGGCCCTCGATGTATGAAAAGATGAGGAAGAAGAGGAACATGAGTCATAATTTCAATTTTTGGAGTTCCCTGATCGATCCTTACTTGGTCTTCTCCCCTCAGGCCGTCTTCACTGACCTGGAGATCCTCGCCGCCCTCTTTGCCGCCGCCATCCACGATGTTGATCATCCTGGAGTTTCCAATCAGTTCCTCATCAACACAAGTGAGTCCCTCATTTAAGACAATGTGATTACTGTCAAATGGCTTAACAGAAGTTATTCCAAAGTCACTTTCCATACAGAGCAGGTTTAAGATTGTGCTCTCTGAAATAATGAGAGTGGTTGAGAGCAATAGAAGTTGGTATAATGCGGATAATGATAGGGGTGGCAATACCATTAATAATAGTGCGGTGATATGCAAATGATGTGCTTGAACACTGCTATTAACAGGACTACTAATACCACTATGGTGCAAAGCGAAATGAGAAACTCTTAATTTGAAAGCTAGCGAACAAGTACGTGACAGAAAACAATTGCTTTGGTGGCAGCTTATATAAACTTGTTTTTTTTTAAGTTTAAGATCACAATAAATTCAATAGTTCAAGTTAAAATGACACCCAGTAACGTGCGACCCCCTGCCAAGGGTTAAAGGGATCGTTCGGCTTTTTTTTTAACATGAATCTCAATTTGATCCTCACCTCCCGTGTGTGCGATCAGCACTGACTTACCCCTGACAGCGTTCGGTGACACCAGTTCTGGTCCGGCGTTGGACGAGAGGAAAATAGTGCAGCAAGCTGTTTGGGGTGTCGGAAATAAAGCGTTTTTCTAGCGTTTTTTCGTTCGGAATACTCCTTTCCTGAAAAAAGTCAGACGCCATTACCGCCAGCCACTACTTTTCTGTTGTTCGTATCACTGCGCGGCGCCCTGTAGACAGCGAATTGACGCACTGCTGCCAGCTGATCCTTCCGCCTGAAGTTGTTTGCCTTTTCGAAGGCGGAAGTATCAGCTAGCTGGCTGCAGTGCGTCGGTTAGCGCTCTACAGGGCGCCGCGCATATTTGAATTGTTCTGTGTTAGACAAGATGGCGCAATATGGCGGGAACCTACCATTGTTGTTTTTAGAGCTGCAGACAATTTTATTTGGACTCAAATGACAGAAATGGGGAAAAAATGAATTCCTCTAAAAGTGGATAAAACAGATGAGGTACCGTATTTGTGTTTGTCCATGTTAGCCTGCTATTTCTTATTTTATGGAGAATGACGTTAAAAGGATACTTGACTCATTGAGTCATTTTCAGCAGAAAAAGTTCATATTTTGTCCAGAATTAACTAGATAAATTCATTATTTGCTTGTATAATTAACATTTTTTTGCCACTTGCTGACTTAAGATGACATCACCTATGCTGAGGAAGTAGATAACAACCAATCATGACTCACCTGTTTTCTGGGTTTGGTCAGCAAACTGAGCCATGATTGGTCGTTACCTACTTCCTCAAGCACAGGTGATGACATCTTCAGTTGACAGCAGGTGGCAAAATTAGTACTTTAAGGTATTAATTGTACATGAAAAATAACGAAGTTGTGAAATTAATTCAGGACAAAATATTAACTTTTTGCTGCTGAAAATGGCTCAATGAGTCAAATATCCCTTTAATACAGTGATTTTCTAAAAAGTGTGGGACACGTACTACTATTGGTATGCGAAAGTAAAAGCTTTAGTTTTCGGAAGATGATGACGTTTTAGGAGCGCGAGGATAAGCAGTTTTCCACGTTTTTCCACTAAAAAAATAGAACATAAAAAAAACATTAAAAAAAAAAAAACTTAAAAAATATCATTTTGACTTGGAGTATAATATTTTTGCTATAAAAAGATATATGATAAAAATATATGGGTGTTTCCCCTCAAAATATTCCTTCTCATAACATTATTTTCTAAAACTAGCAAATTTTCCAATTCAATTTATGTATAAATGTTTTTATTTTTCAGTAACATTATTTTTTATTTAACTTAACTTTTATTCACAATGTGTATGTTCATGTACTTGTATGTACTGTTCAACTGGATCATTTGTGATCTTTTTTTATTCTTTACCTATGTTAATTGAAATCATATAATTTTCAAACTGTGTGTAATGAATGTTACAGTGGCTTTCAAAAAGAAATATACTTGGGTGATACCAGGTATCATATCGGGCTGATATCGGGCCTTATTTCAAGGTATCGGTACTTGTGACAGCAGCCAATACCAGTATTGGCCGCCATCTTGTGGCCGTTTTACAATTAGGAACTAGAAATGAGAAATAAGAAAATTCCCGTTAATTACATGCAATTTAAAAAAAAAAAAGTATTATAGTAAGATGAGATACATATTTCTTTAAATTATCTGTGGTTTTGAGAGAAAATGTTCATGTATCAAATGTACTAGTGGTGTCTTTACTTTGCATCGGTATCTGCACAATCTAAATTTTGGGTATTCAAGTAACTGTTGTTGTGATGCGTCTAGACTCAGAGCTGGCACTGATGTACAACGATGAGTCGGTCCTGGAGAACCACCACCTTGCTGTCGGCTTCAAGCTCCTGCACCAGGACAACTGTGATATCTTCCAGAACCTCACCAAGCGGCAGCGGCAGAGCCTTCGCAAGCTCGTCATCGACATCGTTAGTGCCCCGTTGCTATGACGCGCTCCCACGCGTAACCGTAAAGACAGCCACGTTTAAAATGGGCTAAAGTGTCACGTGATTTAAAAATAAAATTATTAAGAAAATGAGAAATTGTTGTTGTTGTTTTTTTTTTCCCTTCTCTAGGTTTTGGCCACAGACATGTCGAAACATATGACCCTGCTGGCAGACCTGAAGACCATGGTGGAGACGAAGAAGGTGACCAGCTCTGGCGTGCTCCTGCTGGATCACTACAACGAGCGCATTCAGGTGGGTTGCCAGATTTGAACATTTTGACAATAACAAGATCCAATAGATGGAGCTATGGAGTAACTAAAAAATTGTCAAAGTTTTTTTTTTTTTTTGACTACTGGGAATAATGATATAATTTCCTGGACCAACTTTTAGAACTATCAAGGTCATTTTTGCAGGTCCTGCGGAACATGGTGCACTGCGCTGACCTGAGCAACCCCACCAAGACCTTACCCTTGTACCGGCAGTGGACAGAGAGGATCATGGAGGAGTTCTTTCGCCAGGGCGACAAGGAGAGGGAGCGCGGCATGGAGATCAGCGCCATGTGTGACAAGCACACCGCCTCTGTGGAGAAGAGTCAGGTAAATTTCAAATTACACCCAGGAAGGCCGGAGCCCGGACACAAACCCGAGTCCTCAGAACTGCGAGGCGGATGTGCTATTTTATATTATATATTTATTTTGTTTTTGTTTTTTTTGTATTTTATTTTATTTATTTACTGCCCAGAGCCAGCTGAGATAGGCGCCAGCACCCCTGCGACCCTTGTGAGGAATAAGCGGTCAAGAAAATGGATGGATGGATGGATTTTATTTATTTTTATTTTTTTATTTATATATATTATATATATTTTATATATTTTAATTAGTATATATATATATATGTATTAGTGTTATTCCGATACCGTTTTTTGGCTCCCGATACCGATACCATACCGATACTTAAGGTTTTTTTTCCTCAACATGAAAAAGCTGTCCTGCCATTGGTTTAGAGCATTCAAGGGCCAATAGGATATCTTAGATCGGCATGCAGTGAACATGTCACATATCAGTGAATGTCGTGCACCAGCAAGACGCAAGATGCTGCATCCAAAATCCTATATTAGCGTTGGAATTAATGGTATCGGCATGTTACTTGTGAGTAGTCACCGATACCGATACCACTGTTTTAATGCAGTATCGGCACCTCTGCCGAACGTATCGGAACAACACTAATATATATATATATATATATATATATATATATATATATATATATATATTATATTTCTACTTTATTTACTTCCCATCACTGCTTTGATAACATCGCGAGTTACTGTACTTGCATGCAAGCGCGTATTATTCACAGTCCTCTTGCCCTTCAGGTGGGTTTCATCGACTACATCGTCCACCCGTTGTGGGAGACGTGGGCCGACCTGGTGCACCCCGACGCCCAGGAGCTTCTGGACACATTGGAGGAGAACCGCGAGTGGTACCTGACCACCATGCCCCAGTCCCCGTCGCCTCCCCCGGACAGACACTTGCAGCACGACCGCTTCCAGTTTGAGATCACGCTGGAGGACTTGGAGCACAACAACCACAACCACGTTCACAAGAGGATCGGCGGCGGCGGCAGCGGTGGTGGTGGCCGGAGGGTACCCTGCCTAGCCGAGAGCGAGACGGAGGACGAGAGGAACCACAACAGGGAGCAGAACGGCGTCAGTGACGAGGATGAGGAGGCTGGCGAGAAGGAGGAGGAGGAGGAAGAAAACACCGTGGAGGAGCAGGTGGAAGACGAGACTGAAAAGGAAGAGGAAGCAGATGACGAGGAATCCAAAGTAGTGGAGGATGACGATAATCCGGATGAAGACGGAGCCCCGCAGGACGGAACGAATGAGGACGCTGGAGACGGGAATGTGGAGGAAGAAGCAGAAGGACACGTTGAGGAGGAGGAAGACGGAGACGAGGGAAATATTGACGAGGAGGTGGAGGACGAAGCGGCGGGGGATGACGACGACGAGGAACAAGAGGTGGTGGAAAATGATGTGGAAGAGGAAGGAAATGCTGAGGAGGAGGCGGAGACTGAGGAGAAAGAAGCGGAAGAAGAAGAGAAAGACGAGGATGGAAACGACGAAGAAGAGGAGAGTTAAACCATCGTCGGGAAGATGCGGATAAAAAACGCGGATTAGGCGAGAGCCACTCGAAAAACGTCCGAGCTGAGACGTCAGCGGGCGGAACCTCTCGCAGGAGGCGGCACCGGAAGCTGTTCTCACGGACCTTTGGACGAGGCTCACAAAAATAAACACATACATGCAAAATAAGTTTGTGCCTGTTCTCCCGAGATCACCGACTATACTTGCCATCGTGTTGTGTGTCCCACCACTCCCGACTCGTTTGTCAAAAAAGGGGCGGAAAAAAAACGTGAAGTCTGTCGTCTTGTTTTCACACTTAAATGTGGCGGTAACGCGCTGCCAAGAAATAAAATCAATGTCATCACCTTAATGAATTGCAGGCAAGTTAACGACACCCGGTATACTCACGACGGCTCGTCGTCCATGAAGCAATGGATTGTGGGTAACGGGTTCAAGAGTGTGACCGTCTTCCACAGATCAACTTTTGTTTTTGTAAAAAGGCAAGTTTTTGGCACTTTATCACCTCTGTTACATACGTGTACATAACAAACCATGTATTTTAATCTTCTGATGTCATATCAATCAAGGTGAACTATTTTTACCTTTTCGCCAATGACATAAAAGATCTACGAAGCAATTCCAAGTTCCAAGCAATTGTATTTTTTGTTGTTGATAGGGTAATCTAAACTATAATGCAATAAAATATAATTGTGTGGAATTATCTGACAAAAAAAAATTTACGTGAACATTTTTTTGAATATATGTGCTCAAACAAACAAGTATGGATACAGTATGACGTGTCCTGGCTGGTCCAACAATATTATAGCCCACCGAAGGAGGTTCAAAATCTGTGTTCAAAAAAATAAATCAACATGATTTTGAACATTTTAAGGTGAAATTAAAAGCAAAGTGTCCACTGATTTATTTTTTGTTTAATTGACAAATATTGTTTTCCCGAGTCAGCAAATATCATCACGATTTACCATGTGAACAGATTAAACAGTTTCAGATGGTTAACACTGATCTGGTGCTTTATTCACAGTTCGTTATGAATGCGGTCAGATGTGAAATATGTAATTGGCACAATGGAATCACATGATTCCAGCTGCGGTAATGACACAAAGAATGCATGGATAAAACCCAAACATAATTGTGGCAAGTGTAACTGATAAACACCGTAACAGGCCATATTAGGAAGAAAAGCTCAAGTCCATTTTGATGCATAAAAAATACTCCATTTTCATTTTAAAGCCCTTGAAGCTGACCAGATGTTAAGGTTTTTTGTTTTTTTTTGAGCATGTGTGCACGTGGTGTTTTCAGCAGCCGATCAGAGACGTCCAGTCCGGGAAGTTTTGTATCTCTCCGATCTCATTCAACTGTTGGCGTCCGTGTGTCAGAGCGAGCTTGTAGCGCAGAAGCATTTTACACTGAGGAAGCAAACATGAAAAGTGTCAGGCAAAGTGCGCAACTCCATCAAGGTCAAACAATTTCATCGGCGTCAAAATTGACGGAACTCTGCCAAGTAATTTTTGAAAGGGATACGTGACTCATTGAGCCATTTTCAGCAGCAAGTAATTATATATTATTAGTATAATATATTTTCTCTATTATTAAGTCTTCATGTACAATTAGTACCTTTAAAAAAATAATTTTGCCATTTTTTGTTAACTGAATATGACATAACGTGCTCAAAAATCAGCTAACTTTCTGGGTTTGGTCAGCATACATTTCATTTTCCTATGTATGGGAACTTATGGCCCATATTTAACAGGATACGTGAATGATTGAGCCATTTTTAGCAGTAAAAATTAATATTTTGTCTACAATTAATTAGGGATGTAACTATATCCAAACGTCACGATATGATATTATCACAATATGAAGCTCATGATACGATATTGTGGAGTGGTTGCCAATATTTAAAAAAGGTTACAATATTGTGCTTTTGTACATAACATCAATGTTATGTTATTATTGTTATTATGTTATTATTATTATGTTACATTGTTAATGCACACACACATTGAGTTCCTCCACATATTGACTTATTTCATATTACGTTCCGCTTCATCTGACAATTAGTGTAGATTTTAAAAATAGAAGGGCCAAAACATCCCTAATGAAAATTTAATTGCACTAATAAACTAGCCACCAGAGGGTGCTCGAACTGCACAAATGGAAATCAACCAGACTTTCTTTAACAGATGTGTTGCATTTAAATATCGTGAACACGACGACGACGATATTGTGGCAGTTTTAATCACAATATCACGATATCGTGCTTATCGTTACATCCCTACAATTAATGTGGTAACTTCATCATTTTTCATGTACAATTAGTACATTTAAAAAATATTTTTTCTACTTGCTGTCGACTGATGATGACATCACCCGTGCTGAGGAAGTAGGTAACGACCAATCATGGCTCAGTTTACTGAGCAAACCCAGAAAAAAGGTGAGCCATGATTGGCCGTTACCTACTTCCTCAGCACAGGTGATGTCATCATTAGTAGTTAGATAGCAGTAGAAAAATTATTTTGTAAAGGTATAAATTGTACATGAAAAATAATGAAGCTATCAAATTCATTCTGAACAAAATATTAACTTTTCACTGCTGAAAATTGTTCAATAAGTCAAGTATCCCTTTAATATTATGAAAATGCTTTTGTCTTAATAAAAGCCTTGACTTAAATGCCTCTGCCACTATATGAGGAATCGCAGTATAACTTTATCGGCTGAGGTAATTATCATCATCTTTTCAAAACTCATCATATGAGATGACTCACCTTGTGTGGATTTGCTAACAGGACGACCTGAGCAATGGCAGGCGGGGGCTGGAGGGGGTTGTATGGAGGCAGGTGTGTTGTCGATGCAGGTTGAAGTTTCACCGACATGCTCTGCAGGACGAAAAAAATAAAAAATAAAAAAAATAATAATATTGAAATTGACAGTGTGCTCATCATTTGTTGGAGATTTTGCTGGTTGAGGCGTTTTCACCTTTGGGACGGCAGCTTGAAACATGAAATCTTTCACCTCCATTGAGGAAGTGTTCACTGTAGATATGACGACCACGGCGACGTCAGGATGACCGGGCGGCGAGTCCCTGGCGAAATGAAGCGAAACGTGGATGCCGCCCTGGTCGTATATGGTGATGGGTTCCAGCTGACCTGTCAAAAGAAGTTGACACAACTTACGGCTTTTGCTTTTCATTTTTAATAACTGTTGGTTTTTACACATTTGTTTGGGTGCATCTTGAACTTTGGCGCAATGAATTTTCATTGGATCATTCTAGTATATTTTTTATTTTCCTCATTTCAATGCATTGTTAATGTTCTGTGGACTTTATTATGGTGGCTTACAAATGATATTAAATATTAGATCAATTTTCTTAAATAAAACAAAAGAGTAGAAATACACAATTGTGTGCATAAACAAAATATTAATTTAATGAATTTATTAGATATAAATATACTTAAAACATGAAAAATAATTTTAAAGGGATTCTTGACTCATTGAGCCATTTTCAGTAGTAAAAAAAAAAAGTTAGTTTTGTCTATAATTAATGTGGTAACTAAATTATTTTTCATGTACAATTAATACCTTGAAAAAGTATTTTTTCTACTTGCTGTCGACTGATGATGACATCACCTGTGCTGAGGAAGTAGGTAACGACCAATCATGGCTCAGTTTCCTGACCAAACACAGAAAAGAGACATGATTGGCCGTTACCTCCTCAGCATAGGTGATGTCATCATCAGTCGACAGCAAGTAGAAAAATTTCTTGGGCTCACTTTACTGACCAAACCCAGAAAACAGGTGAGCCATGATTGGTCGTCACCTACTTCCTCAGCTTAGGTGATGTCATCTTCAGTCGACAGCAAACGGAAAAATTAGTTTATAAAGTTATTAATTGTACAAGAAAAATAAGGAAGTAATCAAATTCATTCTGGACAAAATATTAACTTTTTACTGCTGAAAATGACTCAATGAGTCAAGTATCCCTTTAATGTTTATTAACAGAAAGTATTTTACATATTTTATATCCACATTTTAATCTTTTAAAGTCCACTCCCCCTCATCAAATTATGACCTGGGCGCATCTTTCTAATTTAAAAATCATATATAGACGTACTAGACTTGATGGTCTCCATGGGAACAAAGATATTTTTCAGCACATGCTGTTGACAAGCGCCGTCCCCCAAAGGTGCTGCTGGCGGTTGAGAGGGATTTGAACAGAATCCTAAATTTGTGAGCTGTTGATTCTCTGACCTGATAGGAAGCAAAACAAAAAACAAAAAAAAACCAGTGTCAGCCAAATGTCAACTTATGTACGTAAAAGTGTCACGTCTTGGTTTCGTTTGCTAACATCACCATGAATTTATTTCGTTTGGTGAAGAAGAACCATTTTCGCCACATCCCCAAGATCTCAGCAAAGCGCCGCTCATCTCAGTCGTTGGACAGACTACTCCATTGAGCTGTGGGAAAGATATGTATTTGCAGCTTTTAAAATTACAAACAAATCACATTAAAGCAGTGGTTCTTGACCTTGTTTGAGGTGCTGACCAACTACATTAAAGCCTCACCTGCATAAGCTCGTCATAATAAGACTTGGGAGATAGAAGAAGCAACTCTGGAATCAAAAGGTATGACAAAGTTACACACGTCTCTGTCGTAAATAACAAATAGAATCAGCAATATGGCAAAATGGTTGATGATGCCAATAGAAGGGGAATTTGCGCCCCCTTGAGGACAGACGTCTCCATATTTGGAAGAGGTCTGTATTATGGGGACAAGCTAAGGTTAGCTTATTGTTGGTTGAGAGTGACGAGAAAAATTGAATGACCGTATTTCTTTGTTGAGCTAACTAGTGACAGAGGACTCATTTCTGCTTGATAATCAACTATTGCAAGATGTGATGTGATTCTGATTCATTGATTGGATCCGCCAAAAATGGACATTACAGCAAACAAAATCTCGTTGATTCCAGGGATGTTGGCTGCTGCCATATCGTATGTTTGAGCACCGAAAGTTGCTTGTTGTTTTGCCCTTAATAAGACTGAGGGGGGGAAAAAAATGAGAAAGCGCTCGCTGGTAATAGTGTGAAAAAAAGCAATAAAAAAAATGATAAAAATTGATTCAAACAAATTTGCAGAAAATTGCCCAACAAAGAAATTCATCTTTTAAATTGCAATATGTTGTCAGAAAAGTTTCTCTGGTTTGTTATGCCAAAATCAAACAATGAGTTAGAAAAGAGACAGAAAAAAGGGGGGAAATTTAAAAGGTTCCACAACATAAATAGTAAAAAAAAAAAAAAAAAAAAAAGTTATTTAAATAATAGGCGTATCACAGGTGATTAAAATTTAAAACTTCAATCGTTAACTCACGATTAATAAATAATATACAGCATTTTTTTTTTTTTCAATTTTCATAATCTTGATAACAAAAAAGTGGAAAAATGTTAAACCAATAGCAATATGGCTGCATCTTTTAGTCATTAATACAGTAATTTCATAATAATTCATAAAATTGAGTTAGAATTAAAAAGATGTCCTGGAAAAAAAACGAGCGTGATATTGATTTGTGTTGACCCTTATATTTCTGCCACTAGATGGCAGAAATGCATTCGGAAGATGTTGGTGACAGCTCAATGCATTTTTCTTTTCATATTAAAAGCTCTCGTTAACTATCGTTATAATCGTTAACATGAAGTAACTTGCAAAATTCTGCACAGTTTTAAAATTGCAAAATACAACTTGACCCCAGTCGCCAGAAATATATGCATTATTATTAGTACATATATCACTTTTACGTTTACAGGCTTTCCAAGCAAGAGGTGGTCATTAGTCACATGTTTAAAAAATAAAAATAAAAAAATAAATAGTGGCCTTAATTAAAGTAACTTGAAATGTATGCAGTAATTTTGACACCCTTAATAAATAAATATATTGCATCATGTTTGTTTTTTTTAAACTTGCTATCATACCTGATTGTGGAGGGTTCTGCTCAGCAGCAGAGTTGCAAGCGCTTTCCAGACAAGATGAAAAGACTGGTGAGGAGGAGGAGTCTATCGAAAAAGGCCAGTCGGCTTTCCTGTCCGTCTGAGGCGAGTCGAGAGCCGAGAAGTCGATGAGGTGGTAGCTCTTGATCTGTCGGGCGCTTGCGGGAGCTACAAACAACAACAACAACAACAACAACACTCGGTCATACAACCTAAAGAATAAATCAACAGATCGCTAATTTGACAACATGCGGCCTCACTCTTGCTTCTTTCCGTCACTTTTCGGTCACTTTGACTTCTTCTGTTACACTCCCGCCTCCCGGCTCGCTCCTTGTAGGCGTTCACGACCAGCGTGAGATCGTCGTTGGCCGCCAAGATCTGCGTCAGCGCTTCGTCGTCGTCAACCGTGTCGCTCGCCAGCCGGAAAAGGCTCGGCCTCAGGCGCTCGCAGCTCTCAAACAGGTCCTGAAATATACAAGGTGGAACTGTTAAATATTAACGCGACAGTCCCTTTTTTCCCTTATGATTGGAGAATTGAAATTTTAAAGACAGGTGTGAGCAACAGGCAACAAACGACAACAAACATTTGTTGGACAACTAATCAATTCATTTGCTAATCAATCATTTAGAAACTTTGTTTAATTTAAAATTCACCAAACACTCAACAGAAAATATTCTCGGATTTTTGTAATTATCCATGAAAGCAAGCATATTTTATTTGTGTTGAATCAAAATTTGTCCACATCTGCTTTTACTTTGAAAAACAATGATACCCTTTTTACCCACTATAAAATATGAAAGACCAAACCAGTAACTAAATATTTTTCATTAATTTATGTTTGGGCATTTTTTTGCAATACTGAAATAATCCAACGTTTTAATAGAGTGATGGGAATTTATTTTATTATTATTATTTTTTTACCCGATTCATCAATTAATAGACAAAAAAATAAACAAATCACCACATTAACTGATTAATAAAAGCTGTTAGCTAATTTTTTTTCACCTTAAAATTGGTCATCAAAATGTATTCATTCATTTCCAATAACACATTCGGTTAATTGATATATTGTGAATAAAAAAATAAATGAATCAGGTGCATCTCAAAGCCTGATACTGAAATAATAATAATAATAATAATAATAATAATAATAATAATTTAAAAATATTTTTTATCCGATTCATCAATTAATAGACAAAAACAATCAACAGATTAAATGATTAATAAAAGCTGTCAGCTCTTTTTTTCCCCACCCTAAAATTAGTCATCAAAATGTATTTAATTTATTAATTTCCAATAACATCTTCTGTAAATTAATATATTGTGAATAAAAAAAAAGAATACAATAAAAATCAAGTGCATCTCATAGCCCATTTCTTTTATAGTTCACTTACTGGCCATGATGATAATCTCAAATTAATACAGGATAAATATATTGTGAGGTTTTAGTGGAAAATATCCCTTAGGTTAAATATTTCAAACTTGAAAGTGACATAATACAAGAGCTGTAAAAAAAAAAAAAGGAAAAAAAGATTCAGCTTTAATTAGATTCAGCAGTAATGTTACCTTTAATTGGTCACTGGGCTGTAAAGGTGCGTCAGTGTGTTTGTCCAACATGTCTCTTAGTTGCTTGGTGCTGCTCTCCACCGCCTTTAGCGTGAATTCACGCTTTGACGCTTTCTCCGCCTTTTCCTGCTCCTAAAGGACACAACACAATTGTTGAACTAAAAAAAAAAAAAAAAGATGACCGAGTGCTGTATCCTTCATATGAGGCCTCACCTCTTTCATTGTGCTTTTAATGAGCCTGTTGGCGGTCTCCAAGTCTTCGGGACGTCCGCTTTTTAATAATCTGGCTAGGAGCTGGAAGAAGTAAAAGAAGAATAACTCTTTTAGTGATGGTGAAAAAAATCCCTTTGATGAACACACAACCAACGTTCACATACACACCGTGGCTTTGTCTTCTTGGTCAAAAACCGAGTCTGTGGCTCTTTGAGGTGGAGGGGCCATTATGATATTATCGGCTAGTTTGGGATCCTTTTTAATGATCCCTAAAATCAGCACATTGCATGAAGGATGCAAAAAATAATAATAACGTGAACGTGACACAACTTGCGGCGTTGTACTGCACCTTGTTTCTTGAGCATGGAGTAGGCTTCCTGAATTTTTGTTTCCTCTTTGAGCCAGAGTGTCCAACCATAAAGAACCTGAGTCAGCCTATCTTTCACCGTCTGGGCAGTCCACGAACCGAAGTACTGCGCAGAGGGAGTGGACCAAGTCAGAATGAAACTGACAGAACCACGTTAAGTGTTGAACGCCGTGACGTCATTCATAGTTCATTTTGATGTGTGGAGATTTGCAGTAAATTGAAACTGGGAATGGCTTCATGTAAACAGATGGCCTCTTTGGTGAAGAACTGTTCACTATATATTAATTTTTTTTCAAGATTCTCTACTGATATGACCGTTTTGGTTTGGGGCATTGCGCTGTTATGATGTTGTTAGTTGCTATGCAGTTATGTCCCTTGTGATATTTGTAGTTGCTATGTTCCATGTGATGACATTTATGTTTGCTATACAGATTCTGTCTCTTTTGATGATATTTGTAGTTTCTATGTCCATTTTGATTTCATTTGTAGTTGCTATGTCCCTTGTGATGTACTATGCAGTTTCTATGTCTCTTTTGATGATATTTGTAGTTTCTATATCCCTTTTGATTTCATTTGTAGTTGCTATGTCCCTTGTGTATGACATTTGTGGTTGATATGCAGTTTCTATGTCTCTTTTGATATTTGTAGTTTCTGTCCTTTTTGATTTCATTTGTAGTTGCTATGTCCCTTGTGATGACATTTGTGGTTGCTATGCAAATGCTACATTTCTGTAATTGTTGCTTAAGTCCTGTATTTTAGGTTCTTTATTTTTTTTCATATACACCTTTATTGTGTTATATAGCAATAAGCAACATCATATTTATTATACAGAAATATTTTGGTCCTATAGGATCGGCCTAAATTGCTAAAATAAAAGCAAATAAAGCATAAATGAATATCAAAGTTAATCTACATGAATTACACTAAACATTTTGACTTTCATTCTTCTAAGCATTCACTATGACAGCATTCCGCCTACCAACCAACCGAAATGAAGCAGAGTTGGTTGTGTTTTTTTCCACCAAATTGCAGCCTTTATGATTTATAAATTGCATTCCACTGCATTGCGATGTTGATTTTAATTTGATTACGTGTTCAGCCCTACTACTATCTAACAAAGTGCTGCTTGTTGTGAATATTTCTCCCATCATCTAATGCCTATTAAGTCAATTTTTTGCCCACAAAAGAATCATGACATTGACGGTTTGTATCTGGAAAAACTCTTAATTCGGGTCAATTGAAAGTCGAGGTACAACAGTGTTTTTGTTTCGATGATTTGGTTTGGTAAAATGTAAAAAAAAAAAAAAAAAAGGAGGTCCACCAGCATCCCAAATTGCATTGTAATGTTAATTCCTGCACTACATACAAACGTACCTTTGGCGTCAATACTTTGATGAGCTCGTTGAGGAATCGGAATTTAGCTGCTTCACCGTGGAACCTTTTGCCGCAGTTGTTCATGCACGCCTCGAGAACCTGGGAACAAGAAGCGGCGACAGCTCACCCCCAACTGAACGGAACAAGCTAAAGTTACATCCTCCTTCTTGGCTAAACGGCGAGGAGAGCCGTATCGCTGGATGTCACATGAGGGGTCAGAAGATCCAGCGGGTGACACTTTTAAAGTGGAACAACGTGGGCTATGGATGGCCAACAGAAATCCATCATGTTCAGGCCAACATGTGATAAAAGTTAGTCGCACATATTATTCTCACACCACAGTTATGTACAAAGAGAAAGCAACGGTTCCATATGTCCTGATACATCTTTTTCAGAGTCATGGAGAATCCACAGCCTCTCCCTGTTGAGACCATTTTGGGGATATGAGAACATGCTAAAACAATTCAGAGATGAGACCACCTCCTGAGGTGATTTCAGTTTCAGAACCGCATCTAAATTAACTCTCAATGTGTGTGCAAAATAAAGTGAATTTATTGCCTTCGGGTCCAACATGAGACACTAATGACTAATTGGAATCTCCAATTAACGTAAATGAGTGTATTTCTACAAACGGTGATTGAGCCTTTATTTTCCAACACCGTGGCGTGATCCAACGTCAGTCAAATTGAATGCTAATTGAGAACACGCGGGGAACTCATTTACAACATGCAGTAAGACTTCACACTTCATCCGAGAAACCGTTAGTGTGCTTCGGTGCTGCTGTTTTTGTTAGCAACAGAGTTAAAAAGCTGTTAAACCTTCAGTGTCTATGAACTAAGGCCTCTACAGTTAATACTTTTTTTAATTTCCTGGTAGAAAAGGGGAGGTGTTTATTTATTTGCTTTATTAACTATTGTGTACACTATTTGAGGAAATACAGTGCACGTTCTTTTACAATGCAAAAAAAATGGGGGAAACCTTGAGAAGCATCCGAGTACAAAGAAGACGTGCAACTGTGGACCATCTTCAAACAATAATACACTGGGATTTTGATTACTTACAGTCAGAGCTTGAAGAGCCTCTTTTTCTTGGGGAGACTGGATTTTATGAGCAAGAAGACTGAGAGCAACCTGTGGACTGACATGAACAAAATCAGATATACTGTATAATGTAGCGGACATGCAGTGTTAAAAAGATTTTGATTTTTTGAGAAATGTAATATTACCAGATAAAAAAAAATGATATCTACTCCTTTGTCATATCTACTTTTTTTCCTTTTTCTTTTTACATTTGCTTTATGTACTGTACATATCAGGTGACGGAAACATCAGTTTCACTCAGGAAGACACCAAAACACGTAATAAATGCGGTTAGAGAAGGACGGAAGCCTCAATATTGGGGTCTGCAGTACAGAACCCACAACACAAAGGTGGATGACTGAGAATTTACACAAAAAGTCAAAGATGAAAGAAACTGTTTTTGTGTTGCTCCTCACACTAGGATGGGATGTCATAACGGCAATATGACAACATGGATGTGAGGAAATATCACTGCGCTTCAACCGTAAAACCCATTGTGTATGCGTAAATAGTTCAATATAGCAGTTCTGATCTCATTTGAACACTTTGCTCACCCATCAGCCTCCTTGTTGACCAATTCAAAGAAGGCCTGGATGCAGTCCCACCTGTCATCCTGGTTGTTCGGATCTGTGGCCTGGTCTGGACAAATAAGAATTGATACACAATTGATATCAGGCAACTACCTGTGCAATTTAAAAAACACAATAGAATGGGGACGTGAGAATATGAGACAGATTGACATCTTAAGGTGCTCTTACCATTCTGGCAAATTCTGTTTCTCTTAATAACTCACTCATTGTAGAAAATGTTTTACTTTACTACCTATCAACATTAACTAACTGTATCTCCTTGTTTAAAGTTAGTTCAAAGAGCACCGTTGCTACTTTAGTGTTGTTTATGCAAAATACAATTTCCCCACTTAGTCTAGTTTCTCTGTTTAGACAAAATGAGTAAACAGCCCCTTTTGCATCGCTATATATCATGTGACATTACATCACTTTAAGAATTACAGAACCAATGTCAACCTTTACCTAACTTTAGTTCATGTTACAGATGATTTCACATGATAGTAATATTATACCGACATTGCGCGCGTGTTAAATGGACCAACTTCCTGTTACCACCAATATTTCCGATACAAAACGCCTATTGATGATAAACGCGTTAAATTGTTTACGTTGTTGGTTGCAATCACACGGTCACACAAATATATTTCCAAAAGTACATGCATGCGTGTCACGAGTCGTGACTCTTAAGTGGCGAACACAGCAGAAGCCATGAGGAGATGCGTTCACTGACAATGCGTCCAAACAGCAACGCAAAACCCGAAAGCAACCAAGTCAAATGAACTGATGCGAAACATTTCCGAGTGCCGTCTACTCACTGAGCCATGACTCCAAAGTTGGATGGCTGTCGTCGTTCGCCATGGCCGCTTTGCTGCTGCTGCGCGTACGTCCGGGTTGGTTTGGTTTTCGAGAGCTAGTTGTCGACGTGTGTGAGAACTGAGAAGTGTCACTTTGGGGGAAGCAACGATGTCAAACTGGCTTGCCCGAGACATGTGACACCCACACCGCATTCACTCGTCACACTTTGTGTACACTCCACACACGTACACAAGAGTTGGCCTACTTAGCTAGTCCCACATTCGCATATAAGTTACTCTTACTGTACTTGAAACTGTCCTCCGTTTACGACGGAGTTACGGCGGCGAATGAATTATTGTCATAAAGAAGGAAGGAGCGAAACATGGATGAAAGGAAGGACATAAGGACGAAAGGAAATAAGCACACGCAATGAAAATGGAGATGGGGAGGGGAAAACGTACGAAAGGAAGGATGGGGGAGATAGGATGGAAGGAAGGAAATAAGAAAGCAGGGTAAATGGAAGGAAGGTTGGAAGTTATGAAAACCACCTCTAGGCAATGATTGTAAAACAAATCAACTGTATGATGATAACTGAACATACCTTCCTGTGCTAGTCATAAGCTCATTTTAGTCCCTTTGTTTATAGGGCAAAGGCAGATATTGTAAACTGCAATTTTAATCACATCTACCAATTATCTTGTCACATTTCCACTCCTCACGCTCTTTACTGCATACCTTAATGACATACTGTAAATACAACAGGCCATAGCAAATTTCAAACAGTCATTTACTGTTGTACATGTAAATGTACAACAGTGTACAACAATGTTACTTCAATCAGCAGTTCATTTTGCTTGTGTCGTAGGCTATGTTCACACTGCATTTCTTCATGCTCTGTTTTATTTATTTATTTTTTAATTTTGGTCAAATACGATTTGTGTGAAAAAAATCAGAGCGTTCACATTTGGAATCTGATTTGGGTCACATTTGCCTGCAGTGTGAACGTAGCCTTTGAGCGCTAGTAAGCTCCGAGAGCAAAGTCTCATCCCCGACCAAAGTCCTTGTGGCTGTTCTGAGCTGGGTAGTTAGTCTCATCAAGCAGAAGTAGCTTCTGCAATCGATGAATGGTCTCCGCGGGCCCCAAAGCCATCATCATTTCCGCGGTGCTCGGTCCTTGCTGTAAGGTCAGGAGAAAACGGTGGCTAAATTAAATCAAGCACGGGCAATTTAAAATCCAATTCCTCTGTTTTGTCACTCTGGAATGAGTCATCCATCCAGTTGTGGAATGAGTCAGTGTAGGAATTCTATTATTGTCTTCATAAATTTGCTATTTAAAGGGAACCTATTATGGGAACAGAACATTTAACTGCTAGTGGTAAAACACACATTCTGAAAATAATGTTAGGTTTATTGAACATTTTAAAGTGTGAATCTGAGTGGAGATGGACTGGAGACTAGTCCAGGGTGTACCCCACCTATTGCTTGGAAACATAATGAGGATAAAAAATAAAACATAGCACAAAAAAACCCAACAACTATATTTTGTCCAAATGCGTCAATTTACCTGCAGTCCACTGAGAGTCAAACGCAAGAGCTTCATCACGTCTCTGTATTTGGTGCCTTTGGTTTGCTTGGCTAGAATCTTCAAACCTTGATTGATTTCATCCACGGCTGCTACCTCTCCTCGTTCTTCCGCTAATCTGCAAAGTAAAGGTATTCGCATCACATTGCGAGAGCTGTCCTACTCTTGATAAACCTTTAGGTCAGCTTTCTTACTTGATTGCCAGTGTGGCGATGTGCGGGGCCTCGGCAGTGAGTGCTGCCACCTGCTGACTGGAGAAGGAAGGACGCACCCACAGGTATGCGTAAGTGGGACTCACAAGCTCCCGCAAATATGATATGTGACCCTGCAGAGAAGAAGAGAATACGTTTTAATATGACTTGCACAGAAACTCTGACATTTTATATTTGCAGTCAATAGTAGTGGTGGCAACTTCCTGTCACGTCCGGCAAGATTGCATGCGAAGAACAAACTGTTTACCTTTCGCAAGTGTAGAACCCGCCTGATGTAATCCTCATGCAGGACATCTTCATCCTGAATCTCGCCCGTGTACGCCTGTCGGATTTGTCCCTGCAGATCCTTTATCAGAAAATTGCACTGGCGCTCGTCTTCAATGTGATGCTGCAGGTGGATTCTAGGTGGGCGGGGGGTAATATGAGGATATGAGTGTGCCTGTTTTGACATCTCTTATTTGCTACATGCTACTGAAACATATTAATCAACATAAAAATACAATTGAAAATAAGGAAACAATAGTCAGAAACAAAACCAAAAAATACACAAATATTGTTTTTTGTCATCATTTACGTTAGCACTTTTATACATTTCAAATAATTTAAAGGGGACATTTTATGGATTTTTTTTTCATTTGTAGGGCATGGGTGGAGCATGTATGATGTAGAACAAGCTTTGACATTACCTTTTTAAACGACACAATGCACCTTTAAGACTCGTAAATAATAGACCAAAACATAAAAATGACAGCAACAGTAACTCACCGGTTGAACTCTGGAAGTTTTTCAAGGTCGAGCAAAGCAGAGTGCGTCGTGATCTTCGAGGGGTTAAACTCGGAGATCAGCTCATCTAACGTTCGGCCCACTCGACTGTCTAACGGGCACAATTCAAAATTTGGTGTCACCATACGATACTACAAATATGACGTGCGATTGTTCCAATAAACAATTTACCACTCACTGCTGAATCCTGAGCCGCAGTTTGTGGTGATGTCCAGCAGAGCCTCCGGCAGGACGCCGCCTCTCTGGAAATTTTGGATGAATATGTCCCCCTGCCTCTTGGATAGTTTGCTGCCGTCCTTGTTGGTGAGCAGCGGCAGGTGTCCGAAGGCGGGCGGCTGCCATCCGAGGGCGCGGTACATGAGGAGGTGCTTGGAGGTGGAGATCAACCACTCGGAGCCCCGAAGGACATGGCTGATCCTCATGTAGTGGTCGTCCACTATGTTAGCGAGGTGGTAGGTGGGGAAACCGTCTGCTTTTATAACCACGGGGTCGCCTTCCACCTGGTGGATGAAAGACCGATGATGACAGGAAATAAACTGAAACGTGATTCCACAGTAGCAACCAAGGCTTAAACATGTTTCAACAATGAAGTTCATTATTGAGTGGAACCTCATCCTCATCAGTGTTGTGAATGAGCTGAAGCTGCCTAAAACCCCTTTTCCTACTGCACTGAGTAAAAAAGCTGCACCAGTGCTCTACCTGCGCCACCTCGTGACGATTCCACCCAAAGATGAGATCTTGAAAGGGCTCCACTCCCTCCTCGAGACGAAACCTGATCACATGGGGCGCTCCCTGCGCTAGTTTCTCCTGGACCTGCTCGGACCGAAGGTGTCGACACCGGTTGTCATACCTGAGGATGAAAAAGATAAATGCTTGAATGCCAGAAAAACATTCCATCCTGTCTAAGTGAGTTGGAATGATATAATGGAGCTGTAACCTGGGAGTCTCTCCTCTCCTCAGGGCTTCTTTTTTGAGCAGCTCCAGCCTCTGGGGGGTGCAGAAACAGTGGTAGGCGTGGCTGCTTTCCACTAGCAGCGACACAGTCTGTCTGTAAAGGTCCAGTCTTTCCGACTGCAGGTAAGGACCCAAAGGCCCACCTCGGACTGGACTCTCATCTGGAGGTATACCTGAAAGACAAAAATCAGTCTTGAAAGATCTTTAATGTATGGATTATATGAGTTTTTGCCCTACCTGCCCACTCTAGCATGTCCTCTATGGCCTTAGCAGCACCTGGTACCAGCCTGCTTTGATCCGTGTCCTCCAGGCGTAGGACAAACGAGCCTCCGTACTTCTTGGCGAAGATGTAATTGTAGAGAGCTGTGCGGAGGCCTCCGAGGTGCAAGAAACCTGCAAAAAAAGACATTATTGCACTGTTGTATTACTGGGCCTGGTACAAATACGCCACATGTACCTTAAAAAAAAAAAAAACTAAAACTACTACAACTAAAAAAAAAAACTAATGAAAAAAGTACATGCACTGCTTCTACTACTACTATCGCGACTACGGACCTCGGAGCAGCTGACTAGTTTTTACCACCTATAAGCGACTTTACCTGTCGGGCTTGGGGCGAACCTGACCCGAACCTCGCCTTCAGACGTGGTGGCGCATTGTCTGCTGAAGACGAAGTCGAGCTGGCGTTTAGTCCATAGTTTTGTGACAGCAGCAGGGTTAAGAAAGCCCCCTGGAGTGACCGTCCGTTTCAGGTAACAGCGACACGTTCTGAGCCACGACCATGACATGTTGCTTTCAGTACGTTCTGTGGGTCACAATGGTGACAAAAACGCTGAATTTAGGTTGCTTAACGTGACTCTCCAAACAATTAAAAGCTCCATTCGGCCAGTGAATGCGACGTTTTCTTAAAATGCATTAAATAAAACGTTCTAGCCATTTAAAAACATGATTGTTTTGACTCTCACTCTTCGCAGAAAGCGGAAACGTGCGTGAAACATCGGAATGTGATTGGCTGAATTTCTTCTTCGGTAATCTTGGTTTGATTGCCTTTGTTTCATTACTGCCATCTAGCGCTAATGTGAAGAGCATTTTCACATTCTTTTATCCAGAAGAGGACAAAAACAACATTCTTTTATCCAACGCTTGTGTCCTCAGTTACAACACTGACCGTTTTGTTTTGTTTCTCACACTAAACTAGACTGTATTTCTGATTATTTTAATGTTATCTTAAATGAATCGGACATTTCTCAGTGACCATATAACATTTCAGATGTTGTGTAACAAAATGAAAAATAGTGAAAACTGATTTTTTTTTTAAACTATTGTCCAATTTAGATGAAGTAGGACTTCAGTGATACTTCTAAAACTGGTTAATGTGAATATTTTTTTCAGCTACAATTAAAAGAACGTCAATTTAGCAAAAACGTAGGAAGTACAACAAGTATTTTTAGTACAACTAATATCATGTGACGGGCCGGTTCTAGTCTGTAGGATCGCTCTTGCCCCTCAGTTAGACATAACTATATGGGTACTCCTGAATGCCATGGGAATACAAAAAAATGCCTTTTTTTTGCGAAAAAAAAAAAGTTACAACCTTACACTACAGTCATATTTTTCCAATAAAAGAAGTTTAATATTTAGAAATTCTATTTTGATTTAAACATTACCTTTTCATGGCGCAACAAAAATGAAAATCAGTAAATAGCAATCATTTAGATTATATTAGATATTAAACTCACTTGTAGCATCTAAGTATGAATTAATCCTATATTGTTTTCGGTTAGGTTACGTGACTCACCTTCCCCATTTCAATCTCTTCTGCTGTCTTTGTTTGAAGCCTTATACAAACCAGTTTGACCAGATTTGTTGGCACACTGCTGGCATGTGTGCGTGCACAATAATGAAAAGGCTTAGTCACTTGGTGTAGCCTCCTTCCTTCACGACCGTTATTAATTATTTACTATCCGACATTATTTTGCTTTTGGAGTAATTACAGAATTTTCAAAAAAATAAAATAAAAAAAAAGTAATGGGGTGTTGTGTGTAGAATAGAGTATTAGTAGAGGAAAAAATGAATTAAAATCAATTAATTCCATTAATGAATTAATTCAATTCTGGAATGAGGCTGTAACATAACACAATCTGTAAAAAGTGAAGCGAACGCACTCATACAGCTGATTAGAATTGTTACTGTTCTTACATTCATTCACACCTTCCATGCATGCTTTAATAATCTGGAAAATATAAACACAATTTTAACCCTCGCTAAATCCGGGCCACTCCCATTTAACCCTCCCTGCAGTGTCTCGGTGACACTTTCCTCGTGATTATTCCTGGAGCTCACTGGCACACCTGCTTTTTTCCCGGTGTAAACGCACACGCACGCTGAAGGAACAACGTGATTTGGTAAGACATTCTCTCTTGCTTTAACAAGTATTATATCTCCAATGCAGTCACTCTTATTTTGAATAATATTAGCAGTATATAGCTTAGCTTCTTACATTCAGAACTTAATTCTGTGTGATTATTGTTAGTACCTGGATCAAGAATAAAAGAAAAAAAAAACATAAAATATGAATAGAAAATTAATTTAAAATGAGACTGACAAATTTTTATTAAAGAAAATATATTAAAATAGTTTATGTGTTAGTGCTGTATGTTATTTTATTTTTTTATAGTCATGAGGTAATTTCTATTAATTACAAAATGTTTACTTATTTGCTACAAAAGATAATATTATGCCTACATATGTTACGTAGTGTCTACTGTATATGCATGTATAAATTAAATAGACAGATTTGTGCTTAAAGTCAAGTATCATTATTTAAGATTAGTTTCCCTAAAATTGAAATTTAATGTTCATTTTTCTTAAATGGGCCTTTACAAAAAATAATCTATGATCTATGTCGAAATTATTGTTTTATTTTGACTTGTAGGTTATATTGCTTGTAAATAATGTTAAAAAACAAAAACAAAAAATGCTGATAAGCGAAAATGTGTTTTCCACATAAAAGGGGTAAAATGGGGAAGAAAAAAAAACAATAGAAAATGTACAAATATTTTTTTAATATTGAAGAATAATAATTAAAAAAAAAGATCTGCAAATATGCAAATCCACGGATGCCGAACCACGAGTATACGGAGGTCCACTATGTTTATTTCTGTAACCTGTAAATTACATTGTAAAAATAAAATGGCAAAGTCACATTAAGAAATACACTGTAAAAAGAAAAATGCTGTTTTTACGGTAAAATAGCTGTGGTTGCCTTAAGTGTGCCGTTAAATTACTGTAACACATTTTGTACGTAAAAGATTGTATTGACACTGTTGATTTTACAATTATATAATGTACTTTAGCCAAGATTTTATTGTTGAAAAAGACAATTAAAAAAAAAAAATGTTTTACCGTAAAATTTACATTAAAAAAAAAATGCTATTTCTATAGTAAAATAGCACTTTCCTACCTTACAATGCCCTCCAAGTGCTTTGCATTTTGACTACTCATTTCATCTGATTACACAGCATCAGGAACTACTGTACTTACATTACCTTGCTGATGAATATTTGATACCATCACACTGCACTGGGCTCGAACCAACAACATCACAGCTGCAAGACGACCACTCTACCGCTGAGCCACCCTAACCTGTTGTTCTTAATTTAAGTAAGTAATCAGTAAAGGACTGTTGGATCTACAAGTTTAAGATGTATAATATACAAGTTGTTCTGTAAAGTTGTTTATAATTACACCATATTATTATTTTTTTTTTAATTATTCTGGTTACCACAGCTTCCAGTTTTGTTTCTCCCAAAAAAATTGGATCTTTTTAACATTTTCTTACTGTTTGTTTCAGAATTTTACAACTCATTAATGTTTCATTGTTTTAGTATTTACAGTTTTCAATGTCACGATTTACAGAAATTCCCTGTTAAATCTACAGACGTTATTTGCAGCGCTAAATTTCCACATCAACATAATGTTCAGCCTTTGAAAGAGGAACTAAATCCAAGGTGTCAGAACTTTATAATTTTTTTAAATGTGCATATTATCTTCTGTCAATCCCACGACATCACGCCAGTTGTTTTGTATTGTTGACTTAAAAAAAAAAAAAAGCATCAGAGCTCTTTGTGTTTCTTGTTCAGACGGCAGTGTTGAATTTCAGCATTCTTCTCACTGATGCAGACAATGTGTTAGACAATTTGTGCGACAGGATGAAGGTCAAGGGTGATTCTGAAATGTATCTGATGGTGGCCACTCCCTGATTTCTATCTGGTGCTCACATGAACCTCATAACACGTCTGAGCAGTTTTTTTTTTTTGTTTAATTATTATGAAGAATTCAAGTGTCCTGTTCTGATCGTATAATTTCAAGGTGGCATGTTAACCTTGTTGTTAATCAGTCTTACATTTTGCTGCCGTTAGTGTTGAGTGTTTCACGCGATGTCTCTGCTTCCCTCCCCAGCGTCTGCAGCCACATAATCGCACTCATCCTCATGAGACGTGCGGCATCATGAGATCGGGCTGCATTTTCTTGCTGCTTTACCTTCTGTGGGGTTGCTTTGGTAAGAGAGGATCAGCGTCAATGGGATCGTTTGCTTTTGGGGTTGTTTGTTTGTTTGTGGAAAAATCAACAACCTCTGCTTCATTTTCATTCACCCTCTTAAAATAATTGCAGAAGTATTATTATTAGTATTATTATTATTTTTTTGCCTAAATCATCTCCTCATGATGCAAATGATTATTTTTTGCATTATATGAAAAATCTGGAAAAAAAAATGACTTATGGCGATTTAGGCGTGGATGTATACTGTGCATGTATATTTATCAAGATATGTTCCGTCAAAGTTGTTCAGTTAATATTAAGGGGGATGAATTTGAAAAAAAAAAAAAAAATCAGGATCAGCAAAGTCTTCTGTGCCATCCTAAATGCAGCACTAAGCTACATTCACACCCTAAAATTCTAATACTGTTTCACAATATTGTATTAATATTTATTTTAGTTTTTATTTGGTAGCTTTTATTTTTGCCACACTTCTTCTAATACAGTGGTGCCTTGAGATACAAGTTGAATTTGCTTCGTGACCATGCTCGCATTTCAATACTCGTGTCTGAAATTGTCACTCCCCATTGAAATGAATGGAAATGCCTTTTATCCGTTCCAGCACCCCAAAAAAAAACACCCACAACTATTTTTTGAAACATGTTTTTCTCTTGTGAAAAAAAATCCACTCAACCGTATCGAAGCCGGTCTCCAACAACTTTATTTAGTTTTTCCATCCTCCGATTGGCTGGTCAAAGCAAAACTTTTTATCGAGAAATTATAAACA
The DNA here is from genome assembly GCF_051991245.1 of Festucalex cinctus. NCBI lineage: Eukaryota > Metazoa > Chordata > Actinopteri > Syngnathiformes > Syngnathidae > Festucalex > Festucalex cinctus. The sequence goes on along the minus strand of NC_135416.1, from coordinate 7,446,798 downwards.
CGTCCGTATTTTACTATTATTAAGTGTCATTTATTTCCCGTGCAAATTGTAGTTTTAAAACATTCCCGATCAAAATGATATTATTATATTAAGAGCTAACTGAATATGAAAAAAAAGTCTGCATGAAAGCACATTCAGATGTTTGATCGTGTAATTTTTTGAAGCACTGTATGTAGTTAAAATTTAACAATGCAAGTCTTAGATCACACATTCTATTGTTGCATTGCATGAATGACTTTAATGAGACTGTTTTGGTGAGGATGTATTACAAAAGGAACTGCGGTTAGTTGGTTCTGCTCTTTCACTTGGATTAATAGACAACAGGGAAAATACACAATGAGAAGGTGTAGTGCAAATATGCTCAATGTTTCCTTGCCAAACCGTCAAAATGTAACATCTCAATACATTTTCTTACCCTTTATTACTCTGATGTTATTTCATTTTTGTTGTATCATGGATGTATACATCTGTAAATAATGCTGATTGATAAGCACAATAGCAAATTTCCAGTCGATTGTAGTCCTTTTTTCTATATATTTTTGAACATCTTCATGATTTATGTGGAAGTATAAATATTCAGACTGTTTGTGGATGTTTTCACCCCAACAGGGCCATCCAGTCAACAAGGGTAAGACACCTTAATGGAAACCAATCTGTTTCTTATTTTTTTTTCTAATCCTTTCTAATTCTGCTAATATTACTTTGATTATCCGTTGTTTCACATGGCCGATGCAGAGAGGCCACCTGCAACTCGACTGGCCAGGTGAGTGGAAAAAAACGGTCTTAGCACGAATGACACATGAATCATCATCATTTTATTTCTGTTGTTTTTTTTCCCTTTCACTCTACTCATGATTAGGATTTAAAACCTGATTGATTTGATATAAAAAGAGTATTTGCTTGTTGGTTTTGATTTTTCTTAAGGAACTAGATGCAGCATCATGCTTCCTCCAGTGTGTGGGCTCGCCTGCATCAAACACTGGAAAGGACCACATGCGGAATTTGAAAGCAATGCTGGAAGCGGCAATGGATGTTTATACCTTCATGGTAGGAGGAATGCTGGCACACAAATTCACACCTGACAAGTTAATATTTCAAGGGACGATTGCTTTGAGAAAGAAAAATCAAATTAGAAATAGGTGACGTTGCTTAAAGTTAGACTGACCAAGAAGAAGTCACAGGCACACCGATGAGCACTGGCGGAGCAGGAAGTAAAGCTGAAAACGACCACAACAACAAGACATTTTTCAAACTTCACGTGCAGGTTGATCTCCAGCCGTCCTTTTCGCACGTCTTACATGCTCCACATATTTATCATAGCTGTGTGAAAAAACATCTAAATGTCATCTAAATACACAAAGACATATCTGTTCAACATATCTCTCAAGACATCCATTATGAATGCTTGAAATACCGCAGGTACGTTTGTCAAACCAAAAGGCACGATGAGATACTAACATTATAAAGTGGTCAATTTACGAGAAAAAAACTCACAAATTTACGATAAAAAAACTTGAATATTTGAGACATTATAAAGTAGCAAATTTGCGAGAACCCAACACACAATTTTATGAGAAAAACAAATATTTGCGACATTATAAAGTGGCAAATTTCCAAGAAAAAACTCACAAAATTTACAACAAAAATTTTGAAAATTTGCAACATTATAAAGTGGCGAATTTTCAAGGAAAACCCCCCCAAATTTACGAGAAAAAAACGAATATTGGCGATGTTATAAAGTAGCAAATTTGCAAGAAAAAAAAAACTTATGAGAAAAACAAATATTTGTGACATTATAAAGTGGCAAATTTGCAAGAAAAAACTCACAAATTTACAAGAAAAAACTCTAATATTGGCGACGTTATAAAGTAGCACATTTGGGAGAAAAAAACACAAATTTATGAGAAAAAAGAATATTTGCGACATTATGAAGTGGCAAATTTTCAAGGAAAAACCCTCAAAATTTACGAGAAAAAAACGAATATTGGCGATGTTATAAAGTAGCAAATTTGCAAGAAGAAAAAAAACTTATGAGAAAAACGAATATTTGTGACATTATAAAGTGGCAAATTTGCAAGAAAAAACTCACAAATTTACAAGAAAAAACTCTAATATTGGCGACGTTATAAAGTAGCACATTTGGGAGAAAAAAACACAAATTTATGAGAAAAACAAATATTTGCGACATTATGAAGTGGCAAATTTTCAAGGAAAACCCCCCCAAATTTACGAGAAAAAAACGATTATTGGCGATGTTATAAAGTAGCAAATTTGCAAGAAAAAAAAATTATGAGAAAAACGAATATTGTGACATTATAAAGTGGCAAATTTGCAAGAAAAAACTCACAAATTTACAAGAAAAAACTCTAATATTGGCGACGTTATAAAGTGACAAATTTACAAGAAAAAAAACTCCAATTTTTGCAACATTATAAATTGGCAAATTTACGGGGGAAAAAAACTCACAAGTTTGAGAGAAAAAAATCAAATATTTGTGATATTATAAACTGGCAAATTTGCGGAAACAAAATCACAAATTGTGCCATTGGACAGAGGAGGCGCGTGTTGATGTATGGTAAATCTCCTTATTTGAAAACCCAAATAAAAAGTATAATTTAACAATTTCTTCCACCGTAGGCATTTTGCATACTTGGGGATTGTGACTTGGCACAAGCATCCGAGTAGGCTCGTGTATTTCTTGCAACTTTCTGGAGTTTTCCCCCGCAAATTTGCCACTTTAAAATGTCGCAAATATTCCATTTTTTTTCTCCTAAATTTGGCTTAAAAAAATTCCCATCAATTTGTGAGTTTTTTTTTTTTCTCTGGATATTACCTCCCTCAGAATATTTCTCTGGTGGCTCTGGTGGACCAGTTTGTTGCTCAATGCTGAATGGCAACAGTGTTCGTGGCAATAGTTGCCCAGCTGCGGACAGTTACTATGACCCAATCCATGGTTTGCTCTTTCAACCATGGTAACCCAAGAACAATGAGCAATCGGGACAAAATGAAAGAAAAAAGAATCTATGTATTTGTTCAGTCCTATATGTTCATTTTTCAAGCAACTAGCCATTTTTCGCCACAAGACTTGAATTTTCAACTGTTTCTTTGATAATGATACGTTTTTATTGTTTTCCACCAATCTCCTTTTCAGAGGTCCAGTGCGAGAGGAGCGTACTTCAGCCTGGACGGATACATCTTTTTGGACTCCGATGCAGAGCCTCTCCACAATGAAGCCCTGGTAGAGATGTGGATGGAGGTCAAGGTGACGCCTCTGTTGAAGTCAATCAACAGACACGTCCTGGCCTGCCTCAGCACCAAGAACTTCAGCTGCTCCACGTACCAAACGATGTACGGTTGTCGTCCATCATGTGACCGAGCTCAATATGGCCGCCTTTTTGAATGCTCTGCTTTCTTCCGCAGGGTGAAGGAGCTCAGTCAACATTTCTCTGAGATGATACCCGCTAGACAAAAATGGATCTATTCGTTCTTCATGTATCCCTTCCTGTCAAGGAAAGGAGTTACTGGTAATGCTTAACCACCATAATGGATTTGTGATTGAGTGATTTAGGAATTGCATCTAATACAAAATCCACCATGTAGGATGTCACAACAATGCAACACATATTGTTAAAGTAGTGCTGTCAAACGATTAAAATTTTCAATCTGATTAATCACACTTTTTAATTTTGATTAATCACGATTAATCAGCTAAATGACTTGCGTATTCGCGTAATATAAAATAAATTCAAAATACCATAATATTTTGACATTAACGCATTTTATTATCTGAATGTCATTTGCAAACATTGATTAAATGCATGTACGCAATTGCATGCATGCTTGTATTGCTCAAAACGTAAAAGCATCATATCACTTGTTTGCAATTCAGCAATTATTAATTAATTCAACGCAAATTACTTTGTTTTATCTAAAGTCCCGACGGGGTGTTTTTTAAAGCGAAATTTACCACCGAGCACACCAAATGTGTTGGTAGCTGTATGTGCGGCCTATGTTAATACACACGACTGAGACGGCGCTACGGCAATGTGCTCGCGGCCATTTATTTTCACTCTTCACAGTTGCTTCCCCAGGTCACAAGAGGGCGCTCAAGGTTAGCGCATACAATGAATCACTACCATAACACCAACTGGAGTCACCACGCTCATTTTGGAACAACAGGCGTAGGAAATGCCGTGCATTGACCTAATCACTGACCTGCGCAGCCTTCAATGTAACCATCCGCGTTTTCGTTCAAGGCTCAAGTGCGGTAAAAAAAAAATTTTTTTAAAATAGTGCGATTAATATGCGTTAATACGTGATTAATGCGACATTTTTCTGTGATTAATTAATCTATTAACGCTTTAACTTTGACAGCCAAAGGAACACAATATCCAGTGAATCTCCGTGAAATATACAGCACTGTCTTGTTGTTGCCTCTGTGCAGGTTGCGTGAATCCAAATGAAAGCAGTGAAGACTGGCTAATGAAGAATTTTGGTGCCTTCAGTATCTGGGCTAGAATCTACGACTTGCCAGCACTCAACATGGTGTTCAGCGGAGTGAGTCCCACGGGCTAGATTAAGGAACATAGTGGGACATACAGAATGTTGCCCACCCGTCCTCTAATTTCTTCTCGTCTCTTCTCGACACAGCTGGAAGTTCTTCACCTGCTGTCTCCGGCGCAAAAGGCCGAGCTGCTTTTAAGACCCGAGGTGGCGGGTTTGACCAACGACTCCCTTTCGCTGATTTTCCACAGTTTGATGGCAGATGGCCCGCCAGTCAACACAGATTATGGAGGGAACCACAACTGGACCGGGCCTAGATACCCCGAACTGGCATACATCCCGTATTTACCTCCATCCCCTCACAACCCTCTCAAAGAGGTATATTAGCTGCTGCATAGAATCGAGTAGTCCCACTTAATACAATTAATCCCTTGCCCACTTCCAGGTGATCCGAGGCATCACGATGGCTGTCAAACCCATCACAAACTTTGTTCATAACTTTGTCGCCTTCACTAAAGAGGTACATTCATCATTCAGGCACATGCTGACTTTATACAGTACGGGTGCATCAATGAATATTTCACATTTCATTTCCCAGAGAGACCCGTCGCAAATAAAAAGCAGCACGTTGATGCAGTTTCTGCTCAACTGGACTCTGGCGGAGATGGCAAGTCACTACAGGCCCAAACCGCCACCCGTTGCCCTGGAGGTGCCAGAATTGGACCAAATGGAGGACTGGTACCATCGTGTCGTTCTGCCTGTATTGCGGAGGTTCACCAACGACGAACAATACCTCATGAGTGACTATCTCATGCTCGCCTTTTACCATGTGTTGTACGTCCCACTTTTAACATTTAAGTATCCTACTTCCATCCATTGAGTGAATTTTCCACGTGTCTAAATAAAATATCTATCTATCTAGATAGATAGATAGATAGATAGATAGATAGCTATCTCTCCGCTAGCTAGATAGCTAGCTATTGATCTGCTATTTACCTAGCTAGATAGCTATCTACCTGCTAACTAGATAGCTATCCATCTGCTAGATAGATAGATAGAGAGAGAGAGCGATAGACAGATAGATAGATAGATAGATAGATAGATAGGCAAGGCAAGTTTATTTGTATAGCACATTTCATACACAAGGCAACTCAATGTGCTTTACACGAGGAAAGACAACACATAAGCATCAAGAAACAGTAGTTAACATTCAGAGGAAGAAAAATAAATGAAAATAGGTTACAAACTAACAATCTTAAAACATTATTCAACAAACTTTAAAAAATTAACATAAGGAAGTTTAAAATGATAATGATAAAAATAAAAATAATAAAAAAAAAAAAAAAAAACAACAACACTTAATTAAAGCTGTTTAAAAGTCCCTAATCAAAGGTATAAGAAAAAAGAAAAGTTTTTAACCTGGATTTGAAAGCATTTACACTCGGGGCTGACTTCACTTCTGTTGGCAGCCTATTCCATCTGTGTGCAGCATAATAGCTAAATGCAGCTTCACCATGTTTGCTTCGAACTCTGGGTTCCACTAGTTGGCCCAAGTTAGATAGATAGATAGATAGATAGATAGATAGATAGATAGATAACTATCTAGCTAGATAGCTATCCACAGCTATGCTATGCTGGAGCCAAGGTCGCCAGCCAAGACAGAATAAGCCAGACAAGGAGCATATAGTCGGCTACTGTACAAAGAAATAACCATTCAAACTCATATTCACTCACATAAGTAGGATTGAAAATGGAAGGATGTCTATAGGCCTTCCAAATAACATCAGGTCTTGTCATTGTGTTTTCCTATGATATGATGTTGCAATATGTTTTCCAGCGACCTGGATCACAATGTGGACAATGGACCGGATTATGTCCAGGATGTTTGCAGCGTCACTCTTGATGGCAATCCCTGTGGGGTAAATAAATACATTAATTATAATAAGAAGTCATTAAACAATATATACAGTATACATATCATTTCTGATTGTCAAAATTCTTCCTGGTCATCGCACCACCAGTTGACAGACGCGGTGGGAAACGTGGCACACATCATGGACTGCGCAGCTCGAACTAACCTGACCATGTCTGAGGGGAACGTCATGAGGCTGATTTTGGAGCTGACGGAACGTCTCAACTTACTGATACAGGAGTTTGCCAGTTCTGTGAGTTTAATTCTCACCACTGTATATTGTATGTTTTCCTGTGGATGTATGTTATTTCTTCACTGCTTCTTTTGTATTTGCAGAACTTCACAGAGGTGGCTTCTGAATTCCACGAGATCTTTAGCGAAGCAGACTCTTCCACGCTAACTGAGGAAAACCTCCAAGATCCAGAATTCATCACCATGTGGTTCCACATCAAGCTGTCACCGCTCCTCCCCTACATACCCACCGACTTGCTGTCCTGCTTGAGCGCCAACAACTTCTCCTGTCCCGCCTATCAAACCCTGTGAGTTTGCCATTCATTACCTCTCATTGACATGCGGCGGCGTGTTTATATTCTCGGCGGAATCTCTGTTAAATGTTTCTAGTATTAATATTTATCATTTTTCGTTGCGCAGTGTTGCTCTCGTCAGCAAACACTACTACTACTACTACGACTACTACGACGACTACTACTACTACTACGAAGTGGATACCCATTCAATGCACCAACAAAACATTTACACGCACTTCATATATGCCTTCCTGAGGCGTCACAACATGTCCGGTGAGTGAAAAGGAACATTTTGTGCGAATTTAAGTTTCAACTACTGGATTTTTATTTTGTTTTATTTTTTTTTACTTGAATTAAAAAGAAAAAAAAACAATAGAAATGGATACGGCAAATTCATCATAGAAAAAGTGTAGCAGTGTACAATCCTTCCATGTGTTTATAGTAAACAAACTTTACTTATTTAACCTCAGTATATACATCAATAATCATGCCCCAAAATGTACATTATAAAATTAACATGCTTCTGTTGCTTTATGAATGTGTAAAATGCCGGCTGAAAGAGGATGGACACGTTCAATTCAATCAAATAATCAGGAAAAAAAAAGAAAAAGTGTGAGCTTAAAATACTGAGCTTCCCGTTTCCTTCTTTCAACTTTATAGCGTTAAACAATAGTGTGCCGCCCCACAGTGGCCGGAAGAACAATTACACCCCAAAACAATAACAATATTGAGTTATTACTGGACAAAGAAAAAAATATTACAAAATAGCTCGAACCCACGATGTAATGAGATGAACTGTATTCTCATAAAAAGGCCAACTTTTGTCTACATTTTTTGTTCTGGGAACTAAAATTAAACAGCTGATTTAATGTAGCTGCACAAGTGTGCACACCCTCTTATGACTGAGCAAATGGCTGCATTCAGAATTGAGCAATTACATTCAAACTCGTAAATAGTGTTCACGTGATTAAAATTTAACATCGCAGCAAAACTAGTTGCTGACATTTGTTCAGTGTCATCTGGTTGCGTTGCTCAGTGTGTGGCAGACCTAAAATACGTAAACACAGATCTGCTAAAAACCATCATCTGCTGTGAATCACAGCTCACACTCACACGAAGATTTGCTGCTGGCACCGCCTCTCAAACTACGTATTTTAAATATTCGTATTTGATGAAGTCTCATGTGTATGTTTCAGACCCATGTTTCTCAGCTAACAACAGCGACGAATGGCTGTGGAAGAATTTCGGTTCCTTCTCGCAAGTCGCTAACATCACAGACTTCTACGACCTCAACCCATACTTCTCAGGCGTGAGTCGCGCGCAACAGAACTGAGCCAAGCGAAGACTTGGCCGCATGCCGACGACATTTTTCTCTCCATCGCCTCCCCAGCTGGACGTTCTGGACCGGCTGACTCTCAGACAGACGGCGCAGCTGATGCTGCTGCCTCTCCCGACTCCTCCCGAGAAGGACGTCGTCATCCGCCAGGTGTTTGATTACCTGCTGGAGTCCCCCAGAGAGAGGAGTCTTCAAGAGGTGTTGCATGAACTGATCCTGGTGGCTACTGAGGTGACTGCTCTGATGGCTTTGATGATGACGACTCTGCAGTTTTTCACAATCAGGAAAGTAAGCTTAAATTGTTGAATTTGCAGGTCCAGCCTCCATGTGAAGTCTTTAAAACGATGTGAGTATTTTTCGAAATTATTGAGGAATATCCCTGTTTTTTTTTTTTTTTTTTTTTTTTTTTTAATTGAAATAACTTTAAATTAATTGTGGTTGAAAAAATATTTACTACAGTATGGTAAATATCACAATCATTATTATTAATTTCACATTTTTAACATCTCATACTAATTATGCCTGGTGAAATATTTTCAATACAAATGATCTAATGAAATTATGGAGCACCTATCAAATTGTCAATTTTTTATTTTTTATTTTTTTTATCTAATCATGTTTTTTTTTTCCAGCACTGTTTGTGAAATAAAGTTTTAAGGCCTGAAAACCTTTTTATTTAGAAAGGCCTATGACATTTAATTATGAACATGATTTTAACTTTTTTTTTCTCTGTAGCACTTTGAGATCATGTTGATGAAAAGTGCATTAAAAATGTAGTATTATTATTTTTATTTTTATTAATTATTGGTGTGATACTTTTTTTCAGTCTTGAGCAGCTGCAAAGAGTCATCGTGTCCGTGCCACCTGACATGGAGTTTCCCATTCGGGAGAAAGTGGAAGAACTCATCCAATCCACACCAGAAGGTAGAGAAAACTTTCTTGTCGGGCACATGCTGTATATTACATTCACTGCAGGAGAAAATTGTATTAATAATATTGTTGTTTTTAGTAAATAAATAGTGCAGCAGCAAACTGGACTTGAATGTTTGTTTTTTTCTTTTGTTTTGTTTCTCTCCTAGAATGTGTACCTGACAACATCAAGGTGAGGTTTCCTGTAACTACAATTACAATAACTCTGTTTTATTTCAGAAATTTTAACCTGCTTTGTTCTTTCACAGTGCTTAATTATCCAAATCAATGGTAAGAAATCTTTTAAAAATTCACGTTTGTCTTCCAATGGCAATACAATAAATCGCACACAGTGCATTTTAAAACTAAATGAAACTGCTAACTAAATGTGAAGTCCAGTAGCAGACACATTCATAGAATTGCTTAAATTGGTTTTCCTGGTGATGTCATTTGTTGCTAGGCAGAGTTCAGGGGATGTGCATAACTGCCCTATTTTTCGGGAAAACAAAACAAAACATTGGTATACTGTATATCAGTCAGCATTCAGGCCCCGTCCCCAGGCTATTTGGTACTAGGCCGCTTTTGACATCCACGGATAATAATTCGTCTTCTTTGCAACTTTACAGAAACTGATGTCTGTGAGGAAACCAACAGGTATGTTGTTAAATAAATACCTAAAGTTGCCACACTGTGTGCCTTAATTGTCTTCCTAATGTGCTAATCATGCAGCTCTGACCTTCATTTGGCCTTGAGCGCATCTGAGGACGTCCCCTGCCACTTTACCCTGGAAGAATACGCTTGCGCACAGGTGGCGTTTTATTTTCTCTGTTGGGGCTTGGTTGGTTTGAAAGGCCAAAGCCATTCTCTCATTGGCTCAGAAAAAAAAACAATGTCATATATACAATATTATATATAAATATATGCTGCTATATATTTACAATTTGATCCATCTTCTCTATCCAGCTGCAGAACTTCACGGCCAATCAGCTGGCGTCTCTTCTGACGTGTAATCTCCCCGGCAACAGCAAACGGTCCTTAGTGTTATGGAAGGTCCTGCTCAGTAAACTTTCCGCCATCTTGGATCCGGCTTTGGACATCCTGGCCAGCGTGGTTAGCGAAGTTAGGGAGTCACCATTGTATATGAATGATGGACAGCCATTTCCAAATACATTTGTGTATCTTTTGCATAGGCCGAAAGTGTGATCGGGCCCTCGGCACCTGAAATTCTGGACGTGATCGGTGATATTCGCTTGGGGTTGCTGAGCGACGAACAGCTGAGCAACAGCAGCGTCATCGCCAAGTGGTTCTCGGGGCGCCTGAATAACTTCCTACCATCGGCGTCTGACAATTTCTTGCGCTGTCTGAGCCAAAGGAACCTCAGCTGTCAATCATACCAGCAGATGTAAGCGAAGAAAACTAATGAAAAGACCTTTTAACAGTTTAGAAATAAAGTATTTAATAGTAAAACAAACCTAAAATATACTAATAATACTAAATTTACACTTAATGGCCAAAGATGCTCTCTTTGATACTAAGTGGCTAATGAAGACAAGCTAATTAAGCTAAATGTTGATGAGAAGAGGTGCCTTAAAATCACATTTTCATAACTCAATAAACATAATTTTGTGTCCTTTGGGTGTATAACATTAAGATAAAGTCAATGTTTAATATTACTCATTGTACTACTAAGCTAGCTACTGTAAGTTTTGAGTGAAACTGTTATGCAAAGATGCTAAGTTTACATGCTAACATGCTAAATTACCCCAACAAGGGGCACTAAATCTAATGTTTATTACAAGAAGTGCATTTTAATTATAAAATCAAATCAAAATGCTAATATTATGTGTTGAACTTTTTTGATTAGTTTTCATGGTTCTATAAATGAATGTACAGTAATTGGGGATTGTAAGGCTCTTAGAATTACTCAGTTTTAGCTTGTAATATAAGTGAAAATGTTACTATACCAAAAAAGTTAATGTTATGCTGAAGGTTTATATAATACTAACTTCAGCTGTTTACTTCCATACTTAAGAATGCAAGGAAGTCTCATGAAGATATGAAACTGCTTCTCTTTGCTGTTTTCATTGTTAGCCTGGAGACCTTCAACCAACACTATGACATCATCACCGACACGCAGAGGATCAGAATCTTGGAGGAATTCATTTTGAATTTCTTGTCTCGTCCAGTCTCAGGTCAGATTACCATGCGTGCACTTGTTACTCTAATTCCAGGCAAATTCAAATATCACTTTAAAGTACATCAACGTCATACAAATATGACGAGGAATTAACCATAATGAAATAAAACTGACAGTTATGGAAAAGCACGTCTGAAAGAACAAAGTCTGATAAATTTATTTTTAACGTTTTGGGAAGGTTTTAACAAATAAGATACATAACTATGTAAAAAAAATATTTATGCACATGTAACATGTCAGCTTGCTTAACTGTGCATGAATGTGTATCAGAGGCGTATATCCCCTAAGCGTCCAAAGTTGTGCTAATCAGTGGCTTGTCAGCTATGTTCTTGGCAATTGGAAATCTGGCACAAGGGGCGGTCTAAATCTGTGCAGGGGCAGGTTAGACCATGTTTTGGTATTTTCGCAGTCCTGTGCAAGCATCCGCAGCGTGGTATATTTCGAAACTTGCTGTATTATTTATGAACAAAATACGATGGCATACCTGTCTGTTTGCCTGCACCTCGATCAAATTCAGCAAAAAGATATTAAATTACCTGCGATACTTTTTTTTCTTTTTTACAAAAAAAAAAAAATCACGATACGCTTTTATTTTCGAGCGCGCTCGTGCTGTCAACGGGTATAGTCAAAGTATGAGAGTAAATTGAGATGAGATAATCCATATTTCAGTTTTTATACTTTGCCATGTGCTTCACAACATAAAATGCAGTAAATGCCTGTGATTCTTGTTATATTATGTGTCTACATGTGTTGCTAATTTTTGCTCTAAAGTCAACTTGTATCTAGAGGTTGGGAAACTGGTGAAATGTAAAACAATCTAAACCATATTTTGGGGTCTGATAGTATTTAAAATGGATTTAAAAAACAAAAAACAAAACATCAATTAACAGATGACTTTCTGACTATGTGCAGGTCCAAGCTGCCTGTCGGGATTCAACAGCAGCGCAGAGTGGCTGATGGTGAACGTGGGTCCATTTTCCCAGCTTTTGACCCTCGAGCAGATTCTGCAGCTCAACCCGGACTTCAGCCCTGTGAGATGACCACCAATTAAGAACAATTAGACCGCAGTTGTCTCACCTTTTTACTTTGCACAAACATCATAATCATAATCAATGCCTCCTTTTAGCTGGAGGCCCTTCCCCTTCTGTCTTTACGGCAACGGCTGGACCTCCTGTTCGTGCCGCCTCCCGGTCTGCCGGGGACAGACGTGATCATCGATGCGCTGTTTGATCAGCTGACCGACTCGCCCGAGGAACGCTTGAAAATCCCTGAATTCCTCACACTACTTGTCGAAGACCTTCAAACGGTGAGGAGCAATCAGTGGAGGGTTTGAACGAGAGAGTGATTCTTGATGTTTTTGGATTCTTAACTTTTCAGACGTTCAAAGGAAAGCTTTCCTGTAACTCCTTCAAAACTCTGTGAGTTCACATATGAGCGATATTGTGCTTTTTTTTTTTTTAATAAGGCTGCTATCTCCCCTTCAAAATGGAAGATTTTTAAAGAGGTAATGTAACATTACTGGCATGTTCCAGTTTCACAAGACTGGACCTGGCCGTGCCGATCGTTCCTCTCCATGTGGCGTCGTCCATCACCTCCAGCAAGCTGGACCTGGCCGAGCTCCTTCCGCCTGGTAAGACACGCACCAATGAAATTGTATTTTTTTTTTCTCCCCCCCCTCACAAGTTAGTTCATAAGGGGCACTCACACAATTTAATTAGGAGTTGCACTGTTCTAAATGTAAGAGATAAAAGGTGAGTTTTCCTTGCCACTCTCAAAGCAGTAATAATTAAATAATATGAATTATTGTACAGAACGTCATACCATAATTAATACACCATGTTATGATTTTTGTTGGTAATTTAAAATCATGAAAGGCTCAACATATAAGTCATATAAATCTGTGACTATTGCACTGCGATTGGCTGGCAACCTGTCCAGGGTGAACCCCGCCTACTGCCCAAAGCCAGCTGAGATAGGCTCCAGCACCCCCCGCGACCCTTGTGAGGAATAAGCGGTCAAGAAAATGGATGGATGGACTATAAATGCATTTGAACGCCATCGTAAACTTCAACCACAAATATTAACATTGTTAAATGAATACCTTAATGTGAATGTAAGTCGAGCCGGTATTTTCTTATTCATATTCGATCTAATGAGATTGTAAAGGTGTACCTAATAAAATGTCCAGTGAGTCTGGCATTTGGGCATACTTTTTATAGTAAAATTTGAATTTGTGTTTTTTTTTTCCAGGTTGTGTCATATACAGTGGAGAGGTGATAATGCGCAATACCACTTTTTACTTAGCTTTGCTTTTATAAATGTATTGTATAACTATATCCAATCTTTTTCCCACCCATCAGTGCACTGTAACCCCAATCAATGGTAAGTCATTTTCTTATTTTATCTGTAACATATGTCACTGTCACTCACTCGTGCCATGTTTTTACTCACAGCCACAGAGATGTGTATGGCAGTCAACAGGTGAGTTCAGTTTTGACACAGCTGCACATCCTTTAGACAGAAAGACCCGACCCAAAATCAGATGATTGACAGACGGTCCTGCATATCTAATACAGTATAATAGGCAAAGACTTCAGTAATGGGTCAATTATTCAGACAATATGTTAAAACAAAAAGAAAAAAACTATATTATAACCTGTACAATTCAATAAAAAAAAAAAAAAAGATATAGTTTTAAAATTTGCATATTGTGTTTTACAACAATACTGTACTTAGTTACATTTATAATGTCATATGCGTCTGTGGATAATGAAATAATGAAACTTGCCATTTCTGTCACCAAAATATTTCAATATATTAGAGGTGTGCTCAAAAAATCGATACGGCAATATATCGTTGCGGGTCTCATTGCAATACACGTATCGATACGCAGACGTCAGAATCGATATTGCTCGTTAACTTTAAATCGGCAGTTCACGTTTGCCTTTGCGGCTTCCATTGTACCTAAAAAATAAAAACCTGCAGCGTCTTTGAAGTTAATTGCCTTCCATTAATGCAAAAATAGCTCAACCGTGTCTTGCTAAGAAAAATGAAAGCAGAGGAAGAATGTCAACATTTATTTATTTGGTCACATTGTGCCTTAGCATCAGTATAGCTAAAACCAGTTGAAAAGAGTCCAGGAAGACATATTATCATAACACTTTTTACTTTTTTACAAACAGCACAGCACTCCAGCTCCTACTGGACACCGGAACGCATGAAGGACATCTCTGCAACTTTTCTATGGAGCAAGTAGCTTGTGCATCGGTAAACGTCATGCCTCTCGGCTGAATGGCGTTTTAAATGTGGCCTTCAGGGGTCAATCACCCAGTCTGTTCTTTCACGGCACAGCTGGCGGCGCTAACAGCTCAAGATCTGGCTACGATCTTTTCGTGCAAACGATTGGCCAGCTCCAGCGGCAGTTTAGCCCTCTGGAAGCTCCTCCTCACCAAATCTTCTCATTTGCTGAATCAGTCTCTGGACCTTCTCGCCAACATGGTAGGGAAACCTGAAGCAATCCTCAAGTTCAGTGATTCTCAACTTCTGTGAAAAATAATCAAAAACTAGAATAAGTGTAATTTCTGCAGAAAATGTGTGGGAATGCTGAAAGCTAATACCTGAATGCTAAGCTGAATGCTTATGAAGGAAATTGAAGGATAAATTCTGTGAAAATTAGAAAGTAATTAACTATTAATTACCACTACTAGTAGTAGTAGTATCAGCAGTAGTATAAGTAGTAGTATTACTAATAATTCGTAAGTAGCAACTTGGATTTGAAGTAGACTGTGCAAATTGCATGGGAATGCTGAAAGCTGAATGCTAAGATATGAATGCATGTGGAATGCTTATGAAGTAAATTGAGAGATAAATTATGAAATTCTAACCTCCTGGTTACCAACTGTGCCACCGAGCAGTATCAGACACCTGGTAATGATAAGTTATATGTATGGAAGTGGACGGGGAAAGTGATACTTAGAAAAAGTTCAATGTCTATCCCATTGAAAATAAATGGGGAAAGGTTGATATTAAATGTTAAGTTGTGCAAATACCATAAGTAATGTGGAATCAGACAATATATATCCCGGGAGGAGTGAATATTTGAAGCGAGTTGAAATTTGAACAATGTAAATTGTAAGTATTATGTAGAAGTTGTTACGCGACAAAGAAGTGTGAAGAATAAAAAACACAATAACATATGTGGGAATGCAAGTTGAAATTTGAACGGTATAAATCGGAAGTATTATGTGGGAGTTGTATCTCGGCAAAAAAGTGAGGAGAATAAAAATCCGACTATGTGGGATGCTTTCAGCATTCCCACAATTATTAGACATTTTACTTAATTTTCCCAGCAATTTATTTATTTACTCTAATTAATGCATCTTTGCCAGTGACCCCCTAGTGACATGTAAAGAAATACAATGCATTAGATGGCTGAAGATACAATTGCTTTATGTTGGGAAGCAGACCTCAACCAGTCACAATGATATATTTTGCAGACGTTTAACCCCGGGAATCCCGCAGCCTCCGTGATTTTGGACGCGATCCGAGAAGTCCAATTGGACACCTTCCCCGGAGCCTACTTCAACGATCCCGACGTTATCGATCTCTGGTTCAATCACAGGCTTCGCCCATTTCTCCACGCAGTCTCCCCTGACTTCCTCTCATGTCTCACCACAAACGATTTGAACTGCACCGGCTACCAACACATGTAAGATGTGCAGATTTGCAGCCACATGGAGTTCGGCATACAGCTGTTCCGTGAGATATAAGTTACTCGACTCCAGGGTTATTATAGTTTTGGAATTTTTCATTTTAGTTAGTTATTTCGTTTTGATTATTTTTTTTTTGTATTTAGTTAGTTTTAATTAGTTTTCATGGTGGTTCTGTTAGTTTTTTTTATTAGTTTTAGTTATGTAATAAATGCTTAGTTTTAGTCTTAGTTTTAGTTTTTTTTTTTTGACTGCTGCCGAGAACGCAAGTGGTGTTCATGATAACGTGTCTATAAATAGTATGTCCGTCTCTCAGTTTTGGTTTGCCCACGGGTGACCAAAGCGGGCACACCAGAAAGAGCAGAATTCAATTGATAAAGTGGGACAAAAACGGTTCTGTCATTTGTTTATGTTTTCATAAACTATAATATTATTGAGTGCTATTTTTTCTTGTTAAAACACAATCGTTTTTTCGAAGAATTCTGGAACGCATTTCCTTTCAGGTCATGGTTGTTTTGAGTTACAAGCAGTAATGTGGTCATGGAACAGATTAAACTCATATCTCAAGGCATCACTGTATTTACATCCACTTTTTCTTGATGATAGTTTGCGGGCTCTGAGTCACGTCCAGCCAAACATGAGCATCGCCGTACAGACGTCTGTTTTAGCACGCTTCATCGAGATCTTCCTGACCCGTAACGACACAGACGGTGAGTTGTGTGGATTCGGTGGTCCGCGTTATCGCATTCTGAACTGGATATTTTTGTTGGTCCAGATCCCGGCTGCATCACCCACAGCAACAACAGCAGCGAATGGCTGCAGTTGAACTTGGGCGCCTTCTCTCACCTGGCGCTCCTCAGCGAGCTTGCGATGCTCTACCCCGACTTCTCAGCGGTACTTTCTTACACCTCTCTAGCGTATATTGTCCGTTCACGAAATCCAATTTTAACCTGTGTGTGCGCATGCGTGCAGTTTGAGGCCTTACCGCAATTAACGGTGAGACAACTTGCTGAGCTGTCCTCCACGCCGGGTGCACTCAATAGCAATGCCCAGGTCGCCATGGTGATGAACTATGTCCCCGATCGGTTACTGGACGCCTTCTTTGATGACTTCTCGCCGTCTATCAAGGTGGGTTTCTGAGGGGGAATTTATTAATAAAAGACAGTGGTTCTAAGATATTATTTGGATTAGTGCAGGAGAATGTGAATATTAATGATAAAAAAAAGTTGCTATTGCCAACGAGTAACAAGTCCATCTAAAGAAAATGGTAGAATTACTCAACATTGAAGACTATTATGGAAAAGCTACAGAAGCATATTCGGCCACATCAAAAAAACAAAAAACAATTATTATTTTTTTAACAAAATATGTTCTATGCAGCCCCACTAGTCTCAATATGTATTCTGGTTGATATTGCGTTAGTGGAATATGAACTAAGCAGAAAAATCCAGCCGTTTTTATCCATCTCAGGTGGCGGCCATTTTGTCACTTCCTGTCGCTTGAAGATGACATCACAGTTGCTCAGGGCTCAGGCAACGACCAATCACAGCTCACCTGTTTTCTGAAGCTGAACTGTGATTGGTTGTTATCTTAGCCTTAGACTTGACTTTTTTGATCCCTTTGGAATGGCTACCTCTGGGAAATTTACATTTCCAGCAGCAATAAGAACAGGTAATAAAATGAAAAAATAAAAATTCAATTAATCAATAAATAAGGTTATTACACCGGAGATTGAATTAATAATAATAATAATAATAATAATGATAATAATAATAATATAAAAAAATAAACATTGTAGTCATCTTGAGTCGACGGGAAGTGACAAAATGGCCGACCAATCACAGCTGACCTATTTTCTGAAGCTGAGCTTTGATTGGTTGTTACCTGAGACAGACCTGAGCGTCATTGTCGACAGGAAGTGGCAAAATGGCCGCCCCCTGAGAGGGATAAAAATGGCTCGATTTTGCTTCATAACTCATATTCCACAAATGTAATATTAATCAGAATGTCATGTTTATACTAGTGAGGTCACAAATAACAAAGTAACATATTGTCAAGAAATGTTTAAGGTTGACTTCCACTTTAAAAAAAATATCTCGAAGGAATGTTTTCAAAAGCCCAATTTTAGATCTTTACATCGTATAATTGCAGAGGTAAATAATAGTTAATTTATTCATGTTTGCTGCACTGAAGGAGGACTGAGCACCTTTTTTGGGCCCCTAACGTCACTTACTGTTGTCATCTCGTGTATTCTGCAGGATAAAGAAAACCTATACCCCGCCACAGTGAGGTCAGCCATGTTGGAGGTTGTTTTCGATCGTGCGAATCTCTCCGAACCATCCGTCAGTGACTCCGTGGTCTCAGTGTGGCTCCGGGATCGACTTCCGCCCTTGCTCTTCCAACTGTCTCCACGGCATGTTCCGCCGTTTTTCACAATACTGACAGCAAAGAGCTGCAGCATCGAGCGGCAAGGGTACGAGGAATAAACCGGTTACAATTAGAACTACACGTTTCTGAAGAATGGCCAATTATTGTTTTCTTTTTGCTACACACCCTCAGAGTTCAGGAGCTCAATAACACCATCTCAAGTCTCAGTGAAGTTACACAGAAGGAAGTAAACAACCACATCGTTCAGGCTCTTCAAGGTAATGATGCCATTTAGTGATAAATTTAGCTGAAAACATTTCAAAAGAACGACTTGAAATTGCTTTATAGTCCAGTTGGGGCAAATTCTTACCTTCACCAAGGAAAATATTGTGTTGTATTGACGACATCAAAACTCCCACACTTCTTTCTTTCACGTTCCTGTCATACAAACGTCAAAAATTGATCGAAATTGTCTTTAAGTCATTTGCTCCCAAAGACGTATTTACCCGTTTTTTGTTTTGTGCTAGAGCATACAGAAGGCTTTGATGCAGCCTCTGAATTGAAGAGAACGCTTGAATCTAAAGTAGTTATTACAAAAACGGCCAGCAGGTGGCAGCAGAGTATAAGAGGTCAACCGGGGCCATGTTTCAAAAAACTCTTTCCCCACTGTTTTAAACAGATTTGTGAATAATGATTAAACTTAGCTATATTCCAATGCTAATTGCTGCAAAATGATAACATAAAAATATACTTTTGTTCCTTCTTTTTGGTAGGTTCCATGATTTCACAACAAATAGAACACAATATTCTTTGGGCCTTGCAAAATCAGTCAAAATGCAGGACAACAGCTGGGAGTGAATGAGTTAAAAATGCTAGATTATCTCTCCGATTTCCATGATACTATTCAGTAAATGATAATATTACTTGATTGCCTCGTTTTTCATCGCAGGACCACCCCCTCTGCGTTGCTATGCCAACAACCAAAGTTACTACCGCTTCCTGCAGAGTTCATTCCTGGGCTTCCAGCTGCCCAACCTGACCACCTTCTTGTCACTCATGCCTCAGGACGAGATGGATCAGGTGTGTGTCCACATGTAAGACATCATTTAAGGACAAATCAACATGAAAATAATCACCTTCTTGTTTGTTGTGGATTTAGCTGGTGAACTCCATTGCTCCATCGGAGCTCGGCAGCTACCTCCGCACGCCTGAGATCGTTGACGACGATGCCAAGCTTTGCTTCATCTACAGCAAATACCGCAAGACGGCCACGTTCTTGGAGAATGTGCGTAAAATTCAGTTGGTGGGATCTGCATTTGCTACCGGTTCCTTCAGTGGGGACGTCACGTTTTGAGTTTTGAGATGACAATCAAGTTGGGTACAAATCTGTGGGCCAGATTGGGGTGGTTTTAAAAATTCAATTTTTCCAGTACACTGAAAAATAATAATGACATTACTCACATCTACTCATTTCAGGAAGAACTCCCGAAGGAAGTGAGGAGGGCCACGCTACCCTGCGTCTGGCCTTTGGCTCTCCGCAGTGCCAGCAGATCGGAGGTCAACGCCTGGTTTGACCGACGCCTCCCCAACTACTTGAATTTTCTCACAAGGGATCTCATCGGAAACGTCACGACATACAACACCTCCTGCCTGGCTTTTCAGAAATAGTATATCCACTAATTCCGTAACCTCCACCAATTTTGGAGTATTTAAGTTTATATTCGTGAAAGAATTAACTGCTGAGCCTATTTCGACTCTGTTGCTAACCAAAATAGCAGCACCTACAGATCGAATAGTGGCTCAGACAAGTTAAAGTGTGGACTTGTTAAAGAGTTCTCTTGTACACTTATAATAAATAAAGGCATTTCCTCTAGAAGGCTTTAGGTAAATTGTATCTCATATTGCAACGCTACTATTAACATTGTCAAATCGAAACAAATAACACACCACATTTTTCCCATTGGAAAAGAATGAAACATAACAAAGACATCTCCCATCATTAATAGAACTTAAACTTAATAGATGGCTATTACCATCTACAATTAAGTAAAGAAAGCCGCCCAACTCATAGGAAGCACGTTATATTTGATATAAACATTATTCACATTTTTTACATGTGTCACTGAGTAATGAATGAATCGACCTCCTGACAAGCAGTCCAGGCTGGATAGACTCCAGCTCAACTGCGACCCTAATGAGGAGTTTCTGAGCTTGTTGGAGGTCAACTTACTGTTTATTATTCAAGTTTTGTGACGTGTTCTGGTTTTGTTTCAGTGTCTCAGTTCTTGGCGTGTTCAACTTCTCTGCTGTGAACTTTGTGAGGCGAGATGTGTTCGATACCATCCTGACCTACCTCAACTCAGGTGGGTGCAACAAGTAAAATGTTGTACCGGTAAACTCGTTATTGCTCTTTTACGGTTTTCTTTGTCACAATTAACACATTTAATTTTTATAGCTATGATGTTAATAAGGCAATGAAAGAGGTGAAGCATATTAGCATCCTCTTATTAGCCGTTTTTTTTTCTCTCTCTCTCTCTCAAAAAGCTTTCATAATTCTGTACAAATTTGGTATAGCTAGTAAATGCTTTGGTGCTTGCTTAATTTTTATAAAGTTATATTACTAGTTAATGTATTTCACTCAACAGTGTTCATTTGAAGAAAGACGATTAGCATGTGGCTACAGCTACCACTTGCTAGCTCTTTAGCATGAACCAAACAACAAGAAGAAGTATTTGAAAAAATGATTTGGGGGGGAAAATGTGTACATCACACTTTTGCTGCCCTATAGAAAACTGATTTCACCGTAACATGTTCCCGAAACCATACATTACATTTTTAGTTGTTTAGAAAGTCAAAGGAAATCAATCACAATCAAGCTAGCCAGTTAGCTTGGTTGAAAATGTGAACTGCATGACTCAGTGTTTTTTTTTTTTTACTGGGCTTGTGCCATAAGAATATATATTTGATATTTTTACTAACATTTAATTGTTTTAAATTAATTATTATTATTATTATTAATTAATAATAATAATAATCTTAACTCTAAATAGCATCTGCTGACATTTTATGCTTTTGGTACTTAATGTTTCAGCAAATTCGTATGCTTGGTAATTTTGTCCCACTTAATTGTATCTCATTGAGAGTACTTATCTAATGTGTAATGAAAAAAATTTAATGATTTTTTTTATTTATTCATTTTTTATTTTTTAAACAGCGTCAGAGCCAAAGTGTTACAACACGAGCGACCCAGAGCTCAACTCAACAGCGTGGTTTGCGGAATATATCGGACCCTTCTTTGAATTTATCACTCTGCAAGATTTTTTCACATTCGGATCCCAACAGGTACTTCCAAAGAATATTTTGTCAGTTTTGCTTGATAGCGTAGTTTCCAAAGTATATATGAGATAGTGTAATTTGAGTGTTTAAACAATTAGCGCATGTTTGCTGCAGGTTCTCCAAGTATACACTGTGAACCTCAAGAACATCGCCCTCTTCAACCAAACTGTCGTACCTCTCAACGTCACCAGCTACTACACGGAGCTGCTATACATGCAGGACAGCAACTTTAACCCCATACTGTGAGTGTTCATTTTTGTCACCATTTTACGAATCAGTTCTAAATTTGAAGATATGTGCTGTTCAGATGCAGTACAGCATCCAAATCTGACCTCTCGACCCTAGTGGGGGACAAGTAGAAAATGGATGGCTGGATGCATGTGCTGTTCATCAAACAGGGACAGTTTATGTAACAAAAATGTGTACAAAATGTATTTATTCTGTCTCTTAGAAAAAATACTTCATGCTATTGTGGCCACTTTATCTTCGCAGCCTTCCTCTGCTGTTTCGCTGCTTCGTGCCGGCGATGGCGTTCATCCAGTTATCTGCAAATGAAAGCATGATAGTTCTGTACAACCTGACCACCCTGTGCACTGATGTGGATCCACAGGTGAGCTCCTTTGCACTGTTGTATCACGGAAAGAGACTCCCAGGTTTGTTGAATAAGCGCGTGTTATTGTTCCTCCTGTCAATGTACAGTTTACACCGGAAAACTAGTATAGAAATTGATGAGCATGTGGTCATCAAATCGTTTTTTAAAACAGGTATTTGCTGCTTTAGCGGGTAACTTTGGCAACGAGATTGACGCCACATCCATCGCGGCCCTCGGCAATGAGAGCACCAGCTTGTCAGTGGGCCAGATCAAAGCGATCGATGCCAAAGATCTGCTCGCGGCCCTGGACACCCTGACAAAGGTGCAGGGCTGGCGCAGAGGTCAAGCCAGGATCATTGTCATGGCTCTCATGTTCTCGGGGCTCATGCAGGTACCTACGTACTTATTGCTTTTTTTTTTTTTTTTTTTTTTTTTTTTTTTTTTTTTTTTAAACATACAGTACTGCTGTT
This sequence comes from Festucalex cinctus, assembly GCF_051991245.1. NCBI lineage: Eukaryota > Metazoa > Chordata > Actinopteri > Syngnathiformes > Syngnathidae > Festucalex > Festucalex cinctus. Next base: position 7,423,940 of record NC_135416.1, on the reverse strand, counting down.
TTTAGCTGAGGCTAATAATTTATTCACTTTATTTATACAGTATCTTATCTTGTAAACATATATGTACATATACAAAGTACAAATATCTGTTTTTAAATGTAACAAATAAAGGTAAAAAGTCATCAGGAAAATAGATACTAAAAAGATTTACTCAATTTCAGTAATTAGTTTGATTATACTCATTTATTTATTTTTGTTTATTTTCAGTAATTATTTTTGACAAACTTGGGAATAAAAATACAGATATATGTTTTTAAATGTAACAAATGTAAAAAGTCATCAAAAAAATACACGAAAAATAAAGATAAGATTTACTCAATTTCAGTAATTAGTTTGATTATAATCATTTATTAATTTATTTTTATTTTTTCTGATTATTATTTAATTGTTTTCAGTAATATTTTGACAAAGTAAGGAATAAAAAGTACAGATATCTGTTTTCGAATGTAACAGGTAAAAAGTCATCAGAAAAATGGATACTAAAAATACAGATAAGATTTACTCAATTTATTATTTAATTATTTTCAGTAATTATTTAGACAAAGTAAGGAATAAAAAGTACAAATATCTGTTTTCAAATGTAGCAAATAAAGGTAAAAAGTCATCAGAAAAATAGATCCTAAAAATACAGATAAGATTTACTCAATTTATTATTTAATTATTTTCAGTAATTATTTAGACAAAGTAAGGAATAAAAAGTACAAATATCTGTTTTCAAATGTAGCAAATAAAGGTAAAAAGTCATCAGAAAAATAGATCCTAAAAATACAGATAAGATTTACTCAATTTAAGTAATTTGTTTGATTATAATCATTTATTAATTCATTTTTATTTATTATTATTATTATTATTATGAAATTATTTTCAGTAATTATTTTGAGAAAGTAAGGAATAAAAAGTACAGATATCTGTTTTTAAATGTAACAAAGGTAAAAACGTAGTCATCAGAAAAATTTATACTAAAAATGCAGATAAGATTTACTCGATTTCAAAGGTTAAAAAAAGGTCATACAGGTATACGAAAGATTTACTCATTTCCAGTAATCATTTGTCCACTGTTACTTCCCACAACTGTCAGCGTCCACGTGTGATATAATGAACGTGTCACCACCAGATCAACGGCGCCTCATCGCTCTTCACGCTGGGGTCCCTCGTCATCGGCGTGCCTGCGTATACTTTCCGCACCATTGACGGATTACAGCTGATCACCGCATCCAAGAACCCAACATTCCTGACGTACTTCAGAACCGCTCCGCAGATTGTCCAGAACGTGTTTGTTTCGCAGGTAGGACAGGGGCATATTCTCCCGTTCATGCCGAAGTTCTGTGACCATTATGTTATGATTTTGTGGTGGAGTGAGAGATGTGGACCCAAATGTGAGGAAAATGATAAAAAAGAGGAAATGAGTAATGTAGGATGATTTATTGACAAGTGGGCAGGAAAACCAAGACTTCGACTAGACTTGACGTGACAGAACTGGATGTGACTGGGCTTTACAGAATTGGACAGAACTGGACATGACTGTAGCTTGACTTGACGTGACAGAACTGGACGTGGCTGTAGCTTGACTTGACTTAATGTGACAGAACTGGACTTGACTGGAGTTGACAGAACTGAACGTGACTGGAGTTGACAGAACTGGACTTGACAGAACTGGACGTGACTGGACGTGACAGAACTGGACGTGACTGGACTTGACAGAAATGATTGTAGCTTGACTTGACGTGACGTGACAGAACTGAATGTGGCTGTAGCTGTACTTGACAGAACTGGACGTAGCTGTAGCTTGACTTGACTTGATGCGACAGAACTGGACATGACTGTAGCTTGAATTGACATGACAGAACTGGACGTAGCTTTGACTTGACTTGACTTGACTTGATGTGACAGAACTGGACATGACTGTAGCTTGACTTGACTTGACGTGAGAGAACTGGACGTGACTGTAGCTTGACTTGACGTGACAGAACTGGACGTGACTGTAACTTGACTTGATGTGACAGAACTGGACGTGGCTGTAGCTTGACTTGACGTGACTGGACGTGACTGGACACCGCAAAACTTCATAGCCGAGACGCCCCGCATGACCCACATAACACCAACAAGGCACACACACCAACTGGACAAATACAACAGACTAAATACACCAAAACTAATATGACTTAAAGAGACACACCTGGAGGAAAAACAAGTGGCTGAGGGCACTGATTGGTCACACACTGGGAAAGGAAGACACACTCAGGTGGACGTGGTTCGACATAACGAGACAAGGGAAGAAACTAGGAATACATGACAAAAACGCCAACCAAACACAAGCACACCCAAAAAAACATTAAAAGAAAGCAAAATCGTAACCCCACAGAACCAAAACATGACAATTCTGAAGCCTTTTTTAGACGTGATCCAGTTTAAAGGGATTTACCATCTCGGCCTAGATCATCTCAGCGAACAGCAATAGTGACGTGCTCATGGAGAATGTTCCCGACAATTTGGCGACGGAGATCCCCGGCCATCTGCTTATCGGTGTTAGTATCAATCAGAGCGTTCTCATCATGCTCAACAAGAAGACATGGAAACGCAAGCAGGTGGGAGCTCCTGACAAAAGCTGTGGGAAGACCTACGTGTCGTATTCAGCACGATGTATTTTGTTGTTGGAGTAGGCCGAGTTGTTCTTCGAGACTGCCGCTGTGGAATCGGCGACGATGCTGCTGGGAAGTGTGGACAAGTGAGATTTATGTTCTCCAGTTTTCAGATTGAAATGATCTTTTAGATGAACTGAGCGTGTGGCTTGTCTGCAGTTTGTCGTCGTCTGTGCTGCAAGGCTTCACGTGCACCTCAGTGAGGACATTCCGAAGGTTGCACATCAAAAAGCTGGTCCGGGCGTGCCGGAGGAGAGGCGGGAACAAGGTGAACCTGGTGGAGACTCAGGTGAGTTTGTTTGATGCATGTTACCTCCGCTAAGGCTTATTATCTTGTCGCTGTTTGTTTCATTAGTTGTCAAGGTTATACAATTAACCCCCTTCACTCCTCGCGGTTTTACTGGATTTTGACTGATTTTGTAAGGCTCGCAGAATATTGTATTCTATTACTATAAAAACATGGAACCTACCAAAAGAATGATTAGTGTCTTCTTTCATTAGGAAAAAAAAAGCATATTTGTATCTGGTTCTGTTTTGCAGCAATTAGCACTAGAATATAGCTAAATTTCATCGAAATTTACATTCCTGATGAAAACACTGTCAAAAAGAGCTTGTTGCAATATAGCCCTGCTAATCTGTTATGCTCTGCTGCCACCTGCTGTCCATTGACTACCATTGCTTTAAGCCACTTCTTCATGTCAGAAGCTGCATCAAAGCCTTCTGTATAGTCTTGAAAAAAAAAATGTAAAAAATAAAATAGGATAAATACGTTTTTGGTAATGAAGGTATTAAAAAACGTATTTACACGTCTTTGGGTTTGAATGAGTTAATATTTAACTCACTGGAGGGGCGGGCCTAATCTAATCTCAATTATTGGCAATGACTTTTGACCTAATTCTGGATAACCGCACATTCAACTAACCTTCCAATGCTTTTTGACAGCTAACCTGCATGTACAACCACATAAGAGATGAGCCGAACGCCACCAGCTTTGAGCTTTACCCTCCAGACATGTTGCTGTATTACAAGTAAGTGCATCATCATCATCATCATCATCATCATCGGAAATATAAGAGCGCTTTGTGAAACGTCTATTCGGTGTCCTTCCACAGTTACTCGCAGGTGCCGCAGGATAGCTGCAGGTTTTACTTTGAGCAGCTGGCAGAGGCCGACTTCTCCGTCTTCTCTCCGGTGCTCAGCGGCATGGCGGGCGTTCTGTTTAATAATGCCAGGAGCTGTCTGGTGAGTTCAGGAACATAAACAGAACATGAACAAAACAGACTGAGGAGCCGTTAGCCGTAGTGTTCATCCACAAGATAGCCGACGTTGACGTTTTCACGTAAAATGACCACTTCATTCTCTCAAACTGATGATGACTTGATATTGACATTCATTTGGACGCTGTAAAATTATGATGACAACTTTAGTGTGCTAATATTGCATTTGTTTTTTCTTGTAATAGGACTTCTATGTCATCAAATTGACCTGTTATCAGTCATCTTCCAAAAGGCTGATGCTGATCATCAAATACTGGCTGATAATCGTTTTTTCCCTAATTGTGAAACTACAAAATTGCTCTTGTAATGTAACTACTGTATCTTGTGATATTAAATTAGTTATGTTATAATTTATCTTGTAAAATATGTATAACATTTTTTTCTTATAAGTTATATCTTGCAATATAAAATTATGTTGTAAAATGTTATTCTTGTAAAATAATGATTTGATAGATGACACGATACACTATACGGATGCCAACTTTCTCATAGAATTCAGATTTTTTTTTTTTTTATGCCATTTTTTTTGGTCCTTAATGGCCTTTTTGTTTGTTTGTTTGCCATTTTAATAGAATAGAATTAGCCTTTATTGGTCCCCATACATACAGCAGCAAAGTGGACAGTACGATCACACAATAATAATCTCAAATAATAATTTTTAAAAAATCCAATATCTATTTAATATATAGATAAAACTATAAATACATATATATTTATATTATTTTTTTTTTTCATACATTATCCACTAATCAATCCATGAGGATCCTTTACATGCCATTTTTTTACATTACCAAGATATTTGGACAATTTAATAGAACTTTTTGAGGGTTTCCTGTTCCATGACAAAGCAAAACATACAGGCATGTTGGGATAATTTTATTGTGGAAGAACCTCATACCTATCAAGCTCCTTTAGGATGCGGTAGAAGTAAAGCTAAAGCTCAAATTCCACATTTTCTGCCATTTTCACTATCTGAAGACACTTTTTGCTCATATATTTTGCACAGAAGAACATAAAAATGGGATTTTCTCTCTTCTCCTCCCAAGAATATCACCGACCAAATCTTGACGGAGAGCGACATATCAGTATTAGGAAACATGTGTTGCACTCTGGACGGCGCCATTATCAACAACTCGGACCCGTCCATCCTGGGGAAACTGCAGAACTGCGCCGAGCTCAATGAGGTCCAAGTCGCTGCAGTGGAAGCGCTCCTGGAGAGCGGCAGCACGTCATACGGGTACGATGGCGGCGGGGATGTGGAAAGTCGTATTTGTGTATATTGATGAGGTATGAGCAAGTTACAGTAATACAGGATGCCACAAAATGGCGCCAAAGCCCTTCATAATATGAACATACTGTATTGTGATGTATATTGATGCCGTCAATCGACTGTAAATTAATGGCTGCCATCTTTGTTGTCGTGACAATGTGTCTTTGTGTGTTGCTATCCAGTCTGCCATCAAATTGGACCCGAGCAACCTTGGATGGTCTTGGAAATTTACCTCTTTTATTGACGTCTAACTTCTACATCAACTTTGACCGAGTACGTCACACTTTTTTTTTTCCATTTGATGTATAGACTGTTCCAAACTGGTTGACCCCATTCTAAACGCGCATATCTCGGAAATTACTTGATGGATCTTAATGAAACTAAATACACTTTATGTTGAAGGTCATAAGTTTTATTGGTTACATTTACAAAGAAAAGTACAAATATTTGTTGATACTATGACAGATTTTCATAAATGTTCAACACCAAGTGGCAGGTTATAATTTGGAATTGCAGCCCAAGTGCTTTTTAGGACGCTCAGAACTTTCTTTCCTGTGTTTTGTGTAAGCTCGATGTTACGCACAAAAACTTGAAACGTTTCTACACAAGCTGTGAAAATTTGAGGTCATTCCAACGAAAATTGTCAAAATTATTGGCCTACGAAATGCGGTCAAACATTTTGGAACACCCTGTATTAATTAATCCAGTGTTTCCCAACTTGCAGTTTCTAACAGAATGAATTCAAATCCGGGCCTGTTTAGTTGAACACAAACCTATTAATCAGTTGTATGAATGAAAAGGTAATAATATTTTTTAAACGAATCGGATAATTTCCAGAAGATCACTTGATGACATCATTGTGTGGTTGCTCACTGGTTGGGAATCAGTGGATTAGTCATCTCTGTCTGCATGTGTGACTCTCATGCTATAGTTTTTGCTCTAAAGGAAACAAAGCGGCTCTTCTTGAAGAACTTGCCGAAGGACATAGACAAACAGAAGCGAGGGAGACTGAAGAAAGAAATCAGAGAGTCCATTCGAAATCGAGTCAAGCGCTCGCTCGGTTTGTTCCTTTTTTCCCCCCCTACTCAGTTCTTAACAAGTTTGGTTCTCTAAAAGCATGTTTCCCTGTTGAAGTAGAAAACGAGTGCACAGTAGGATACATCACGCAGGTGACCATCAGCGACGACACCTTCCCCTTCGACTACTTCGACATCAATCAGTTCAACTGCTGCCTCAACGCCACCGTCGTCAGAGACAACTTGGACGCCATCATGGAGAAGGTGGACCAGGACGAGTACCTCAAGATTGTTCTGGAAAAGCTGCGAGAGGTATGTATGTTGAGCGGAGGCCAAATTCTGATCATTATCAGTGGTTCCAGACTGGGGATAATCATTTTCAATATATTCTGATGTATCATTTAATTAAAAAAAAGTGTATACTGTATATATGGCCACTTGGACAAAACTGCTGAACACCAAACTAACATAAGTGCAAGAACTTAATTTGTGCATTTCTTCCTAAAATTTAACTCCCTCAAAATATTTATATTGTTCGGGTACTGTCCTGCATGTCATTTCAAGTATGCAAAAAAAACAAAACAATAATAATTGGCATAACTGCCATATAGTGGTGAAGGGTGATTTTACAATTTAAAACCATATTGTGGGAATAGGGACCAGGCTGGCCCACGGATAGCAAATATTTTTCATGAAAAATGGGGGTTGCCCTCTTCCACCCCCCTAAAAAAAAAAAAAAAAAAAAAAAAAAAATCAGTAAAAATAAATAAATTAAAAAAAAAAGCAACAAATTGCAAAAATTAACCAAAAAAATAAATAAAAATAAATAAATAAATAGTGAAAACAATTTGCATGGGAAACGGGGGTTGACCCACACCCCAAAAAGTTTAAACAAGTTTTTTTTAATCACTAAATAAACAACAACAAATATTTAAATATTTAAAAAAACTAAATCAGTGAATAGGTGAATTTTCAGGTGCTGAACTGTAAGTCACCTGTTGCCCATCCCTGGAATAAACCAATTACTTTAGATTTGGACCAATTAAAAATCGATATATAATAATTGTGACATCACATCAATCTGACGTCCCTGAAACTGCACTCCTCTGGTTTCAATGTATTTACTTACAATTTGTTGCAATTTTGTTCACTTTCAAAATAAATATGAACCGGGGCCAAACATCCCCTTCCATGAGTATATTTTTCAATACAATATTTTTGCCTTTCCCCACTAGCAACACCTGAGTCCCATCATCCCATTAGACCTTTGGAAAATTGGCGCCACTGCGCCCCCAAGTGGTGGGAGGTTTCAATCAACAACATTAGTCAGAAATCGCCCATACAGTAATGACCCAGACTCACCATAGCTTGATTCAACCAATTCACTGTTAATAGCATGAGATCTACTCCCGATGTGAATGACAAATACAATAATTCACTCTGATTGGTTTGTAGGCGTACGCAGACCACGCAGGCATCCCAGAGGATCAGGTGATATTGCTGGGGCTGGCGTCACGTCAAGCCACCAGCGACGACGTCAGCTTGTGGACCATCACGCTGGTGGACACGCTGTCCGCCCTCATGGATTCGTCCGACGGGCCCTTAAACGCGAGCATGGTACGTGAACGCGAGCGAAACACTCGAGTCGTTCTTGCGAAGGACACGTTTGGCCCTTCCGTGCAGGCGAACCAGATCATCAGCAAATATCTGAGTCATGACGGGAACACGCTCGGCAGTGCGGAGCTCAACGCCATCGGAGGCGACAACCTGTGTTCCCTTGCCGCTGAAGTCCTACAAAACATTTCGGCACAAAGTCTCAGGTATTGCATCGCACGACGTCATCAGACATTGCGCTATTTGCGATTCATAAACCATACCAGGTTCATAATATTTTGTGATTTTTCATTATAGGGAGTTTTTATTTTAGTTTCACTTTTGATTTTTAAGTTTAGTTAGTTTTGATTAGTGTTTTGGGGTTTATTAGCTTCCATTTCTTCGGAAATACTTAAGCCCGTATCCCACTGAGGGGCAAATGTTTGCAACACGATAACGAATGTTGCATTGTTTCCTAAACATTCTTAAACAGTTTTAATGGCTCTCGAAACAGACTCAATGGTTTTTCTTGTCACAAAGAAAACCACTTAAGCAGTTTTAATGCTTCTCTAAACAGTCTTTGGTTTGTGTTGACACAAGAAAAACCATTGAGACTGCTTAGAGAACCATTAAAACAGTTTAAGAATGTTTAAGAAACATGACATTGAACCTTGATAAACCCTGACATGAAATCAATTTGTCAGAGTCGCAAACTTTCGCCCGTCAGCAGGATAGTGATATTGGCTTTTTAGTATTTATTATTAGTTTTAGTTTTCTTTTTTTTTTCTTTTTCAATTCATTGAGGAAGTATGATGTTTAGGATTAAAAAAAAAAAAAAAAAAGTCACAATAAATAAATATATGAACCAAAACCTCATGTATGAAATGAATTAACGAAGACGAAAATGAAGGACATTTGCAATAATTATTTTAGTTTCAGTTATCGTTTTTGTTTTTTTTCTCTTATGTTTAACGACAATTCCTTTTTTAAATAAAGTTGTGACATTTTATGCTTTCATTTTTGTGTGTGTTCAAATTATGGTATTTTATTAAACATGTTTTAAAGTGTGTGGGAGGCTAAGGCTGGCACATAAAAAAAATATGGGGGAAAAAAAAATCAAATGTTTTCCGGATGCACTTTATTTCACATGAGAATGTGTCTCCTGCAGAGACGCGAATGTCTTGAATGTGTCCATCTGCATTCTGACACAAAAGCAAGTCCTTTTCGGCATCGCTTTTCAAGCTTTTGGGGGACTCGCCCGCTCAACCGTCTCCACAGCCGAGTACCAGCTCATGGTGCCTTATCTTGGTAGGCCAACACACCTGACGTTCGATTATGGGGAAAACAATAATCAGGATTATTTTGGCAAAAATTGAAATCACGGTTAAACGATTATTTATTTTTTGGTACTTGGTATTTAAAAATATTAAGATCAATTTAAAAAAATAACAAATAGAAACACTATAATTATGTAAGTTCCTTTTGGACTAAACAGAATTTATAATATTTATTTAATTTATTCATTTATGTTGGAAAATGTGTACATTTAAGCAACTGTAAAATTAGTGTAATATTTTTATTACGATTATGCTGATTAAAGCCAGCTGAGATAGGCTCCAGCACCCCCCGCGACCCTTGTGAGGAATAAGCGGTCAGGAAAAGGGATGGATGGATGCACAGCCCTTTGGACGTCATGTCCTTTGAACACAATCTGATTTGTGATGGTTTCAAGTTGTAACGATTTTCACCTGGGAAATAAGAATAATTTATTTATGACAGGGTCAAGCTGTCATCATCATAAAACCCTTTAAGATGTAAATACATTATACATGTTTGAATAGTTTTTAATCATTAAAATTTGGCATGGTAGTTAGAAACATTCTCTAAGACATATTTATTTCCTGCACCTAATACATATATATATATATATATATATTTATTTATTTATTTTTTCACTCAAAATGAAGGCTGCACTCTGACTTCTCCTTTCTGAACTGCAGGGGGCGCAACGCCGGCTTACATTCAAACTCTGGTGAACGCCAACATGAGCATGGATTTGGAAACGTTCATTTCGCTGAATGAGGCCGCTGTTTTGGTCAGTGTGCACAGGGGGCGTTACAATCAGCGCTTGTGTTTGGCTGTTCACCAATATCTTTCCCCCTCATTCCCAGGCCTTCAGTGTAGACGATGTTCGCAATCTTCTCGGCACCAACTTGCTGACCATAAAACTGTACGAAGACCAAGAGCTGGTGAAACAATGGACCCAAAGCAAGTTACAATCTGAGCTCGACAGACTGGGAGTGGGCCTTCAAGGAGGCAAAGCTGATCCCACAACCTCCACAAACGTGCCCACAACCACAAACACGCCCACAACCACAAACGTGAACACAAACGTGACCGCAAACATGCCCACAGACACGCCCACAACCACAAACGTGACCACAGACACGCCCACAACCACAAACATGCCCACAGACACGCCCACAACCACAAACGTGACCACAGACACACCCACAACCACAAACATGCCCACAGACACGCCCACAACCACAAACGTGACCACAGACACGCCCACAACCACAAACGTGACCACAGACACGCCCACAACCACAAACATGCCCACAGACACGCCCACAACCACAAACATGCCCACAGACACGCCCACAACCACAAACGTGACCACAGACACGCCCACAAACGTGCCCTCAAAGGTGCCCACAAACGCCCCCATAGGCACCACAGCCAACCCTAACCAGCCATTGACAACTTCTCAGAGCTCCAGCGGTGAGTACCTTACATGAATGCAATCCTGTTTGCTGAGTTTCCCCCCCACCTCTTTCTGGCACAAGGCCAACAATATCTAACGCAACTTCCTATTTCAGGTACCCGTGTGAGAGCAGAGGTCAGCGCGCTCTTCCTCCTCATCATCCTCTTCGCATCTTTGTGACTGACTGACTGAAGAATATCAAGCAAATACTGTATTCAGAAATCAAACTCTTAATATAACGCAGTGACTCCCAACCGTTGATCATCAGGTGTGCGGGATATTGTCGAATTTCACTTAATTGCTTCAAAAAAATATATCTATAGATATATATTTTGTGGTGTGCAATTGAATATTTTTCCCCATGTTTAAAAAAAAAAAAAAAAAAAAAAGTGTCTTGGTTTAGTTTGGGAAACACTGACATAACCAGATATTTACAGGCTTTAAAATGTGCAGTTATGTCTTTTTGTACTCAAGTGATTTAAAATAAAATTAGAGTAACTTTTGACTGCCACTTTCAAAACAGTATTAATTTCATGAGTATGTCTACTCTGTACGGTTTCCAATACTTGGGGGTGCAGCTACCATTCATTTAAAAAAAAAGAAAAACACGCAGGATAGCAAAGACAAAATCCATTTTAATCCATTAAAAAACGGTTCAATATGTTACACATTATCAATTGCAGCATCTCAATACCTGAATCATTAAATAGAAATAACAGTTCAGTGATTCAAAGTGTAAAAATAGATCGGATCACTTATTTAAGTTATGTACAGTACGCCACTGAGCAAGTAAGGAAGATGGAGTCGTTGGCACTGAAATTTAAAATGTTATATTCACACTTATTCCTCAGCACAAAGGATGTCCTGTTTGTCATTGTCGTTTTATTTCACCACACTCAAAACTAAACACACAAAACGAAGAAAAAAAATAGTGCAAAAAATATGAAATCTCTGAGATCAAATGCTTCTGTTAATTTAGACTATGTTATAGCGTTAAGGGAAACACAAAATGACACCTGTGCTCAAAACAAATGGGCACAAAATGGCGTCTTCAACTGCACATTAGAAATTCAATTTGTCTCGGCACGATCATAGCACATTGAATTTGTTATGTGCTAATAATACAAGTGCTAAATTGGTGTGGTACATTTAGGCCAAATTGGAAATAAAACATTATCTTTGTCTTATGATGTGTAAAAAAAAAGAAAAAAAAATCTACTTTTTGCCGATAAAGTTTCATAACAGTCACTTTACAAAATGGCGATTCATCTCTTCACATCCCGGTGCTCCCGTCTCCCGTAGCAACCGTCAGGCGGCCAATTAGCTTCCCGCCTGCAGTTCTCCTTTCCCGCCTCCGCCGGCTTCTCCTCCTTCTCCTTCACGCCTCCGGCCTCCGCGCTTTCCTTCAAGGCCTTGAGCACCATCTTGAGCAGCGCGTTTTGGTTGAGCAGGTTCGCCGAGGCGTCGGCCAGCTCCCGCAGCCGCCGCAGCGCCTCGGCCAACTGCCGGTCCTTCTCCCGCCGCTGCTCCTCCAGCTCGCGCCGCTCCCGCCGCAGCTCGCCGTTCTGAGCCTCCAGGCCGCGAGCGTCCAAGCGCAGCTGGCGGTTGTCGCGCCAAAGCAGCGCCAGCTGGCGGGAAAGTAGTTCGCGGGCGTGGCGCAGCGTCCGCACCTCGCGCTGGAGGGCTTCCAGCTCGGCGCGCAGGACGGCGCCGCCGCCACGGGACGAAGCGTCCGTAGGGGGCTCGTCCGCGCCGGAGGGCGAGCCAGAATGCTTGTGGATGAAGCGCAGGAGGTTCGGAAGAGTGATGGGAAGATCAGCTGGAAATTTCACACTCAGCTGTTTTCTTCAAACAAACGTACAACAAAAAATAAGACCTTGTAAACAAAATTAAATAAATATTAAAGAATTTTTTCTCAACAATTTATGAATGTTCGTTTCAGCATTTATAAATGTGAAAAAATATTTTGTGAATGCTTAGCCAGCATTCACATTGATATTGTTGTGCAATGCATGCTGAGGCAAGTGTTCACGTTTCATGTGAATGCTGAAAAACATTTTTTCTGCTTTTACAAATCCTGACAGCATTCACACTCTTGCCATTAGATTATATTGAATTTTTTTTCCCTGAATGCCGAGCAACTCCATTATTGTCGTCGAACTATTCTGTTCTTCCCCCAAATTTTAATAAACTACTGAGAGACTTTCGAATCATTGTTATTCCCTAACATTTCCTGAACGTTGAGAGACAAGCATTCAGACTCATCCTCATTCAAAATCAGAAAATGTTTTCGTTTCAGTGAACGCAGAAACAAAAACTTTCAAAAACTTTATTTTTGCTATATTATGAATGCCGAGAGACGAGCATTGACTGGTTCCTCTTACCTGTATCGTGGGAAGAAAAGAATGGAGGGAACACGATCCACCATGAACTCCCACGGGAGGTCGTTACGTGCAACATTCACCCTGGATACAATTAAAAAAAAATAAAAATCATTACTTGTGTATTGTGCATTCATGAATGTAATTAACTCATTTGCTCCCAAAAATGTAAAAATCTGTTCTATTTTAAATGTCCCAAAGACATTTATAGGTTGGATTTTTTTTTCTTTTTTTTCTTTTTAAATGCTAGAGCATACGGAAGGCTTTGATACAGCCTCTGAACTACAGAGAATGGTTGAAGCAATGGTAGTTATTACAAAATCGGCCAGCAGGTGGCAGCAGAGTCTAAGAGATCAACCAGGGCCATGTTGCAACAGGCTCTTTTCCCCACTGTTTTAAACAGATTTGTGAATAATGATGAAATTTAGCTACATTCTAATGCTAATTGCTGCAAATTGGAAACAGATAGAAATGTTTTGTTTTGTTTTCCCCGACGAACGAAGAGACTCTAATCTGTCTTTTGGTAGATTCTATGTTTTTATAGCAATAGAACACAATATTGTGGGCCTTGCAAAATCAGTCAAAATCCAATAAAACAGCCAACAGCGTAGGGGGTTGCATCAGTGAAAATGGCTGCTTGTGAATGAGTTGAAGGGGAAGTCAACCCCTATTTTTTTGACAATATGAATATGGTATTCTGTGTAATATCGCGTTAGTGGAATATGAGTTAAGCAGCAAAATCCAGCTGTTTTTAATTCATCTCAGGGGGCAGCCATTTTGCCACTTGCTGTTGACGCAAGATGATCATGTTGCAGAGTGCCAGGTAACAACCAATCACAGCTCAGCTTCAGAAAACAGGTGAGCTGCGATTGGTCGTTGCCTGAGCTTTGAGCAACTGTGATGTCATCTTCAGTCGACAGCAAGTGGCAAAATGGCTGGATTTTGCTTCATAATTCATATTTTACAAATGTTATGTTTAGACGAATGAGGTCACATACACATTATTGTCAAGAAATGTTTCAGGTTGACTTCCACTTCAATACACACTGAATCCCAGTTTATTGGTCACGGAACCAATTCAATTCTTAAGTCAAGTTACTGTATCGCCCTACCTGGCGACGACGGCGCTGCTGTCGCGCTGCAGCAAACGAGCCAGCTGGATGAGGACGTGGTTGAGAACGGAGCAGAAGCCGCACCACTGAGTGTAGTAGAAAAGCAGCACGTCCTGCGACAGACACCAGAGGACGCTGCTGAAACTGATCCGAGGTCAGGGAGGGCTGTGACGTGCCCGGCACCTTTTCAACGTCCATGACGAAGGGAAGGAAGGAGGACGTGGTCAGCTCGGCGATGAGAGGCTCAGGCTGCCGTTCAGGTTGGTCTTGATTCGTGGCTCGCCGTTCTCGCGGGTGCTCGCCCACCAGGTGTCTGCGGAGGAGGCTGTAGGGGGCGCTGAAGTTCATGATGAAGGCCTCTGGAAGTAGTTTCAGTTAGTTTTATTTTTTAAAGAGAGAGAACGCACTTGGCCGGATTCTGACTTAACTCTCAGAATTCTCACTTTAAAATCAGATTTCTGAGATTAAAGTTAGAATTCTGACTTTAAAGTCAGGATTGGCAGGATTCTCACTTTAATTTCAGAATTCTGACTAAAGTCAGGATTCTTACTTTAATCTCAGAATCCCGATTTGAAAGTCGGGATTGGCACGATTCTTACTTTACTTTCAGAATTCCGACTTTCAAATCGGGATTGGCAAGATTCTCACTTTAATCTCAGAATTCTGACCTGAAAATCGGGACTGGCGGGATTCTCACTTGAATCTCAGAATTCCGACTTTCAAATCGGGACTGGCCGGATTCTCACTTTAATCTCAGAATTCCGACTTGAAAGTCTGGACTGGCAGGATTCTCACTTTAATCTCAGAATTCTGATTTGAAAATCGGGACTGGCAGGATTCTCACTTGAATCTCAGAATTCCGACTTGAAAGTCGGGATTGGCACGATTCTTACTTTACTTTCAGAATTCCGACTTTCAAATCGGGATTGGCAGGATTCTCACTTTAATCTCAGAATTGTGACTTTTAAATCAGGACTATCAGGATTCTCAATTTAATCTTAGAATACCGACTTTAAATTCAGAATTCTCTCACTTTTTTTTCCTCAGAATTCTAGGAAGTGAGAATCCTGCCAACCTTTTTTTCCCCCCTCTTCACTGGCTCTAATCCTCTTCCGTATTATTTTTTCCCCCTACAATAACCTTAACTACTACTCCACCTGGTCGTAGTCTTACCGAGTGACTCAGTGAGTGTGGCGGCGGGGTTGCGCTGTAGCACGTAATGCACCTCATCCTTCAAGTTCACGATGGCCGCAAAGGATCCGTCACCCTGCGCGCCGCCGGCTTCCCCGCGGCGCCACGGCGAGGAGTTTCCGTTTCCCGGCGCCCCCAGCCTCACCGCCAGCGGCCAGTTGAGCTCCATGTCCAAAACGTAGAACCTGAGCGTCTTGTTGGTCTGGCAGCGGAGCCCTTTGAGGGCGTCGGACGAAGACGTGGAGGTCAAAGGAATAGATTTTTGCACATGGGACGCCTCTTTGGTTTTTGAGCTGTCATGAAGCTGAGGGTGGACTTTCCCACAGCAGGCACTGTGTTGGCTCAGCGGGCTGTAGCTGAGCAGGAAACTGCGACAGTGAAGGTGAAGGCAGCAGAGCTTGTGTGCGGACGGCGGCGTAGAGCGCAACGAGCAGCGCGCCGGCGACGTCGGGCACACCTCGCACCGCACGGCGGAGTCGGGGGCGAGCACGGTGCGGCAGCACGGCACGCTGGACGCGGAGCGCTTGTTGTGCGTGTCACAGGTGTGATAACGCAAAGCCACGTCTGCAACCTAGGACAGAAAAAAAACGCCACAACTACAGAATGCAGTTTTGGTAGAAATGGTGTATGAATACTGAATAGCTAACACTGAACTGAAATGTGGTGGAGTTTATTGAATTGCTAAAACGGAATCAGTTCAGAAATTATATACTCCATTTGCAGCAGTATAAAGTTCAGATTTTGTCTATAATTAATTTGATAATGTCATTAAACGCTAACTTTAAAGGGATACGTGACTCATTGAACAATTTTCAGCAGTGAAAAGTTAATATTTTGTACAGAATCAAATTTGATAACTTAATTATTTTTCATTTACAATTAATACCTTTTAAAAGGTAATTTTTCTACTTGCTGTCAACTGATGATGACGACATCACCTGTGCTGAGGAAGTACATAACGGCCAATCATGGCTCACCTGTTTTCTGGGTTTGGTCCGTAAACTGAGCCATGATTGGTCGTTACCTACTTCCTCAGCACGGGTGATGTCATCATCAGTCGACAGCAAGTAGAAAAATTACTTTTTAAAGGTATTAATTGTACATGAAAAATAATGAAGTTAACATATTACGTATAGATTTTTTTTTTTACTTTTTAGGCTGAAAATGAGCGCTCAATGAGTCAAGTATCCCTTTAAAAATTATTTTAAAATGGCTGCCAAACAAACAGTCATGATCTAATCAAGTCGAATCAAACGTTGTTGTCACTTTCCCCGTCAATGCACATTTTGCTGTGCCTGCTTTGGCCACCTGGGGGCAGTATAAGACAGACATTAAAGATATGCAGCGCTGTACTATTCTGTAGTCTCAGTTCAGCTTTTCCGTGTGGCAAAAGTAATCATTCTTCACACAGGATAAGGAATACAGTGTATGGCTGTGAGTATTTTTATTATATTTTATTATCTGTCTACATGTGTTGCTGTTAGTGTTCAGATATCTGTGCTTAAAGAGCAACAGCATCGCCACATACTGTAGATGCTAATTGTTAGCCAAATTGTGTTTGCCTCAATAGGTTATTTTTATTTATTTATTTTTTCAGCATGGCAAAATTAATTTATTCTCATCTCATAATGTGCTTGCCATACCCTAGACTGGGGCATAAAAAAACGTGTAATTGTGGGAAAACTTTGAATTTTTGCAATGGAGAATAGTAGCCTGAAGTTGGTGAATATTTGGAATAGTATGAACACATGGAAGTATAATGAAATAAAATGGCTTGAAAGATGACGAACATTTTTTTTTGTTCAATGTCTGTCTCATTCATTACTATTTTTTTATTATGGAAAAAATAAAGAATTTCAATGCATTAAATGTATATTTCCAACATGATCACATCCTGAGTGCGTGCTCACCTGCTCCAGGAGGCCGCCGGGCTCGGAGTCGAGGGGATCGTGCGGCAGGAAGAGCAATAGCGCGGCCCCTTTGCTCAGTTCCTGTTCCAGGAGCCGAGATTTGGTGCCCGGCGGCTGCAGCCACTTAAGGACGCTCTCCTGGTTCTCAAACACCCAGCTACATACGGCATGCGATGTGAAGTTGAGTTCCCGAGGGAAAATCTGACAAGCAAATTGAGGATGCTGGTAACACTTTTGGATTTTTCTTTAAACTTGTTTTTTTTATTAAAAGTAAATAAAATAAAATAAGTTTGTTTTTATTAGTTTTTAGAGAAAGTTTGTTAGTGATCATTAGTTTTGTTTTTTCAAAAATGCTTCATTTTATTATTTTTTAAAATTAATTTCAGTGTTAGTTTTATTTAAATACAGTATAGTATTTGTCAAGTGCAAGTCAAAAAAAATGTCACCAAGTATTGGGTAACAAAAGTAAACTACAATTCTCAAAGAACTGACTTGCTACTTCTACCAAAATAAATACATTTAAAATGAACCCTGAGTGCTCATGTATATTAATTAACAAAGACAAAAACAAAAGGGCATTTCCACTATAATAGAGATAGACCGATATGGTTTTATCAAGGCCGATACCGATACAGATTATTAGTAGTCAAGGAGGCCAATAACCGATATTTCATGCCGATATTCATTTGCAGTAAAATAGAAAAAAAATAAAATAAAATAAAAAATATATTAACACATTTGTTTAAAAAATATATAACAATTTCAGGGAGCTTCCAGGGTCGTTAGCATGTGTTGGGCTAAATTAAAAATATATAAATAAAAATTTAAAAAGCAAGTAAATAGATCCCTAAAGATTTCTACTGTAAAAAAAAAATATATATATATATATATATATATATATATATATATATATATATATTTTTTATAAAATTTCAACAAAATTTCTTGATTTATTTATTTTATTTTTTCTTAAATTAAAACATGTGGGAAGTTCCTATTTTTTTATAAAGTGGAAATTTAAATAGATCTGTAAAGGAAAATTTCCCTGCATCTCACTGAGTGACAAATGCATGCGAGTGTAGCTCATTTGGGGTTTTTATTTGGGTTCGTAAAACGTTTCAAAAGATCTTTGCAGTGAAAAATTGTCTGAATATGTTCCAAATGTGTTTTCAAGTAAAAACTGTCTGTGAACATCTTACAATTCCTGATGAAAACCCCAAATTCGCTACGTTTGCTCAGTGAGACACCAGCTTTATTGGCCTTCAGATTAAAAAACATGGCCGATGCCAATATTTGTCAAAATGCCAAATATCGGCACCGATAATCGCCCTGGCCGATTATCGGTCTATCCCTACACTATAATTACAGTTAGTTTCATTGCGTATGACGAGTGTTCCCTTACTCACCAAAGAAGAATTAAATCTTCTGTGGAGGTAAACGCTTTTGTCCTCTTTCAGCGCGATGGCGTCTGCCACGTGCCTGTTGGTGACCACCCCGAAGCGGATCACGCCCCGGAAATCTGTTGATGCAAAGCTAGGACTGAATATTCCGCAAGGGGTAACAAACCAGACACTCAATGTGATCTCTTTACCTCTTTTTAGGGCGCGCAGGGCGGAAGCGAGAAACGGGACGTAGCCTGGCGGCTGAGGCGAAGAGTTAAACTCGAAGAAGCCCACCACTCGCGGCTAGGGTGGAGACACGCCGTTAAGATCCAAACTCGCTTGTGCACGTGCGCGGCGACGTACCCGGTACCTCGTGACAGGAGAGGAAGGTCCGCAGCGTGTCTCTTGACGGGAGGTACGTGAGCGGCGTGATCACTCTGAGGATAAAACTTTCCACGTAGGCTGCTACGAACGGACCCTTGTACTCGATAGGCCCGAACCTGACGCAGCAAAATGAGTAAGCAGTGACATGATGCAGGAATAATTGGAAATGATCTTCCACTCACATAGACAAACAAGTACACTGTGTTCCAACTATGTTTTGCAATTACATTATTAGGGTTGGAACACCTATCTAACTAGTGGCGTGGAAACCAAATAAAAAGAGAGGGTGAGGAGGGGATTTTTTTTTCCAGAGAGCGCAGTAGTGAATTGCATCAGTCAGTTCCTCTCTTCTCTCCTTACGAGCTTTGAACAGAGTGTCTTCTCTCCTTTTTGTTGCGTTTAATAAATGTCAAACAGGTAAACCTGACACGTGACAATTTTGGTGGTCTGATAGGAATACATTCTCAACATAAATAATTTTTTATTTTTTTCTCACCGCTGGTAAAAGAGGTGGATGGTGGGATACTTGTAGAAGTGGTTGAGCCTTCTGCACTTGCCTTGACTCCACCAGCAGTTTATGGCCACAAACTGCACCTGTGGGTTCAATAACAAGCGCTCGCATTACAGGTGGTGTTTTTAGTCAACTCGTCTCAACCACGCAGCAAATCGACCAGGTGCAATATCATCATGGCTTAATCTGTCCTTAATTAAAAATAATAAAAACAAAAAAATGCCAGCAGGTACTAGTTAGCCCCAAGGACAACATGATGCTCGAAAAATACAACAAAAGGAGAATGTTATTTAATTATTTAATGAAACTTAACAGTATTTTGTTTAAAAATAAACATGGTGCCCGTTAGCATTGTGTCAGTAAGTTCTTTGCTGCTTGCTACCTGTTTGGCCAGTTTCTTTGCCACCAGCTGGACTTCCTGTCTGGCAGCCATGGAGTGGGCGCACCACGGTGCGTAGAAGAAGACGAAAGACACCTCGGATACACTTCTGAGACGCTCCACCTAGGGAGGTAAAATGCAAACAATATCACCTAAAAAAAAAAAAATAGCCATGAGGCAGAGCTTTTATTTCCAATACATTAGAAGTGGAGCAGCAATTTGAAAAAACTGTTGGGTTCCACTGTTCCAGTTAAGTTTGCGCACCTCCTGTTATTCATCTTTTTCTCATTTAATAATGAGATACAGGTGTGTAGCCTACAGAAGTGCAAGTAGCGCTAATGCTAGCCAGTGCAATCATGCACGTCAGCTAACAACTATCCTCTTATGTGTTCTTTTTGTACTATTTCACTGCTTGTTTATGCGCAATCGGTTCCGTGAACATTCCCTACGTCAACCAGAATTGACAGTGAGACCAGCATTCTGAGTCTGTATCTCTCCAATGCAAGATCTCTGGTGCAGAGAGCTCTTGCATTGGAGAAATTCATTCTGGACATTCTAAAGGAGATAAGACACCTCATTTTGCTCGGTCACTGCAGATTGTATGTTTGTATGCGTTGTGTTAATATTTGCTCAAGTGCAGTGTTTTAAAAGAGCCCAAGTCATTTTATTGCTCTACATGTCAATGCAAATATTCAACATTCTTGAGAATTCGATGATAACTACTCTTTAAAAAGATGTATTTGATTTTTTACATAATATAATCATATTGGTGGCATTAAATACAAAAAAAAACCAATACTATAATTTATCATGATAGTTACTCTAAAAATATCATCTTGAAAAATTTGTTATCATGATAGGTCCAGAAGCCACCGTAACATTATGCACATTACATACAACAGAACTGTACTGTACTACGCCACTAGATTTAAAAAACAAAAAACTAATCCACAACATAATGCACAGCTTTAATTCCGTGATTCTTCTACGCGTGTTAAAGGAACCAGTTAGTCAACTTGTGATCTCACCTGATCAAGCTGTCCCAAGTAGAGGTCCACTACTGGGGATTCTGGCGAGAAGAAGCGCAGTGGTGGTCGGGCTGCTGCCACCACGTTCTTTGCACGACTGCAAATAAGAGCATAAGTCAATTCTGCGTTAAAAAAAAAAAAATGAAATACTGTATTTCCTTAAATATGATTGTCCGTGTCGGCCGTTTTGAGGTGGTACTTGGGTGTAAAAAGGTTGAGAACCACTGTTTTAAACTTTGACATAGCATTTACAGGCCTAATTTATTGATCCTCAGCAAAAAACAGCCAACAGTCTTCTGTGTTCCTGCATCAAATGATGTGTCTGAATATACTTTACTGCACAAGGTGCACACACCAGAATGAAATGAACAGGGTAATGTTCATGGAATTATCATGATGTACAACTGTTTATTTATTTCAGATTTTACTATATACCCAATACAATACCATTTTGATTAAAGAGGAGGGGAAAACACATTACAACATGTTTTGTTGGTGTTTTGTGGTGGGACGGATTCATGCAATTACAGTGCATTCATTTCAGTAGGGAACGATATTTTGATATTCGAGTGTTCTGGGATACGAGTACGGTCACAGAAGTAATTTAACTCGTAAACTAAGGCGGTAGTAAGGACCCCAGTAAATTGGATCAAGAGAAGCTAATTCACGGACAGGGCGAACCATGTCTACAGTAGGTTCCCTGCAGTTTCATTTCATTTCAGCAGACGCGAGAAGCCGCCGCCGCCGCCGCCGCCGCCGCCGCGTACCTGCATGTGAACTTGACGGCCAATACGAGCAGAACTCCGAGCACGATGGCCCCGCACAGAAGAGCCGGTCTCCGGGCCATCAGACTCAGCACCTGCCGGAGACCCAGCCGCGCGCGCCGCAGCATTACAGCCCGTCGGCGGCGTCTCCGCCTCGTCTCATTTTGTTTTATACGTCCCGGCGGCGGCTCGGCGAGTCCATTTGCCCCACGTCAGTTCGGTGGGTGGGGTGGTAACTAGGTTGGATTGGACATACGCGTGGACGCCGTGAAAGCTGCTCAAACACAGTCCGACCAACCTTTCTTCCACACGTAGACTTTTCACTTCCGCAACAATGACGTTAGGGACCAGCTCAGAAAAGCTCTCGGTGGTTTTCGTCTCTCTGACGGTGGAATGAAAATGGAATAAAAACATGTTCCTTACGTTTGAAAATGGTATCGAATTATCAAATAGTTAGATAAATATTATTGATATTCTAAATGTTAACGCATCATATGCTGTCGTAAAATAAGCGTATTGGGATTTATTCGATCTTGAAAGACGGTCCCTATGTTGTAGTGACGTCACTTGTTTGACCCACTTTGAAGGCTCGGTACTACTGGAGGACGATAATGATCATTTGTCCAACGAAGAATTGATTTTTATTTATTTATTTACTTTTAGAGCGCTATAAGCATCAACATTAGTATATTAAAAATATATAGTATGATTATTTTGTGCTGTTGAAAAATAAACAATAGCTTACACGTTGTCCATAGTCGCTTTACATTTGAACAAATTACATTTTTTATAGTTACGAAAGTAAATTAGTATAATTGAAAAGTAAATGAGCACAAAAATGTGATAATATACTAATAATATAAATTACAATCAGGCCGCTGTTCCCTACAATCAGAATTCTAATTTTTCTCAGTCCACTCACTGATTTTGTTTCAATAAGCCACCATAGTGACTATATTGTGCATTTCCTTGATTAGTAGCCATTTTTGGGAGGGGGGTTCATTTAACAGAACCTATTTTATCAACAGAGAACACAAATGCAATGTAATTAAAACTTGAATAACCACTGAGTGAGCACATATTAATCTGAAGAGCATATCGCTATTGCTTTTGTAAGATTTTTTTTCATAATCGTAAAAAGACTGAACAATATGCATAAAGCTAAAAAAAAAAAAAAAAAAAAAAAAGAGAAGTAAAACAAAAGCAAACAATTCCACCATCTTATACACTGTTAATATTTCTTTATTTTCAATGAATATAAAAATGCTGTAAGAAAAATAATCACAGTGTTGAACATTAAGTGCAAATAAACACAAAATCAAATTGACCTTCAAAAGGGCAAAAGCATGTATACACAGTTTTCTGCGTTTATTAAAAAATGTGCAATGCTTCATTTATTAGAAGTAAAATCAATTAACTATATTCTGGAATGTTCTTCCTTAAATTGTACTGTTGGTTGTCTTACTGTAGAGATGTGTTAAATAAAACAAACTCCACAAGTTTCTATAAACATGTACGTTGCAAAATTACGCAATCCAGTCGGTATAACAAATGACAGATTATGTTAAGAAAAAATAAAATAAAATAAATAAAAACTAAAATTACAGTCAAACGAGTGTTCTCAGGCCCATCCATGTAGGAAACATGGTTTGCAGCTCTGCCATCATCATCCTGTCACTCTCATCCGATATGGGGAGTCATGGCTCAGTGGTCCTCTTCCATCTGTGAGGTTGTGGGTTCAATCCTCACCTCTGGTGACCATGTCGAAATGTCCTTGAGCAAGGCACTTAACCCCGATTTGCTCTTTAGTGGACCTGGCAGCGCCCTGCGTGGCAGCAGCCGACCACTGGTGCGCGAATGTGTACGTGTGTGCGGTTTTGAGCCCTGTAAAGCACTTTGTGTCTGCTAAAAGCGCTATATAAATAAAGCTTACTTACAATATTGTGCAGCAGACAGACGGTCGGGATAAAGTACAACTTCACACAGTGAATGAACCAGCTGCATGCACGTTTACAAAACAAGTGATAGTCCAACAGACGCCGTTGCGTTCAGCAGCGCTCAGCCTGCATTAATGCATCGCCGTTCCCGGGTGCCTAAGTTGGTGCACCAACAGGTCTATGTTCATGAGGGGGCTGACGTAGAGGGCCCAGTAGAAGAAGCAGTTGCAAACCAGCTGGGGCATCAGAGGCCACATGAGCCCGAAGGCGATTCCCTGAGACAAATTTGTCCACACGTGGTTCCACATCATAGCAGGGAGTGTCCTAATAATGAAACAAAAATGTGTGGGAGTGGTTAAAAAAAAAAAAAAAATGAAGCGTAGGCGGCATACCTGATTCTAGCTGTGGTCCAAAGTCTCCACAGCGAGCAGCACTCCAACATTGACAGCAGCACAGCATGGACGATGACGAAGCAAGAGCTCCAGTAGTGGACGGACAGCCAATGCCAGGCAAACTCAGCGATGAGCAGGTATGGGAGCAGGAAGTACTTGACCATGAACTCACTCCACTGTTGCCAGTTGGGTTCCGTCTAAGGAGTGAGCACACCACCGTGTTGTTATATCGTGGCGGTAGTGGGGAAAAAAACAAAAAACTTCAGAGTCCAGTTTGGGAAAGTGTCACCTGTGCGTTGGAGGGCAGGCTCTCCACTGGTTGACTTGCAAGCGCAATGGACGGGCAGCAGGTGTGCAAGAAGGGCAGGAAGGTTTCCGAGTAGTCAAATAAGTACAAGTAGAAAAGCGTTAGGCGAGGGGAGCGCTTCATGGCGTAGAGCAGGAACAGAGACTTCCCTGAATTGGCTGCCTGATGGAAAGCGAGAAGAACATGGTTACCAAGCATCAATTGATTATAAAGTGTGCCTTGACTTACAAGTGTCCCAACTTACTATTTTGTGTGACAATATTTTGATTTACAAGCAAGCTTTGGATATGTCATAATATGGCGATAATATAATATCACATTGTGCTTGCCTTGTATTCCCACAGGTTCTGAGGTCTTCGTTCTAGGGTTTGAAGCCTATACAGTCCAGTCAGAATGGCGTCTCGGTAAGCCTGATTTTGGACGTGGTAAGGCGGCTTCAACAACTCCTTCTCCTCCAGCAACATCAGCATCCTGAAAGTCGGTGAAGTTACAACGCAGCGCGTACGATGGGCCAATGCTGCATAAAAACCTCAATCCTGAGATGCATAGACATTTTTTTTATATCCACTGCACCTGTCATCGGGACTGCCCGGCTGGAAGGACTTGCTGGACAGTCCAGGTCCCAAGTGCTCCAGCCAGAAAATCATTTCTTCTGGCGTCCATTGCACCACAGACTGACTGACCAACTGGTCCTCTTGCTCCACTTCATGGCTGCTGCTCCACTGATACAACAGCAACGACACCTGCATAAATATGTGTTACAAAAGCAATATAGTTCAACAATGCTCTTCTAGTTGTACAGTACTGCATATATTTAACATCATATGAAGTATAAAATCAAATGAATAATTTCACATACCGCCACAGACAAGAGCACGGCGAAGACCGCAGAGAAGACGAAGCCCACCACTTTGTACTGCTTGGTCCTTGACTTGCCCAGATTGTCGCCATATCTAAACGTACACAAAATATTTCGTATCAGAAAGTGGACGACATCACTTCCCAAAGCGACGCATCATTAGGAGACTTTTTCACCTCTCAAACGCCAGTAGAATTCGGGTGATTTTGGGGTTGTCGTGGATCTCCGCTCGCCTCCGCTGCACAGCCTCGCTGAACAACTTGTCAGTTGCCTGTCTGGCAGGGTGAACACATACGTGAATGTGAAAAAAATTCAACTTTTGCCTTTTTTTGCTACAGGGAACCAGCGTCAACAAGCTGTATTCAACTTTGGAGGTTCCACACCATATAAATAAAGATGACTTGACTTGTGAAAAATCCTACCTCAGCAGTATGTTGACTTTGGGAAAGCCCTCCCACCTCTGGCGGCACTCGGGACACTCGTTCTTGCGAGAGGACTCCCACCACAGGGCCAGACAGTGGCGGCAGTAGTTGTGGCCGCAGGTCAAGGTGGTGGGGTTCACCAGGACATCGAAGCAGCAGTGGCAGGAGAAGTCTTGCTCCGAGATTTGGTCGTTCTTGGAAGACTGCGATGGGGAGGGGTCTCCTTCCTGTCCTTCCAGGTTGCGAGATGGTGAATTCCGTCCATGCATCTGGGGCAGAAATGACAGATTGTAGATGTGAAATGTCACCCGCAAATAAATTAACCTAATGGTGATACCCTTATGACGTAAAAGTTACGCGCTGTCACTTGGTTGCTGTTTTGCTTTGCGTTGCGAGCCAAGGTTTGAGTCACGAAAGACTCTTAAATGATTATTTGGTTTTACAATTTAATCTAACGCTGAATGTTATGTATGTTTGCCTTTTGTAGTTCCTACTAACTAATTGCTGGCAGCATGGATCCAGTTCCCACACTGTGAATGAGTGTGAACAGTTGTGTGTGTCCAATATGTTCCCTGCGGATTGACTGGCACCCAGTCCAAGGGTGTAGTCTGCCTTTCACCCAAAGTCAGCTGAGATAGGCTCCATAACAGAATGGGGTTTGCAAAATATAGATGGATGCTTCTACATTACCTGCCACCTACAATTCTACAAATGTCAATAATTTGGCAGATTTTAAGTGAACACTCGTGATTGTGTTGATTTTTTTTTTGTGTGTGAGATGACGTTCAAGTTAGTTTCACTTTTGATTCGGAAAAATCGGCAGAGTGGTTGCAGTTACTAGTGTACTTTCTGCTGACACTAAAACAATTCAACATCTGAAATAAATGTTTATAAGCGAAATACTCTGAAAACCAAATTAAAGAGAGGGAAACAGTAGATTTTCATATCCAGTATATAAAAAAAGTGTAGGCGACACATTATAGTATAACACGAGCCAAATGTCATCTAAATGATAATTTAGTAAACTAAATTAGGTTTGTAACGGTGACGTCACGTGAATTTACGAAACCAACGAGTTGATGCCATTATACTTTGAAGTTTGAACATATTCGCTATGTACTTATTAAAAGTTGTGACGAGCTAGCTTACGAGCTACTACCACGAGACACCTACGCATTATCAAGAGTTGACTTTATTCCTACGTTAGCCGGTCGTCAAGTGAGCAACGAAACCACGAAGCTAGCACGTACTTTGGGGGGAGACCGTGCCACCGCCGACTGGTGACGTCGTGGTCCGCTTGCAGTTTGCAGATGTCCCACCAGCGAACTCAAACGAAATACTGTAATCTGTGAAAGAGAGTAATGACGTCGACATGAATCAGCTCTGTGTACTTTCCCAAGTACACGGAGACGCCAGCGTGTCATCTTCCTCTTCCTCGGTGTGTTGGGTGGGGATTCAAAACACCTCCACGTGGAGGGAGCCATGCAGAAGTGGCAACAGTCGTCAACAGTGCACACAGTAGGCTACTTAATAACTGTTAATTTGACGCGCACACCCAAGTGACCCAGGCTAAGAATATCCTCCTTATAATTGTACTATGTATTTTCAAACAATACAAAATGTAAAACACTATGTACAGGAAACACCAAAAGGAGAAAAAAATTGACACAAAGTGGGGAAAAAGATGCCAATGTTGTGTTATTTATACTCAGCACAGTGGGTTGAGAATTTGACCAACCACATTGGGTCAATATTTTGATCCAACACGAGATGAACACTACCCATACTCATCAAGTACCGAGAAATTGGTTACCTGGTGTGGTTAAAAAATGACCCACACTCCAGCACAGTAGGTGGCGGAAATGCACCTTATTCGCAAAATGCTACCCACCTGAAACAAAGGAAGAAGAAAAAGAAGCGTTTCCGGTGCGGGCAGAGAGCATTGAAAAAATCTATCCCGCCGTACTCTCTCTTAAAGCGTAAAATTAGAATGGATGACCACATCTATTGGAAGCAACGCACACCTAAACGAAAACGTCCCGACGGAAGACTTCGCGACAAATTCAGAATTTACATTGGCGCTGCTTTTGGCAGATGGAGAGACCTGAAGAGCAAACGAGGTCTGGAAAGTGATGCTGCACTCGCTTTCTTTCTGCTTGACTGGTAAGAGTACGCTTGTGCTTGCGTTTAGACGTTATAAAGCACGAGCCCAAAAAGAGTACCCCCCTTTTCTTATGAATTTGATGACTTTTTTTTTTTTTTTTTTTAAAGCTGTCGTACTTTCCAAAACTCTTAGCTAAGCACACAGATTAAATAACTTTTTGTTAGAAATGTGCTGCCTTGCAGTCATTTACTTCATGATATACTGTTAACTCGGTTTTCATTAGCCTTACATGTTGTGTCGTTTCTGAAAAACACCACCCGTTTCCTCTTTTAGTTTATCTCAGTGGATATTTTTAGCCGTGACCGGCAACTATCTTGCTGGTTCTATTTTGCCGTGAATTGCGAGAGAACAACAAGTACAAATTCTGCGCCGGTGAATGTGTACCACAGACTTGCACATGAATGTGACTGTCATTGGAATAAATGTATTATAAAAGTCCTTGAGCCAATGTAGTAGTCCACATTCTTCAGTCAAACTTGTGGCAGACGTGTTCCCAGCTCTTTCAATGAATGCGGAATACAAAAAAGTTCTGCTATTGATGTAAAATATATATCTTGGTGGTGTTGCAGGTATGATAATATGACTACCAGAACATCTGGAGGATGTCCCTTTTTGACCAATAACAAGGAGTCGTCAGATGGCTATGATTGTAAACTTCAGGTGTCCATTCTTCAGGGGAGTCTCCCGTCTGACACTCCAGAGCAACGGGCGGCACCTGTAGAGTCGCGATTACACCAACATGATCCAGGTTTGACTGCACAACTAATAAATATATTGATGAGCTGTTGCTTTTTTTTGGGGATGGTGTTTTGCAGCACAAAAGATGGAAAGAAGGACCAGTCCCAACAACTAGTGTGGCAACTGCATCGCTAGTGTTTTACTTGAGTTGTATGATAGTTATGAAGAACTTAAAAATACCTGTACAGTTGACAAAGGCATTACGGTGACCACACTTTTTTCACTCTGTCATGGGTTAAGAACATTTCTGAACAGCTCATGTTTGACCAAAGTTCACTGTACAGCTAAGAATGTACCCTGGCGTCATTTTGTCACGTACCTATGATGATGCCAGACCTGTCACCCCTGAAAGACACCCTTTTGTGCATTATTGTTTAGAGAAAACCGTAAAATCAGAACCCGAGGATGAACACAACATTGATGAGCAGCTTCCAGAACCAAAGCAGGAGCCATGCGGACCCCATGAAGACGACTCAAAATTCCCCACCCGTAGGTGTATCTTCTCTGTTATTCTAAGCTCTTCTGACGCCAAAGTTCTCTCATCTACTCAATGCTCTTCTTAACAAATAAGATGCTTGTGGAGAGGATCCTGTCATCTGCACCTTCCAGGGCTGTGAATGTATGTACAAACTGAATAAATGTGTTTGCCCTAGGAGAGTCAAAGTGGACGATAGCTGAGGAGATGAACGTGGCACAAGTGACCGTCCTTGTGTGTGATCCTCTCGGGGATAGTTCGGTGGAAAGCAACAACAGTCAGAAGGAGCCTGACGCTTGTGTCAAATGTGGCGAGACGTCAGAAAACAAAAACTTCTTAAGAACCCACGAGTGCATCAAAGAAGAATCTTTACACGAGGACTCTGAATCAGATGCGTCGCCTTATGATGACATCACAAAGGAGGAGGAGAGCGATCCAGACTACATACCCGGCAAGTGTGTTTGGTACGTTGTTTTTTTTTGTTTGTTTGTGTTTGTTTTATCTCCGCTTTCAGTTAGAGATCTATGTACTCCTTTTCAAATGCCAGGTTTTTGTAGTATAAAAAAATTAGACCAAAATACTCCTGTTGTAAAATGTTTTGCGGCGTTTCAGGAATCACAAGAAGAACAAAAGATCTTCAGAGCAACGTCCCTTGCCGAACTCCAAGAAAGACAATCTCGCATCTAAAACACCAGAGTCATTATCAAATGTTGGAGACACACCATCATTACTTTCTGGTAAGCCTAAACATTTGCCACTTCAAACTCTTGAAAGAGCTGAAGTGGTCCGCATGAAAAAAATTCTACCATTGCCGAGTTAATGTATGTGTTTTTGTAACAAGTAAGCTCGTCAGCAAGTTGACATCATTATGGAATTAAGACATTCTACTAGTATAATTGTGGAAAACATTTTTTTAATGTTTCTAAATGTTTATTATTTAACCATTTTTGTCTTAGATGTCTGTCTTTTGTAGTATTTTTCAATTTTTTTCTAATTGTGTATTTATATTTTTCGTTTATATTTTGTATTTTTTTTCATTTTGTTTGTATCTATATAATTTAGTCTAATATTTTAACAAATATTTAGCAATTTTATTTAAAGTTATAGTTTAACAAAAAAAATTCTAATTGTGTATTTATATTTTTGTTTATATTTTGTATTCTTTTTTTTCATTTTGTTTGTATCTGTAATTTAGTCTAATATTTTTACAAATATTTATCAATTTTATTTAAATTTATAGTTTCACTCAAATTTTTGTGTTTTTACTGTCTAATTCATGCTATTTCTGAATATTTTTCCAAATATTTTATTGCGGTCGCAATATTTTTTCCCTGCAATATTTGCATATTTCATTATCCAATAAGTATTTTCCCCCTATTAGTGTATTTTTTGCCCAATAAAGACTGAAGTTACATTTTTGTTTTTTGTTCGATGAACCTGAGAGCTTTATGATGGCAGATAGTAAACAATTCCTATTGACAACCGCTGTCAAATGAAAGAGAAAACAAAAAGTTACGTAAAATGATTTCAAACCACCACATAGCTTTGACCGAATAAGCTAACAATCCAAAATGCAGTAGACCGGCTAAGAAATAGCAAATGATGAATGTGTTTTTGGTTCCAGGAGAGTCAAACTGGACGATATCTGAGGCGATGAGTGAGTCACGAGTGACGGTTCGCCTCTGTGATATGATGAAGAATAGACCAGTGGAAAGCAACAACAGTCGCATTGAATCTGACGCTTATCCCGAATGTGGCAAGACGTCAGAAAACCAAGACTTGTTAAAATCCCACGAGAGCTCCCAAGAGGAATCTTTTGACAAAGACGCCGTTATGTCGCCATCACGTCCTACTGGCACCACAGTGGAGCAGGACAGTGACCCAGACTACTCACCAGGCGATAGTAACTGGTAGGTTTTTGTGTCTTATTGTATGTTTGTTTGTTAGTGATTCAAGGCAGCCATATCCAAATCCAAACAAACTTTCAAAAATTGTTTTTATTTTTATGATGAATCATAGCAGTTGTGTTCATATCCATTCTTTGGTGGTGGTTCTGTCCTCACTCTTCACTCGACATTGACGTCAATTCCTGTTGTAAAATGTTTTGTGGCATTTCAGGGAGCACAAGGGGCTTAAGAGATCTTCAGAGCAATGTCCCTCGCCGAACACCAAGAAAGACGATCTCTCGTCTGACTCTTCAGAGTCAGAATCAGAATCAGAATCAGAATCAGAGTCAGAGTCAGAGTCCTTATCAGATGTTGGAGCCTCGCTCTTAATTTCTGGTGAGACTGAAAATTTATCACTACAAGGTCTTGGAAGAACTGAAGTAGTTCACGTGAAAAAAAAAATGTTTTGTATGCCTTTTTTTTTTTTTTGTAATGTTTGACTCTTTACTGTTTTTTATTTGTTTTCTAAGGTTTTAAACCTTTTTTTTTTAAATTACAGTTATTTTATTTTTTATGTTTTTTTTTTAGTTTTTCTTTTTTTAATATTGTACATTTGTCATCTAATAATTTTGGTCAATGTTTTATTTTGTAATTTTTTTTAACATTTTTATCTAATCATTTTTTAATTTGAATATTTTTTGTTATTTTTTTTAATCTGATTTGTACATTTTTTTCAATTTTTTGAAAACGTTCTTCAAATATTGTATTGTTCAATTGTATCGGTTCCAATATTTACATATTTTTAAACCAGTAATTTTTATTCTCTTCCATTTTGCTTATATTTGTCAAATATAATGTTTCTTTGATATGAGTGTCCCCACTTAAGTTTTTTGAAGTATGAGCTGTAATTTTATTTATTTATTTTTGTCTTTGGCTATTAATACAAGTGCTGAATGGTGCCAGTCACCACAACTCGGCTTAGTTTCATAACAAGCAGCAGTTTAGCAGATAGCCAACAATTCTTATTTAATCCCACTTCCTGTTAGGACATATGGTCAAAATAAACACAAAACAAAGAATTACACGTTCTGTATTTAAAACAATGACCACTTAGCTTTGCCTTAGGAAAGCTACCAACTAATTAAAATGCACTCGACAGGCTAACACATAGCATTGGTATAACCTTTAGTAGTAAGTAATGTTTATTTAAAGTACTACCATTATATAGTGCTACTTTTCTTATTTTGAAAAACATTACATTTTTGTTGTTTTGTTCTTAGGAGGCTGGAATGGCTTAATGGTGTTTCAATTTTATTACAGTGGACATAAGTAGGGATTTGAGAGAATTACCTCTTGCCATTTTTATGTCATCTTAGTGGCCAAAAATGATTTGATTCATCTCATCTGACCGTTTCTTTTGTTCAATAGAGGAAATCACCAAGTCCAAACCTGGCGATCGCCTTCAAAATGCGTTGGACCAGCAGCAGCGTGGACCCAAGAAGACCTTCGACTGTCCGGACTGTGAAAAATCATTCCCACGTAACGCAGGCCTGCAGCGCCATCTTGTCATCCACACAGGGAAAAGACCTTTCAAGTGCATCATATGCGCAAGAGGATTCACGCAGGCTGGGA
The DNA here is from genome assembly GCF_051991245.1 of Festucalex cinctus. Taxonomy (NCBI): domain Eukaryota; kingdom Metazoa; phylum Chordata; class Actinopteri; order Syngnathiformes; family Syngnathidae; genus Festucalex; species Festucalex cinctus. The sequence continues at coordinate 7,391,524 of NC_135416.1, read as the reverse complement.
ACCTCAAAACACACATGAAGGTTCACAAAGGTATTTTCTGGAGGAAAAAGTATAGAGAGACCTGTTTTAAACAGCTTTTCGGGTTTTTCAAGTGTGAAATGACAATAATTGTTTTATATTTTGCTTTCAGGAGCTCCAAACTGGAAGTTAGCGAAGAAGCAGAGTCCCGTTAAAAACCCAGCAGTGATAGTTCACATGTGTGGAGAGTGTGGAATGGACTTTCCGCAGAGAGAGCAACTGGAGGAACACCGCACGAGTCACAAGAAGCCTTTCGCCTGTCCCGACTGCAACAAGTCGTTCAAAGAGCATATGTCCTTAGTACTCCACAGCCACGTTCACACCGGCGAATTGCCGTTCCCCTGCAACGAGTGCGACAAGGCTTACGTCACGCCGGGTGGTCTCAAAGCGCACAAGAGGAAGCACTGCGGCGTAAGGAACTACCATTGCAAGCAGTGCGGCAAGGCCTTCTTCCAACCATCCCACCTGAAAGTGCACCTCCGGACTCACAGTGGGGAGCGGCCTCATCAGTGCCCCATATGCAGGAAAAGCTACTCCAGGGCGGGAATCCTCACAGTGCACCTGAGGGTTCACACCGGAGAGAAACCATACATGTGCGATATATGCGGGAAGTCCTTTAGTTTCTACCAAAATTTTAACGCACATAAAATGACCCATGGCAAAAAACCCAAACCACCAACGAGACCTTTGGGGAGACCAAAACGCAAAGTGGCAAATAATCAGTAATATCTGATGAGTGTACAGTTATGTGAATGGTTATTTGAGTGATCATTTTTTTTCTTGTGAATACAAAAATTTGTTTTGGTAGGTAAATTTTGGAGGTCTGGCAAGTTTTGTTCAAGCCAATGTAAAGAACACTTTTTTTTTTTTAAGTGTTGTAACTTGCATAACTATTGTGACTTTTACTTTCCTTATGAAAGGAATGTGTCAAAGATGTGTTGTCTATATTCTTTACTGCATCAGAGTAAAGTTGGCTGAACACCCTTTGAGTGTCATATTATTTCACATTTTTTTTGTAAACAGTGCTGTGGTACAGTACAGTACGTCTTTAACATTAAGACGTCAGTCGTATCGTTTCAAACAGTACAAGGGGAAACACAACAAACTCCTGGAAAATACTAAATTTTTTGGGGAATAGGGATTTTTATATACTTTTTTTAATGGCTACATTTTCGAAATGTACAGGTAAAACTTCCAGACAAAATGTAGCATGGCCTTTTATTATGACGTGGAAAAAATAAACCGGAAGTAACTGCGGCGCTACCTCTTGGGCTAAGCGACAAAAGATGGAAAGATGTAAACGCCAATTGTTATTAAGTTGAACTATGCCAATAATATAAGTATTAAGTACCCAATTGGACACGTTACAGTTCCGTTGCCGGGAGTGGACAAGATGCGAGGGAAAAGTAGAATTGTGTGGCTCTTTCAATGAAACCTTTTTTTTTTTTTTTTTTTTTGCGAGGAACTACTTTTTGTAACCTGGGGGAAGACATTTACGATCAGGTTGGTACCTATGGCGAGACGAACTTATTTTGTTTTATTTTTTTATTTGTTGCTAATCTTTACTCGGCATCTTTTAATTATGCTGTTAATCGAGTGGGACTTTTTAACTACTGTCGCTTCAATGGCTATGATCAAACGCTAATTGCTAATAGACGAAACGAACACCAAGCAGTGGCTAACAATTAAAATGACATTTAGTTTATATAATTTAGGGCGTGTTTTGTATACAATGCGACTTGCTTGTGATTAAAAACATGAATCCAGTCGAGGCTAATGCTGGCCAAACAAACAGTCCCAATGGGCTAATGTTGCTAAGCTAGCTGGGACACTCAGCTGAGTGACACTAGAAAAGCATCCATTTGGGTCGAACCGAACACCAAATAACCACATCTGACATCTTATTAAATAGCTTATCGTGTTAATTGTAGCCCTTCACGTTAGATTGTCGTCGTTTTGTTTTTTTGTGAAGACCCGGCTAGATTCACACCCCCTTCGGAACAAAGCATCCTCCCTGTTGAGGTGTCCTTGAGCCTCACAATGGATGACTTCCAGCAAAGAGGCGGTGGTTGGAAATGGGCCTGCCAGGATACATCTTTTATCATATGTTGCACAAGACTATAAACACAACATTATAGTAGCTAAAATCAACAGTGTGGTACTTTTTTAATGTCCACAAAATGCCTGTTTCCCTCACATATGTTCTTAAATTTGTGTTACCATTTATTGTGGAAAGACTAATGCACACCTGTGTAACAATCATGCTGTTTAATCAGTTTTGTGATAAGACACACTTGTGAGATCAAAGAATTATCTCGGAAAAGGAGCAATATTTGAGAGAAATTGGCCTCTTAAATCTTTGACAGGGTTTATCCTGTATACAAAATTCAGAGGCGGCCACCTCCACCTAATTTTCTCCCCACCTCCAGCCTGAGCCACTGATATCGCTCATCACAGCGCTCCAGCTGTGTTGATTGAGCTCGGCAGGAACGCATTTTAACTGTAGTTGCAGTGTTGCGCCAATATGGAGGCGCTATATCAACAGTAGTGTACCGGAAAGACCTGAAGCAAAAACCGAAGAAGAAACAGCTTTCTTTTTTTTCTTTTTTTTACATTTTATTTTGTTTTTAAACTTTATGTACCGAAGAAGAAACAGATCATGGAGCAAATGTTGTGCACGCCCATTTCCTGGTTCGAGGCTGAGATGGCACGGTCCAGCCATCTTCAAAGTCATAAAAACACAGTATATACAATAAACATAATACCGATACCTGGTGTCGTTAGTCACCCATCATAGTCAGGGTGATACCACCGCTGCCTCAATTTGAGCCAGGAAAAAATAAATTCAATGTGAACTATCCATCCTTTTGCTATAGCGCTTACATGCATTTCAGAGCACCGAATGTGAAAAGTGCCATTTTAATTTTTAACTTCATTTGAATTACCATTCGTCAATCAGTCCTTGAAACTAGATCTTCTCATCTACAGAGATGGGCTCAGAGAGTCCTGACCGCTTTGGACCATCTGTGATCATGATGACCGAAGAGGAGGAGGAGCAGCAGCAGCAAGATATTGGTTGCCTGATCAACTCTGACGGGGAAGAAGTGGATTTGTCTGATCTCCGTAAGTCAATTACACAATGAGTTGTTGGATCACTTTCATTCATTTCAAAACTTGTTTTCCTAGTAACATGTCTTTATTCTTTCTTTCCACCCAGGAGAGAGCGCCAGCCCGGGTAACGGAGCCACCGAACCTCCCTCCACGGCGTTCAGTCAGAGCGAGAATGAAAAGCCGGCCTCATTCCACACCTGCTCCGTGTGCGGCAAAGACTTCCCCTACGCCTCCAAACTCCAGCGCCACCTACGCACGCACTCGGGAGAGAGGCCTTTCCCGTGCTCCATGTGCGACAAGAGATTCCCCGAGAAGGGTCTGCTCATGATCCACGAGAGGGTCCACACGGGGGAAAAGCCCTTCCCGTGCACTTTCTGCGAGAAACGCTTCGCCAGTCAAGGCGAGCTGCGACTCCACCGGCGGACGCACACGGGCGAGCGGCCGTACCACTGCTCCATCTGTCTGAAGAGCTTCTCTCGCCACTGGCACCTCAAGACGCACCTGGACGCCATGCACTCCGAGGTGGTCGCCGGCTTCACGAGAAAGAAGTTTCCGTGCTCGGACTGCGACAAGAGCTGCAACTCCGCCGCCGAGCTGCGGGACCACCAGAGGACTCACACGGGCGAGCGGCCCTATCAGTGCTCCTTCTGCGACAAGAGGTTCGCCTTGTCGGGCACGCTGGTACGGCACGAGCGCCTCCACACCGGGATCACGCCCTACCACTGCTTGGACTGCGGCAAGACCTTTGCGCAACAGTGGACGCTGACGACGCACATGCGCACGCACAGGGGCGAGAAGCCGTACAGCTGCACGCAATGCGACAAGTCGTTCGTCGCGCCCGGGGAACTCCGGCGGCATACCCGGATCCACACCGGGGAGAAGCCGTACACGTGCGGCGACTGCGGGAGACACTTCTCGTTGGCGGGGACGCTGAGGAACCACAGGAAGTCTTGCACGCAGATTAAAAACGGAGCACCAGCGGTTGAAACTGCAGCGGGAGAGTCATCAGAGAGAGACCTGGTGGCCAACAACATCAGCACTGAGGTGAAGAGTTGAAATTTAGAATTTTTCAACTGTTTGTATTTCAAGAAAAATGGGCATCTGACTGCATTTTCTACATTTACTTTTGGAAAATTGTGAGCAAATACATGGGTTTAGCTTGTTTCCCGAAAGTAGCTAGCTCAAGGCTAACGCACAATGGAAAGTGCCAATGATTCGCTAATGCTAATTACTGTGCTACTCGTGGTACATTTTTCACTCAAAAGAACGGCTAGTTATACAAAACGATTCAGGAATGTATACAGACAAGCATCTTAACAATACTTACCTGCATATGCTCTTCTTACGCTGAAAAAAAACAAACTTTTATTGACATAACTTGATCGTGACTTTTTCCTTCTTCTCGTTCATTTGGCTACAAATAAGCAGTGTATCATAACGCGCTGAACCACACTGCCCCCAAGTGGCCAAACCGTGTACAACATGAACATTGCTCCCAAGAGAGGCACACACAAAGGCAAGACAGTATAAAATAATGTAATTAAAATCCATTTTGGGGCATTTAAACTAAATTCTGGATCATACTAAATGAGAATCACGATTATTATGAGAATCGAGTTTTGGACACACCCCTAACAAATGGGGATGTAACGCTATCCAAACATCCTGATACAATATTATCACGATATGAAGGTCGCGATACAATAATAATCACGATATTGTGGGGTGGTTGGCGATATTTAAAAAAAGATCACAATATTGTAAAGAAAGAAAAAAAAAAAAAAGAGCTCATACTAAAAAAAGCACAATATTAATCTAATAACAATATGGAGGCACTTACTTGCTAATACAAGCACACATTGATCGCTTCACAAGCAAATTAGGTTCCCCTTCATCTGACAATTAGCACAGATTTTAAACATAGAAGGCCAAAACATCCCTAATGAAAATTACATTGCACTAATAAACTAGCCACTAGAGGGTGCTAGAACTGCACAAATGGAAATCAACCTGACTTTTTTTAACAAGTGTGATCCTTTTGAATATTGTCAACATGACGATGACGATATTGTGGCATTTTTAATATCACGATATTGCTCTTATCGTTACATCCATACTAATAAATAATATCAGGTTTATTCCGGTGCATAATTTTTTTTGGTCTTAGCTAACTAATTAACTTATTTATTTTTAAGGTGTCCGACATTCAAGCTGTACCAAGTATTCTGGCGTCCTCCACCTCCTCTTCCTCTTCCTCCTCAGAGGACGTCAACTGTGGCCAAGCAGCCGAGGCTGCAAATAACTCAAATGAGCCGGAGAAGGAAGTTTCCAGTCCGCACATGAGCGTAATCGTGAAAGAGGAGGAAGAGGAGGAACCTTTGTGCGGTATATGGACATGACACGTGACATTTCCAGATAATTTGTGGATTGTTCCACTAACCTGTCTTGTTTTGTTTTTGTCTCTGTTGACCAGATGAAGCATTGGCTACAGAATGTCTCGCTGAGGATAGAAATTTACTTCCAGTGAAGAAAGAAATAGAAGATGGCAGCGATGTTGTCAGCAGTAAGCACATTTCTGCAAAGCTTCAGTTGTGTTCCGAATAATAGCCACTTGTTGAAAAAAGAAGTAAAGTCATTTTTGTTTTATATTATGGCTATATTTGATTTTTTATAGACGGTGTTCCCTCGTTTATCGCGGGTGTTAAGTTCCAAGTACCCGCGATAATGGAAATCCGCCTTTTTTTTTTTTTAATTCCTGTTAATTATATATATTTATTCATTTATTATTTGTATTATTTTTGCTTTATTATAAATGCTTTTTCGTTTATCATGTTTTTTTCAATTAAATTAATTTTTTCCATTAAAAATGTTTTTTTTAATGTATATTTATTTATATATATATTTATTTATATATATATATTTTCATTTCTTATATATGTTTTTCATTTTGGTCTTAGTTTATTATGAATGCTTTTTCATTCATCATTTATGTTTTTCTTTTTCATTTAGTCATTTTTTCCATTAAAACTATGTTGTTGTTTTTTTATTTACTTATTACAGTATACAGCACAATATTTTTTTTTTCATTTATTAGATATGTTTTTCATTTTGGTCTGATTTATAGTTTATTATGAATGCTCTTTCATTCATTTGTTCTTTTTTCCATTTAGTCATTTTTTTCCATTAAAAGTATGTTTATTTGTTTTTTAATTTGTTACACAGCCCAGTATATATTATCTATCTCCGGAATGCAATATCGTGGAGTGATGTGACAGACACTGTTGGAAAGATCTTGTTGGGACGAATCCACGGATGTATGTCTCCGGTCAGACGTATAGGGTTCGAGAGAGATGATTGTGCAAAGACCAAAAAATAAAAAATAAATAAACAAACCAAAAAGTATGTTTAAAAAAAAAAATGCACGCTGCAAAAAATCTGCGGAAAACAGCGAGGCCTCGAAAGAAGCACCCGCGATAAATGAGGGAACACTGTATTCCTCAAACCAAGTGAACATCACAACCTGTCTCAATCCCTTCCATGGTGTTTCTGCAGCGCCTCCAAGGCATGTTGATGCTGTGTCGGGAGGCGACAAAATCATCTCTCTGACCTCCCCGGTGAAGGACCAGCGTAGCAACAACAGGATCACGAGCTCGTACTGCTGCGGCTTGTGCGGGCGAGACTGCCACAAGATGTCGGCGCTGCAAATCCACATGCGGATCCACTCGGGCGAGAAGCCCTTCCAGTGCGCCGTGTGCGGGAAGCAGTTCACCCAGAAGGGCCAACTCAAGGGCCACCAGAAGGTCCACACGGGCGAGAAGCCCTTCGCCTGCCCCGAGTGCGGCAAATGCTTCGCCCACTCGGGCGCCATGAACCGACACCGGCTGACGCACACGGGGGAGAAACCCTACCACTGCTCCCTGTGCGAGCGCAGCTTCAACCAGTCGGGACGCTTGCGGGAGCACGAGAAAACCCACTTCGGGGACAAGCTGAACTGCCCCGAGTGCGACAAGACGTTCACGCGCTCCTCCAGCCTCAAGAACCACTTGAGGCTGCACACGGGCGAGAGGCCGTACGGCTGCGACGTGTGCGGCCGCGGCTTCAGCCGCTCGCAGAGCCTCCGGCTCCACAAGCGCAAGCACGAGCTGATGCAGGTGGAGGAGGAGTCCGGCTTCAGCGTGGGGGATGAGGACTTATCGGACAATAATTCTCGGATCGATGTGTGTATGACTGTCAAAAATGAAGGTGATTTATTTATATAAACCACACCGTAGATACTTCTTTTGTTGTCATTGGCCACACCGTGAAAGGTGAAAATCCACCATATAGAAAAGCTTTTTTTTTTAATAGTTTTACTAAACAGATTTAAACTTATTAAAAAAACAACAACTATAAAATAGTAGACGATAATATTTCTCAAAAATTACTGTCTGTCAAAAGTCTTTGGAATGTCCGCTAAGGATGTAACGATATCCAAACATCACAAAACGATATCACCATATGAAGGTCACAGTACGATAATTACCACGATAGAGTGGGGAGGTTGGCGATACAAATAAGGTCAAAATATTAGAAAAAAAAAATCAGCTCATCATTGAGTTCCTCCACATATTGACTCGCTTCACAAGCATATTACATTCCCCTTCATCTGACCATTAGTGTGGATTTTAAACATAGAAGGGCCAAAACATGCCTAGTGAAAATTAAACTGCACTAAAAAAAAACTAGCAACCAGAGGGTGCTAGAACTGCACAATTGGAAATCAACCTGACTTTTATTAACAGATGTGCTGCTTTTAATATCGTGACATGATGACGGCAAAATATTGTGGCAGTTTTCATATCGCGATATCATGATATTGACGTTATCGTTACATCGCTTCAATCTGAGTACAACGCACCATGAATTTTGAAATTGGATGATGGGTTCCAGACAGATTTCTTTACGTCTTTGTGTCGGAAAAAAATTGTCTTTGTCAGGTAAAAGTTAAAAGTAAAGAAAAAAATCAATTTGAGGAAAAGGACAACCCTATTTACATGATGTAGACAAATTTCTCTGGTTGGTCACTTAAAATGAAGTGGCAGGCTTTTGCTAGCTGTTTGTTGGACTATAGAGAAAGGATGACTTCTGTTAGCACACCCTCAGTAGCTTTAACTTGCTGGTTGTAATTCTTGAAGCATAAATATTGAACTCACATCTTAAGTAACGCACATGCTAGTGATGCTATTTAACAAGTGTCTTTTAATGGACACTAGTAGAGCTCATATATTCTGTGTGCGTGCGTGACTTATCCCAACATCCAAATATTACATTCATTTTTTTTTCATGCTATTTATGATAGTATAACTTTTTTTAAGGTGCGTGATGTCACTTCCATGCAGTATTTGGTTTAGTACTTGCTATGACAGCAACTTAAGTTTGAAGACAATAGCAAGTGGTACTACAGTACATCAAATATAATAATAATAAAAAAAAGCCATTGTGGAAAAGCAATTGTTTATGCCAAAAATTTTGCCTTTGTGTACATTGTTTTTGTATTATTTTCCAGCATTGTAAACACAAATGTGGTTGACCTGGTTCATCCTGATTCAGGAGGCTGAATACGAGTTTTAAATCAAATAATCTTGCTCTGGAAATAGGAGAGTGAAAGGTGACATTTTGTTGCAAAATTTTCCCTGGGGCTTCATCTGTCTCAATGTATGGAGAAGGCCACACAGAACCATTGAAATAAAAGTGTGGATTCATGTTGTGCTCCAGGATTTTATGCTTCAAACATCCATCAAATGTAATACTAAAACCCATCCATCCATTTTCTGAAAATTTCAGAAAAAATATAGATGTTGGAAAAATAGATAAGTACAAAATTCATGAGAGGGGAAGTTAATAAATAAATAAATAAAACAACTTAGTAAATGTAGTTGCACAATAGTGTAATTGGGAAGGAATGCCTCATGCTGTACAGTAGCATATAGTTATATGATTATATCATGCAAGTCTTCTTTTAATCCTAAAGTTAGAACAATATTCATGGTCACGCAACTTTAAAAAAAATATATATATATATATATATATATATATATATATATATATATATATATATATATATATATATATATATATATATATATATATATATATGTGTACTGACAATTTCGATTTCAGTCATATAATTATTACAAAGCAAATTCATGATCGCCATCTTTGAGTTTAAAATGAAATTACTGATGTCTCATGTTCTTTATGCAGCGATGATTTTAAATACATTTTTTAAAAAGACTTACCAGAGAGACGTTAGGTGTATTTTCATAGATTTTACTCAGGTTCTTATTTGATTTTATATTTATAAAGGGAAACAGCCTGGTAACATTCAAAACGATACGCTGCAAATATGTTTTAATTTCGGAAAACAAACTTGATTGTCCGTTTTCACAACTCCCCTGCGGCTCTTGAATACAACGCGGCTGTCAAAGAAGGGCGAAACAAAAATGTCACTGAACGTTAATAAATTACTTTATTATTTCTTTATATCTACAAAATGTATGCCCAGTAAAGTAGCTCGATTTTGGTTGGCAAGTAACGGGGAATATTTTAAATGTAACCCCTCAAATTGGATGTTTCTCAAGCGGAAGTTCTCATATTTTCGACGCTTTTAAATGCGGCACGGGAATAAACAGAGACGCTCGTCCATTCAGCATTGCGCAAACAGGCTTTTTTTTTTTTCACTATCTCTGCCAAGTCATTTGTTAAACATGTTTTTCCTGATGGCCATGGCTTAATTTGTTTGCTTATAAATATTTAGGTAAGAGGAGTCAACGACATTTTTTTTAATTCGTTTGGTAGCTCGCTGCACCAGCTGAAGCCACTGTTAAGCTAACGATAGCTAGCTAGTGACTAGCGGTGTTGGGGTAATAATTATTGTTTAATTTTGCAATTCTACGACGTCGCCACGCATATCACATTTTCGGGGGTCAACCTTCAAACTAACTCTTGTCTATAGTCGCGTTAACGTGATATTCAATGCGCACTAAACGAAGGTAAGAGCATTGTGTTCTTCGCACTTCAAGATAGTACGAGCGGTCATGTCTCACTTTATTATCGAACGTTACAAGTGAGTTGCACTTAAGTATGCAGTAAAATTGTGACTGATATGCACTTGAGAGATAAATAGATGCAGAGTTTAATAAATCGTGTGGTTTTAATTGAGTGGAAGTCATGGGGCTATTATGATGGACAATTAATCTTAGGTACCGATGAAGGTGTAGGATTTCATTCAAGTTTTCCATCTTCTAGCTCCTGCACGCAGTGTTGGATTAGTGATGTGTATTTATTTGGGTATTTTTGTACTGCCTGTTCTAAATAAAGTTTCTCTCATTTTTTTCCCATATCTTCCTACCTGCAAAAAGAGACATGTCATTTAACATTCATTGTACTTTGTCCTGCTGTTTATCTCAGAATCACACACGGTGCCGTCATGGTATCCTATAAGCTGCTGAATCCTGAGAATGTCCAGCTATCTGAAGTGAATCGCCTTGTCGAAGAGGAGGAAAATCCAGTAAGTCATTAAGATATCTTTAAGTTTGTTGCCGAACTTGAAATGTAGCAGTGGGGCTCCCTTAAAGATATTATCAGAAAAGAGCAGATTACAAAAAAAAATTACTTGGTTACTTCTTTTCACGATTAACTACAGTTGTATCTTGATGTGATTTTTACAACTCCATGTAAAGGAATCAATCTACATCGTAAACTCTGGGAGTAGTGTAAGTGTGTGATTCTTGTTGTTGAGTCTAATGTCTGTCTGATGTGTGAAGGCGTCGCACACAGAAGCAGCTTCTCTGCTCCCCCGTCGCGTGCCATGCTCGGCCACCACAGGGCTCCTGGTGACCGGCTTCCTGCTGCTGCTCCTCTGCGGGGGCTGGCTGGTGGGCACCATGTTCTGGCTTCACCGCCCCTCTGGCTTGCTACCTCACAGACACCCGCCGCCGGCCAAGGCTACCTCAAAAGCCAACGCCACCGAGGCCGCCTTCCGCGAAGCTTGCGCTGTCATCACGGAGGCGTGGCGGTTCGACTGCTACCCCGAGAGAGGAGCGGTGGTGACCAGAGAGATGTGCGAAGCGAGGAACTGTTGCTTCATCCCCACCGTTTCCGAAACTCAGCCCTCTGGAAGTAACGGTGTCCCTTGGTGTTTCTATTCGCCGGATTTCCCCTCCTACTCCATCGAGTCCGCGAGTGACACGAGCTTGGGGCAGAGAGCTACGCTCGTCAAACACGTCAAGACTTACTATCCTGCAGATATTATGACTCTGGAGTTGGATGTTCGCTACGAGACAGACACGAGGCTACGGGTTAGGGTAAGTGACACTATTATTATCATTATTATTATTATTATTATTATTATATGGTAACAAACACCTGGCCCTTCATCGATGACTTTCCCATACAAGAGCTTAGATGGTCGCTCGTGTTTGTGCCCCAACTAGATCACTGACCCTTCGAGTTCGCGCTACGAGGTTCCCATCTCTGTTCCCACCGTCGCCAAGAAAGCCGAAAATCCCGACTACGCCGTGGAGATCTCCAAGGAGCCGTTCGGTCTCGTCGTGAGGAGGAGCTCGACAGGAACCGTCCTGTAAGTTGTGCGAAAAAGTGCAGTACAAAGTAGGGCTGTGCAATTAATCAAAATTCAATTACAATTTCAATTATGACACTCCACAATTGTGAAATTGGCATAATCGTGAACACAAATAAAAGATTATTAATACTAATTTTGAGTTGCTAAAATGTATACATTTGTTCCTTTTTTTAAATTTTAAAATAATAATAATAATAATAAGTAATTTAATAAATCTTGTTTGGTCCAAAAGAAACTAGCAAGTGTTTCAAATAAATTAATTTTTCTTAATATTTTTTACAGTCAACATTTTCTCGTTTTCTACCAAAAACAAATGATTGTCCTAATCGTAATTTAAATTATTACCAAATTAATCATGATTAATATCATAATCGAGCAGGCCTAGTAGTATGTTCAATTATTATTTATTTATCTGATTGTTTGCTTTCAGCCTGAACACCACCGTCGCTCCCCTCCTTTACGCCGATCAGTTCCTGCAGTTCTCCACCTCTCTTCCCACCGAATTCATCTACGGTCTGGGGGAGCACCGCTCAAATTTCCTGCATGACATCCAGTGGAACACACTCACCATGTGGGCCCGGGATGTGCCTCCCATGGTGATGTCACCTTCTCGTTATCAACACACGTGGGCTTTGATGTACGGTACATGACACTACAATGTCTTTTTCTGCACAATGTAGGTAAAAACAAACCTGTATGGAGTTCATCCATTTTATCTTGGAATGGAGAAGGAGAGCAATGCGCATGGCTTCTTCCTTCTGAACAGCAATGCAATGGGTCAGTATGTTGCGAAACTTCCCCTTGTGGTTAGGCTACTGTAGTTAGCGGAATTAATGCACATTGGTAAACTGCAGAGGACCCACAGAATTTAAGACAAACATAAAAAGGAATACGATTTGGTTTCTCTGTACAGTAATATTTATTGAAAGTGCTGTATGGAGAAAAATGCATGAGATATCGAACAGGACCAGACGTAAAAAACAAAACAAAACTTCCGGTACTGTAATGATGATTAGACATGAGTTTTGCGTTTATTCATTCAAAGGGATGCGACGCCAATCGATTAATTGAGCCACTGCATGTATTAGAACAGAGGCCACTTTTTTTTATATATTTATAATTTATTCTATTTCCTTAGATGTTGTCCTGCAGCCTGGCCCAGCCCTCACCTGGCGCACAATTGGTGGGATCCTCGACTTCTACGTCTTTCTTGGTCCCAGTCCTGGATCTGTGATTGAACAATATCTGGATGTGATAGGTAATTGTGCTCACATAATTACCACAAAACCCCAAAGTGAGGTACTCGAATGACCTTTTTTTTTTTTTGACAGAGAGAATGACAAGGGGAAAAGCAGCATTTTTTTTTAATTCATATTGATTTTTTATTTATTTATTTATTTATTTTTATTTAATTTTTTCCCCCCATTTTTTCCTGATGTTTAGTCTAAACAGTTAATCACTGTAAAATAAATAGGAATAAATTCTGTAACTCATAGCATTCAGTTGACATGCTAAATTAAAAATATGAAGTACATAGATTTACATATGAAACTGAGTTTCAAAATGTTCAGTTTCCAAAAGTAAAGTGCACTTGAATGAAATAGCTCAAAGCTAAGTTCAGTTAAAAAATATTGTTGTACAACTGGGTTCAAAATCAATAAGTCTAAGGCAAATCTGAACTCTGTAATTGAACAGGCATTATTTCAAAATGCCATAAATTGTCGAAATATCAAATTAAGAGTATTATAGCAATACAGACTGTTCGGCTTTGCCATTAAATTGACTACAAGCATTCGATCTATAAATAAAAACATTGACCATGGTCTCTCAAATGGACAGGCCCGCACAACAGCAGGCTGTAAATTGCACTGGCTAAGTTTAGTTTTATTTTAGGCGTGCAGCTAAAACTGAGCTGAGCGATATGTTTCGGTGTCTGACAGGAGTTTGCTGGCTTTTTCAGATGGGGGGGGAAAATGGCAAAATTCGGTCTGATATCGGTACCCCACGTGTACCTCACTTCACAGTTGGAAGTCACTAGCTCGTAACATTAATAGTAATGCCCATTTAGAACAATGTAATGAGAAATTGAAGTTAGTGTAATGAGAACTGTACTATATTGGAATAGAAATACAATACAATACAATGTCAAATAAATGAGCAATATTGTCTCCTTAGGTCGTCCAGCGATGCCAATCTACTGGGCTTTAGGTTACCACCTGTGTCGTTGGGGTTATAACTTCAGCAACACCACCTGGGAGTTGGTCAAGCGCATGAGGAGTAATGGGATACCTCAGGTAGTGCCGAATTAACTAACATGCTGTATGTGGTCTGCAACATGGCGACTTTCAAAAACATTCGACCTGTGTTTGGTCTCAAGGATGTCCAGTGGAATGATATCGACTACATGGACCGAATTCTGGACTTCACTTACGACCCGATTAACTTTGCCACGCTGCCCGATATGGTGAAAGACCTGCATGCTCACAACCAACGTTATGTGCCCGTCATTGTAAGCAAAACAGATCGTACGTTCACATATTGATTGCGGTAGAAGTCTGATAGTCTTTCCTTACAGGATGCTGCTATCAGCAGCGTCCAGCCTGAAGGATCCTACTGGCCGTACGACGAAGGACTCAAGAGAGGAGTTTTCATCAAAGACACGGAAGGAAACGTACTAATTGGAAAGGTGAGAATGAGCTTATCGATTATTCCATCGAATAATATTATCACATTTTTTTTGTTAATCCACTAATGTTGGACAAAAATTGAATTGAGGCCTCATAATTCATTATCTTCTCTGCATATGTATTATTAAACACCAATAAAATTAGCCTAGGCTAAATGGTTAGCAATCACGATTAGTTTTAGCGCACTAGCGATTACCACAGGTAAACAAACATTAACTACCATTTAATTTACACATACATCGTTATATCTGCATTATACATGTAATAGTGTCTTAAAATTCACAATGCTTCAACAATAATCTATGAGTCAACAAGGGTAAAGCTAGCTGTTAGCTACACGAGGTCAATAACTTCCTGTTCCTGTCTTCTTCTGGGCACGTTTAGTGCATGACTGCCCTCTACTGGTTAATTGAGGAACACCTAAAACCGAGTGCCATTTTATTTTGGAATAATTACGCCCCCTGCGATTGGCTGGCAACCAGTTCAGGGTGTACCCCGCCTACTGCCCAAAGCCAGCTGTGATAGGCTCCAGCACCCCCTGCGGCCCTTGTGAGGAGCAAGCGGTTAAGAAAATGGATGGATAATTCCACCCCAAGTGCTCTATGTTCAGAACATGGATGGCCCAAACATGATTCCAGCTGGACTTTTGAGGCATTACATTTATAATGACACACTTTTATTTTAAAGTCAATTTATCTGACTTGTTTATTTATTTATTTATTTTTATTAGACCTATACAGTACATCTTTTGGGACAAAAGGAAACAAGAACTTATTCTGTTTTTCCAGGTGTGGCCAGGCCTGACTGCATATCCCGATTTCTCTGACAATGTCACCCATGAATGGTGGTACGAGAATCTGAAGAAGTTCCATGACCAGGTGCCATTTGATGGATTATGGATTGTAAGTATC
Source organism: Festucalex cinctus (assembly GCF_051991245.1). Classification (NCBI taxonomy): domain Eukaryota; kingdom Metazoa; phylum Chordata; class Actinopteri; order Syngnathiformes; family Syngnathidae; genus Festucalex; species Festucalex cinctus. The sequence continues at coordinate 7,376,174 of NC_135416.1, read as the reverse complement.
ATCTTCAGTTTGACAAATTAGACTTTTTTTTTTTTTTTTTTTTTTTTTTTTTTTTTTTTTTTTTTTTTCCCAAAAGATTACATTGTGAAAGAGCTTTCCACCTTTTTTTGTCACTGTCAATATAGGAGAACAGAATAAACTAGATTTAAGTGCAATTTCTAGAGAAATTGCGTGGGAATGCTGAAAGCTGAATGCTAAGATGAATGCCTATGAAGGAAATTGAAGGATACATTATGTTAAAATGACAAAGTAATTACATAACTAGTAATGTCAACATTCCCATGAACTAGCATTTTTGGTTTCCTTTCATTTATCTCAACCCCCCTATGTTATTTTGTTTAGGACATGAATGAACCGTCAAATTTCGTAGATGGGTCCACTAACGGCTGCCCGCCAAACAATTTTGACAATCCCCCATACACACCAGGTAGATTTGGATCTGGCAAGCTTCACGCGAAAACACTCTACTAATGTCATTTTCATAACATAACACCTGGTACACTTTTAGGCGTGCTGGGAGGGTTGCTGAGAGCCAAAACCGTTTGCGCATCAGCACCGCAGAAGCAGTCGATACACTACAACCTTCACAGCTTGTATGGACTCATGGAAGGGAAAGCCTCTGCGAGGTTAGGAAAGGAAGTGACTAAAAAGCTACTTTGTCTCTGTTCTGCTTATTTTTTTTTTTGACCACTCATCTTCTCACTTGTTCTCTAGTGCTCTGAAGAGGATCTTGGCCAAGAGACCTTTTGTGATCTCTCGCTCCACCTTCCCCAGTCAGGGCATGTACACCGGCCACTGGCTGGGAGACAACAGGAGCCAATGGCAGGATCTTTACTCCTCCATTGCAGGTCAGCAAAAAAGCCTATGAAACCTTTTTTTCAACAAATCTATTCAAGGACTTGAATATTCTGTCTTTAACAGACAGAGATAATACAAATTGTTCATAATTTAAAAAAAGTTTGAAATTGTTCCCCCCCCCCCCCCCCCCCCCCATTTTCACTGAAGCAACCCCCTTCACTCCCAGCTATTTTACTGGCTTTTGACTGATTTTGCAAGGCCCACAGAATATTGTCTTCTATTGCTACAAAAGTATGGACGCTATCATAAGAAAGCTTAGAGTCTCATCTTTCATCAGGAAAAAAAGTACATTTCTATGTTTCCGTTTTACAGCAATTAGCATTAGAATCTTGTTAAGTTTCATCATTATTCACAAATCTATTTACAACATTGGGGAAAAGAGATTTTTTTTGTAACATGGCCGTGGTTGATCTCTTATACTCTGCTGCTACTTGCTGGCCGTTTTTGTAATTACTACTATTGTTAAAGGGATACTTGACTTATTGAACAATGTTCAGCAGTGAAAAGTTCATATGTTGTCCAGAATTAATCTGAAAACTTCATTATTTTTCATGTATAATTAATACCTTTAAAAAGTATTTTTTCTACTTGCTGTCGACTAATGATGACATCACCTGTGCTGAGGGAGTAGTTAATGACCATTCATGGCTCACCTGTTTTCTCGGTTTGGTCAGCAAACTGAGCCATGATTGTTCGTTACCTACTTCCTCAGCACAGGTGATGTCATCATTAGTCGACAGCAAGTAGAAAAATGACTTTTTAAAGGTATTAATTCTGCAATTGGCTGGCAACCAGTTCAGGGTGTACCCCGCCTGCTGCCCAAAGTCAACTGAGATAGGCTCCAGCACCCCCTGCGACCCTTGAGAGGAGCGAGCTGTTTAGAAAAATGGATGGATGGATGGAAGATATTAATTGTACATGAAAAATAATGAAGTTACCACATCAATTATAGACAAAATACATTTTACTGCTGAAAATGGCTCAATGAGTCAAATATCCCTTTAAGCCTCCTCTTCAGGTTAGAGGTTGCATCAAAGCCTTCTGTATGCTCTTGCATAAAGAACGTACAAGTACGTCTTTGGGATCATGGCATTATTTAAAAAGAACCGTTTTTATACGTCTTTGGCAGCAAATGAGTTAAGGAGGTGAAGTAGTTTGAAGTTCTAAATGAAATTCTGGCTTCCAGGCATCTTGACCTTTAACCTCCTGGGCATCCCATTGGTGGGGGCTGACATCTGCGGCTTCAGCGAGCACCCCCAGGAAGAGCTGTGCGTCCGCTGGACACAATTAGGCGCTTTCTATCCCTTTGCTCGCAACCACAACGCAATCGACATGGAGGTTGGGCCTCCTCATTTGTAGGACTCAACTCGTCATTTTTTTTCCCCCTGAAATTTGTCATTTTCCATCCTGTTGACAGCCGCAAGACCCGACGGCGTTCAGCCCCCTAGCCCGCACGGCCATGCGGCAAGCGCTGCTCCTGCGCTATTCCCTCTTCCCGCTCCTCTACACCCTCTTCCATCACGCGCACGCGCGGGGACACACTGTCGCTCGGCCGCTCATGTTTGAGTAAGTAAAACACGCAAACGAAAGTAGTGGCTGTTGTGTTTGCGTGGGGCGGAAAAAAAATCAGGCAAAGATTGACAAAGAAAATTGTTCTTTCTATGACTATATTGTGTTTGCTTGTTTGTTTTCTACGATGCCCTCAACAGATTTCCAAAGGACACAAGAACGTACACTATCGATAAGCAGTTCCTCTGGGGGAGGAGTCTACTGGTGACTCCGGTGTTGGATCCTGGAGTGAACTCAGTGGAGGGTTACTTCCCAGAGGGTTTGTGGTACGACTACTACACGGTAAGCAAGACCCGGATCTCGCTATTCGACAGGTGAGCTGTTGCCTACCTGCCGTGGTGTTCTCACACGTCTGCTGACACGCCTTCCAACCAGGGCGACTCAATAAACAGCACGGGTGAAGAAGTGCAACTCTCGGCTCCTCTCGATAAGATCAATCTGCATGTGAGGGAAGGATCGATAATTCCGACGCAGGTAATCGTGAACGTCACGTCAACTGAGTTACAGCTTAAAGGCTGCATTTCAATGCCATCTGGTATTCGATCAAATATTTATGAGCCTAACATGCCATTTAAAATGTGCATTTTCCATGTAATTTCCCCATTAAAGGATATACTTCACTTATTTGTCCCATTATAGCAATAAAAACTTAATATTTTGTGTATAAATAGTTTGATACTTTCATTATTTTTCACGTACATTTAGTACCTTTAAAAACACATTTTGCAACTTGCTGTTGACTGAAAATTAGATCACAAGGGCTCAGGTAACCAATCAGAGCTCACCTGTTTTCTAGGTTTGGTCATGTGACATTCACAAGCTGGTTCCCTGAGCAAATTGTGATGTCATTTTCAGTTGACAGCAAGTTCCAAAATTTGTTTTTAAAGGTACTGATTGTACATGAAAAATAATGAAAATATCAAATTTGTTATAGGCAAAATATTGTTATTGCTATTGTTAGTTATTGCTATAAATATTGCTAAAAATAGCTAAATGAGTAAAGTATCCCTTTTAATATTTTTTATTACGTAAACATTTTCTTGTTTTGTACCAAAAAATAAATGATCATTCTACTGCAGAGTGAACATGCTGTACTGCAACTTAAAGTTTTTGATCACATAAATAAATAAATAAATTATTTATTATTATAAATAATAATAATAATAAATAATTTATTATTATAAATTCTGTTTGGTCCATAAGAAACTTGCATAATTCTATTGTTTATATATATATATATATATATATATATATATATATATATATATATATATATATATATATATATATATATATATATATAATTTTTTTTTTTTTTTTTTTTTTTTTTTTTTTTTTTTATTGGTCTTAATATTTTTTTAATGGGGAAACATTTTCTTGTTTTGTGCCAAAAAAAATAAATGATCGTCCTACTGTACAGTGCGCAAGCTGCACTCGAACTTAGTTTTTGCCAACATAAATAAATATTATTATAAATATATATTATTATAAATTGTTTGGTCCAAAAGGAACTTACATAATTACAGTGTTTGTTTAATGTTTTTATATTTTTAACATTTTCTTGTTTTGTACCAAAAAAAATAATCATTTGTATAATCATGATTTCAATTCTTGCCAAAATAATCGTGATTTATTATTTCCTCCATAACCGAGCAGCCCTAAGTGGATGCGTTTCTGTGCGTTCCCTTGGACAGACCCCCAACCTGACTTTGTGGGTGAGCAGCGGGCAACCTCTTCATCTGATCGGCGCGTTGTCGGAGAACGGCAGCGCCTGTGGCGATTTGTTCTGGGACGACGGCGAGAGCCTGGACACCTTTGAGACCAACCAGTACGCCTACATCGTTTTCAGCGTGGCCCAGGTAATTGTCACACCCACCAACAAATATAAGGGCTTTTACATTGTATATATTATATAATATATATTATTATAATAATATTCCCCTGTGTAGTCAAAGTTTATTTTTGTCCGACGTTTTTGTCTTCCTGGTGCCAAAAAAAATGGCAACTGACTTTTCCGATTTTTGCCATTGTCGTCTCCGTAGCAAACGATGAGCTCGCAGGTGCTGCGCAACAACTTGGAGGCCTCGTACATCACGGTGCAGTCGGCGTCTTTCTACGGCGTGAAGCAGAAGCCGAGCAAGGTGTTGGTTAACTCCAAAGATGCCGCCTTCACCTACAAAAGCAACCAGGTGAGGTGGAGGAGATTCTTTGAATTCCTGCACAAGATTGCAATTCTTTCACGTCACCTTTATTCTGCCAAACATCGGAATCTGCCTCAAAGAATCCTTATATAGAATTCTTACGGAACGATGACAACTGGAAACCGATTGGCTGGCTGAAGTTTGGCAGTCGAGCTTTGGTCGTCATTGGTTAAATAGTAAAACTGACTTGTCTTGATCTTTGCTTCACTTTGTGTCCATGCAGGTTTTGACGGTCGAAGGTCTCGGCCTTAACCTCAATCAGAACTTCACCATCAGCTGGATGTGAGTGGCCTGCGGGCGCTCAGTTTGGTTTACAGTAGCTGATGGTGGCTCTCCAAATACGCCTGAGACTGATCAACACTCACGCATTATTAATACAGCCTTTTTTTTCCTCCCATTGTTTTAGTGGCTGAATTGAGAATGGCTTCACCAAAGTACCCTATAACTTCACTCAAGGAGGTTGTTTTCAGTGTTGGTCCATTCCAGGCAGGCTAGAGTTTTGTTTTGTTTTGTTTTTATTATTATTTTTTTAATTATATAATATATATTTAAAGCATTTTTTTTATGATGAGAAGGAAGAGTCTTCATATTTTGGTAAGAATCCACACATAGATGACAATTATTTTTGCTTGAGTAAAATCAGCACAATATTGCATGTTTGGCAATAAGACTGACTAGTACGAAACTATTTATCTTACTGGTGAGGACAAAGTACGAACTGGTACAGCAGCAAGATGCAATGTGCAATAAATCAGGAGACAACTGTCAATGCTGCTACTTTTGGGCTAATGTAGGCGATGAACACTGGTGCCTTGTGATTTCTTTTGCATTTCTTTGTAAAGTTGCTGCTTGCTAGCACAAAAATCTGTTTTGGCCGATCTTGCGTGTGTAGTGTGGCGCAGCAATAAAGTTTGTTTTAAAAGAATTTGAAAGAGAAAGTGGCGTGTTTTTTTTTTTCACTTGTACTACCAACTCTCTACCGCTGGATGGCAGCATCTCAACATTAAGGGTACTTTCTAGTTTGTTTGTTTTTTGGGTTTTTTTTGGACACAAATACGGTCCAGCCTTGGCATATTATAGTTCACTTTTTGCTGTTTCATTGTATGACAGATTTTTATTTATTTATTTTTTTAATTATTCATAATAGCACATGTAATTTTAAGGAACTGAACGATAAAAGGAAAAAGGGGGTCTTCAAAGCAGCACATACCATACACTTGTTAATTTTTTAAAAAGATTATTATTTTTTTTTAATTGTTAAAAGATAGTGACCGCCTCGCCACAAGACGCCCAATCCCCACCATCGCCCCCAGCAGATAAAATCATGCCCGCCGCATACTGTGTCCCATGCAGGTGAATCATTTCAGACAGATAAACGAAGTCGAAGACGGCTAAGTTAAACGCAATATCAATCTGGCTATTGCCAGGTTAGTAAATTCCAAGACTTGTGAGAATACAAATGGAACAATGAAATAAATGTGCTTATTCACATTTTGAATGTGTGCAAAGATGCAATATAGCCAAGGTGCGGCAGTCTGTGCCAATGTTGATCTTGAATCAAACTCAGCCACTGGATGATACGCCCCCGTGTTAAACAGGCCAGTTCATTCACATGCTAACTGTTTCCAGATGACACATAAATCACTCATTCATCGGTTATAAGGGGGCGGGGCCAGAGAGAGGGGGGAAAAAAAGAGCAGCGGGGGGTCAGTCCAAAAGCATTGTGCTCTTCTGACAAGGGCATTTCCTGTCTGGATTTGGGAGGATTAGCTATTTGTGTGGGGGGGCTTTGGCCTACTACCACTGTGTTCTGGCATTGTATAAGATAAAAAAAAAAAAAAAGTTATTATAAAAGTGATTATATTAAGCTTCCACACACACACAAAAAAAACAGGCATGAGACACTTTGGGGGTGGGGGTCATAAAAATAACTTAAAAACAGATTTCCTCTTTTCGTGTCTGGAGTGGAATGCTTTTCTTTCTAAACGTGGCGCTTTGCGGTTTAGAGATTTGACAAAGCGTAAAAGAGCACATGCATATTTTCTCTCTTAGTGTCCATAGCATGAGGAAGGCTTTTGGATTGGATGTTGTTGACTCATCCTCACACTTCCTGCCCAAGATTGTTATGAGATTAGAGATATTCAATTAAAATAATGGTGGTGAATAAACCATTTAGTCATTAGGACAGTAAAGTCTTCAAACTTTTTGACACCAAGTACACAAGTACTAGTTCAAAAAAATAAGGAGCTCTCCCACCTTAATTGCCAATATTTCAATACAGTAGCCTGTTTGGTGAAAACAATTGATCATTAAATTGAAAATATTACACCCTTGGAAACCTTTTGAATGTTACATTATACATTTTAGTTGCCACTCTCAACCCAAAAAAAAAAAAAAAAAAAATTGAAAATATTACACACTTGGAAACCTTTTGAATGTTAAATTATACATTTTAGTTGCCACTCTCAACCAAAAAGAAAAAAAAAAAAAAAAAAAAAGAAAAAATAAATAAATACAAATAAATAAATGAAAAATAAAAACAAAAACAAAAAAAATAAAATAAAATAAAATAAAAAAAAATTGAAAATATTACACACTTGGAAACCTTTTGAATGTTAAAATTATACATTTTAGTTGCCACTCTCAACCAAAAAGAAATCAATATCAGCAGGACACTCGCTTAAAAAAATAAAATAATAATAATTACAAATGACATAAGAGTCGATGGGCTGCACATCAAAATTTGCACTCATGCATCATACAAAAAAGCCTTTAATACATCACAAAAACAAATGAACATTAGATTATCTTCTGAAAATTATTCAACGGTCGTAGTTACGCAAATGCTAACCTTGTAAAAGTAATCTTTAAGGGCGTCAGTGTGAGGATTCCTGGATTGAAGAGAAACCTCTTCAGGACCAAGTTTGTCAACGAGGCCTATGGTGCCAGGTGTCTCACGTTGTTGGAGAAGTTCAGGTTAGCTCCATGAAGCAGTTAGGTGGTAACAAACCGATCATTTCCGATTAGAAGAAAGATTTTAACTTTGTTATTACTCCATTTACGATATTACCTTTTTTTTGGGGTGACTTTAAAGGCATATTTAGAAAAAGAAAAAATACAGTGGGCACTCACATTCTCCACTGTACAATATGATTTGTAAAGACAACAAATCAGCCACATTGTCCAGTTTTAACAAATTTTATTTATTTAAATTCTTTTTATTCAAAAGTATTTTAAAGTATTTTATTTCAAAGTAGCGTTTAAGTGTTGAACCCTTCTTTTTTTGGGGTGTAAAAAATATTCACTATGTGACAGTCAGTGTGATCGCTATAAGACGTCTGGCTGGTTTAATAGTCACAACAATACAGTGTATACTGTACTTAGCTATTTTGCCCCTCCCAGCTTGATCACAGGCTAAATGTTGACGCTGAGAGTGTGTGTGTAGGTGTCAGGTGATTTTGACACACCCAGCAAGACAGGACGGAACAGAACAGAACTGATTGTGCACAAGTAACAACCACACCTTGCTCCTCATAATCCCTGAATTGAATATTAAACAATACTGAGGATCCACTGGTTAGCGTTAGTGTACCTAATGATGTGGCCCACCATTGGGTTTCGACAAGTAAAATGTTTTTTTGGTATGTAATGTACTTTTAAATTAAGTCAGGTGTACTTAAAAATGCGGTTAGGCCTGTCAGTGCCCACACAACAAAAAAACAATGAAATAATGACAGTTAACTATGTACTTAATTACATAATTTGCATATGCTGAATCTGCACTTTGCTGCAGAATGTCAAATAATATTTAGAAGTTTGCTCACTACTTTCCTCGTTTTAATAACATTTCACAGAGCAATTACTTTAAAGCAGACATTCAATGGCAAATTTAATTTTTATTGTTACTATACAAACCCAGTGGTAACGCGACTTGCGAATACCCCAACTTGAAAGTTGTTCGCTACGAGCTATATAGTTTGACCAGTTTTTTGACTCGAGTTGCGAGCAAAATTTTTAGTTACGAATAATGCTAATTAACGCACAATGCAAAACACCCAAGACAAGCTAACAATGCACAAACTGTTTAATTCTTTTTATTTTATTTTATTGTAATATGAGGTGCAGTTCAGGTGATGGATGGATTACTTTACAGTGCATCTTACCAAAAATTGTTGTTTTTGGGTAGTTGGAATGGAGTTTCCATTGTACAAGTGGTTTGGTCAAATTTGAACCACAAACAAAATAGTTTGATGCTGATACGTATGCGCATGCGCACGTTAAGCCCCGCCTACGAGGCCACATCACAAACGACCTTCCACAGGTGTCCTGTTAACTTCGGTGTTGAAGTTTGAGAGGACCACATCGACTTTTATCCAGTCCTCGCAAGCTAAACTCTAGAGTGGCGGTGGTAGGGGGGGAAAAAGGTTCACGAGTGCCTTCCATTGTGGATGTAGGCGAGCCACGCGGTGGTAGCCGGGGGAGGGGAACCAGCACCGCGGCGAGGGAGTCCGCGGCGGAGCCACCGAGCTCGGCGGGATGTCGGCGGTGAAGGCTCTCCAGCAGTGGTGCCGGGTCCAGTGTGACGGCTACCGGGATGTGGCGGTCACGAACATGACCACGTCGTTTCGGGACGGCCTGGCTTTCTGTGCCATCATTCACAAACACAGACCGGATCTCATGTGAGTACGACAAAAAGAAAAGAAAAGAAAACATTGGAAGTGTTTAGTCGACTTTGTGTCACTTAACTTTTAAGATCGTTTGCTACTTAAAAATAATGAGGAAGGAGCTCAACTGGCTGCATGCGTCTTTATTATTTTTGATGTCAAACGGGTGGAAAAAACACTCGCCCTTTCTATTTATGTGGAAGTACTTTGTGAGGTAAAAGTAGACACATTGCGATGTCGAGCCTACAATAAGTTCTAAAAGTAAAATAGGATTATTATTTTTTTTGCTGATGTACCTGTTTTCATAACGACACAATGAAATACTACACACAGTAGTTTCCCTCTTTTAGTAACAGTGCTCATTGTAGTTGTCTTTGTAAAGGCTCTTTTATTTTTAATAATGACAATAACATTGGGGCATAATACAGAACCATGGGGAACTCCACATTGGTTGGAGCTTTTGTGTTTTACAAAGTGAAACCAACTTGTTGAAACTTGACTGTGTTGAATGAGAAAGGAAAAAAAAATGTTTTCATGTTAAATCAATCAAGTCATGTTACACATGTTTTCTTCCCTGTGGAGAAACAGTTGAGCTATGTTCATACCAGTGTTTTGATATTTTTTCAGATGTCTCAAGGGCTTGTCCCAACATCTCCCCTGAACCTGTTTATGTGGAGCAAATCACGAAACATTGCTTTGCTTCAGTGATCTCGCTCGAAGTGTTATGATAATCCGAGATCGCAAGGGTTTATTGACAATATTTTGACACTGTCATTGTCATGAGGTGCTTGAGCATGACTCAGTAAGGCAGATTCTGTCTTTAGAAGTAACAGATGAGGAAGTTTGCAAATGTTTCCTAATGTTTTTTTTCCCCTATCTTGCAGCAATTTTGACTCATTAAAGAAAGAAAACATCTATGAGAATAACAACCTGGTAAGAACACGTTTACAATCATGCTGTACTTTAATTTAGGTTTTATTTTGTTTTGCTAGTGCTAACCCCGAAGTGATCTTTTAATATTTAGATTGTTTTTGTTGTTGTTGTTTTTTGCCACCTGGTTGTCAATAGATGGTATTGATGGGGAATTTATTAACTCTTAATTCAAAAACTAAATTTATTATACATATTTTAAGATAATTGCATGAAACATCTGCATAGATTGAGAACTAAGTAGCACTCATTTGTGGTGATAAGGCATTTAACTGTTTTCCACCATTTCAGTTTCCTGACGTATTTATCGTTATTTAGCGTCCTGCATGAGTCACCCCTTCACCACTATAAAAGAACTTGAGCGGCGAGTCACTTGGTTATAATTACTTGGCCAACTATGTCTCAACCCCAAAAATGCATCTTCCCAGGATGTCACATATTACAGAACAGCTTGATGTTGTTATTTAATTTTCCATTCAAATCAATTAGAAATGTTCATTTTCACTTTACAGGGACTTTAGTAGGACAAATGTACCTTGTATGGATTTTGAATTAGAATACAGAGGCAGACTCTGAAGTATCCGGTTGAATAAGCAAGAATCTGACAGAGCATGCAAAGCAACATTTGTCATTGCACTTCCTAAATAACATTAATTCAAAACAAGAGTGCTAGTATGCCAACGTGTTGTCACCATTGTGACGTCACTGAATAAGAGAGCGAGGAATCACTTGAAATATCACATAATCAGTTAGGTTCAACACATGTCCCGTCATTTGACATTTAAGGTCAATTACATGGTCCACTGACTCTTTAAATGGCAATAACATTGGTTCTAGCACAGAACCTTGAGGTACTCCATCCAGCCATTCTATCAATTTTAAACGACATTACTTTGTATTAAAATATTTTCCGGATTTGTTCAATCAATAGCTGTTCAAGTGATTAAATATGTTTTGAGAAAAGAATGTAAATTCTTTGGCTGCACAGGTGCATTCTTGCAGTTTCTTCTTGGATCTTGTTGGACTGTGGGATAGAAACATTTCTCTCCTGTCCATTGCATAAGTGTGGATAGCGTGCCATCAATCGTCGCATAACAAACTTATCAGCTTTTACAGGGTGCTCTTAATGTTCTTGATTAATGATTCATGACAGCTGCCTTTGCTTATTTGCGTGTGTCTGCTTGACTCTTCACTTGTAACGTTTTGTCGTTCAGTTATAGAGCAGCTTTTCCAAACCTTTTTTTTAAAAGTCATGGACTCCATTCCAGAAACGACAGTTGGTGCACACACTTATAAAACAAAACATTTAATCAGAAAAACATGAGCAAACACATGTGACAAAGTAATATAATAAATATGCAACAACGCATTATTGCGTGTCCTGTACAAATCTGTTTAAAACATTGGGGAAAAGAGCTTCTTTTTTAAACATGGCCTTGGTTGATCTCTTATACTCTGCTGTCACCCGCAGGCCGTTTTTGTAATAACTACCATTGCTTTAAGAGTTCTCTTTAGCTCAGAGGCTGTATCAAAGCCTTCTGTATGCTCTAGCATTACAAAAAAAAAAAAAAAAACTTAAAAAAAAAAATTATAAATACGTTTTGGGGACCATGGCAATATTTCAAATTGAATATTTTTATACGTTTTTGGGAGCAAATTAGTTAAACTAACTGTGGAAATTCAAATACCATCATCGTCATTTTCAATTCTGCTTGCCTCTGATTCTTCACTCTGTTTTCCTTTCTCCTTTTGGGACTTGTAAAACCCATTTTGTGTCCCACAAGTGGGGTACACATACTGCCAACCAATCTGGATTTGAGCATTTTTTCCTCCCTTCTCAACTGCCCGATTGTCAGATGTCTGTAAAAGATTATCTCTATCGATGATCCTGCAGTGTACTAGTGATTTTTCATCCTCAGATCTGCTAGGAAAAACAGTCGGGCCAACAATTGTAATTATAAAGGATCAGGAGTCTTAAATCTTGATGATGTTATTGTGTTATTGCCACAACTCGATGATTATGACGTGAAAAGTAAATCATCCAGCGCAAAATAAATAACTAGGTGAATAATGAATACTCCAAAATGAATACAGGGACACTGTATTCAACCTTTTTAATGTTGTGAGGATCATAATCGCAACAGTGTGTGAATCCCTGTGATCGAGGAAGCTGCTGATTTTTTTTGTAGGCCTTCAGGGTCGCCGAGGACCAGCTCGGTATTCCTGCGCTCTTGGATGCAGAAGATATGGTGGCGCTCAAAGTTCCGGACCGCCTCAGCATCCTCACATACGTCTCGCAGTATTACAACTACTTCCACGGTCGATCCCCAAGTGAGTATCGACGCTTACCTATAGGTCTCCTCTTACCATAATCATCATCATCTCCGTGTTTTTCCAGTCGGTGGCGCAGGGGCGATAAAGCGTCCTGCCGACCCACCCGCCGACGGGCCATCAGGGAAGAAGAATGCACCAGTGGTCTCGAAGGTGTTTCAGCCTGCTAAGGAGAACAATCCTCCCGCTTCGGCTAACATCACACCACCTCTTGCCCGTCCGAGACAACCCAGAACCTCTACACAGGTACAAACAATAACAAAATCTCTTTAAAAAAATAAAAATAAATGTGACACGGATAAACACAAGCAATCCTCCCCTTTTTTCAGGACATTTCCGGTGAGAAATCCCACCAGATGGGAACTCTGAGTAACAAGTGCGTTTCCTGCAACAAGCACGTTCACCTGGTGCAGCGACAAATAGTTGACGGGAAGCTCTACCACAGGAACTGTGCAAGGTAAGACTTGTCATTTGGAGTGTCAAGATTACAAGTGCACCTCAATTAGGACTGAAACGATTCATCGAGTAATTAAATTTAGGGCTGCTCGATTATGGAGAAAGTAATAATCTCGATTATTGTTGTCGAGCATTAACCTGTGCAGGTGTACCTCATACCGCTTCCTGTTCCCGTGTCTTCTAAATGCCTCATCTCCTAGGTCACTGTCTCCTCCTAACACAAGTTCACTCCGAAAAGATGCTCCTTCCAGCGTCCCTCCTTCAACAAGCTTCACCAAAATCAACTCCGTGACACCCATGGTGCCACCCAGACTGGGTCCCTCATTGCCAGTCCAGAAACCAAGCCCCCTTTCCAGCATCCTTAGCACTACTTCATCTCCACATACACCCGTTTCAAACCTCATCACACCTGTTACGCAGAATCGGACTGCTCCAGCCCCTAAACGACCCGTCTCTCATGACACTACCACCACGACACCCGCCGCCATCACCACCAAGCCCGTTGCAGCGCCTCGGACCTCCGCCACCGCGGCCAAGACCATCCAGTCCAAACTGAAGTTCTTTGAGGCAGAAAGCGACGATAACAAACCTGCATCCAAGACTGAAGATGTCACCCCGAAAGACTTCAAGTCTGAAGATCATGTTAAGAAAGCCCAAGGAGGTCAAACTGTGCCTGGAAACGATGCCAAGGTGGTTATTCAGTCAAAGGTGCTTGATAATGAAGACAAAGCAGGTGTCAAGAAAAATGATGACAAAGCAGATGTCAAGAAAAACGATGACACAGCAGGTGTCAAGAAAAATGACAACAATCAGAGTGGTAATCTTGGAAACGGAAAAGTTGCTAACGTGAGTGCAAGTCAGGCAAAGATTCAAAGTGACAAAGACAAAGCAGGTGGAAAGAAACATGGAGACAGCCAGGCCAGTAATGCTGGAAATGGGAAAGTTGCTATCGTGGGTATAAGTCAGTCAAAGATGCGCGTTGACGAAGACAAAGCAGGTGCAAAGAAACGTGGAGATAGTCAAGGTAATAATCTCGGAAATGGAAATGTCGCTAACGTGGGTAAAAGTCAGTCAAAGGAGAATTCTGACAAAGACAAAGCAAACGCAAAGAAACTTGGGGTTAATGAAGGTGGTAAAGCAAAAGCAGCAGACGCCAACAAGAAACTCTCAAAGGAGGCGAAAGACAAAAGCACACCGAAGGCAGACCCGGCCAAGAAAAGTGATGTGTAAGAATCCAAACAAAATACACGAGCATGCACGCTGTTGATTTCCACCTGAGATCTAATGCTCCTCCGTCACCTCTCAAATTTAGCACATCTCAGGTCCAGACTGCCAAGAAGGAGCCAGAAGGTGGCAGGGGGAGGGTGAGGCTCAAAGTCAACCCGTCCATCCTGTCCGACTTGAAGCCTCCACATTCGGACACGAGCCCGCTCAGAAGCAGAACTCCAGAAAGAAGCCTTGGGGGCTTGAAACCGGCGGCACCCAACACTTCAGGTTACACCTTGAAATTAAAAAAAAAAAAGAGAGAGAGCAATGATTATAAGATGTTGAATCAGTAAGACTACCGAATGAACAATTCTGAGCTCTCTCTTAAAAAAATATTCTAGCAACCTCTGGTGGCTATTTTTTATTTATTTTTTTAATGCAGTTTAATTTTCATTAGGCATGTTTTGGCCCTTCTACTTAAATACACGCTAATGGTCAGATTTTAAGTGATACAAATCTTATATGTCTGTTTACGCTGATGGGACATGTGAAACAACACATATATGTCACATAAATAACCTCACAAACATGGGTTACAGTGCCACCTGTTGATTTAGCCTGCACATGACTGCCTGTAAATGGTAATGTAATGTGTTTGTTCTTCAGCAGAGAATGAGACTCCTGCTGATTGGAGGTCTATGCTCAAACCTGTCCCCAAGTAAGGCTTTTTATTTGTTTGTTACTGACTGTTGATGTTTTTTTGTTCATTGACGTTCCCCCCTATTTCTGTCTTTGCATAATTGATAAATACATAATGCTTTTTTGTTTTTTTTTTGTTTGTTTTTTTTGCTACAGATCTGCTGACTCATCACAGTCCTCCCCTAAAGTACCGACTAACACAGCTGGAGGCTCACTTATATCAGAGGTGTCCCTAAGGCCCGTGACCCCTCCTCCATCTCAAGGTCCAAAGCAGCACCACATTTTTACAGATGCTATATTGCTATTTGCTATAATGCTATCGTTCACTTTTTTCAGGCATCCGTAATGGTCACACCCCAAACACGACGACAACATCAGGATCAAAAGTCTTGAAGGTATCTTGAATGGAAAATGATTATGATTGGATGCTTCTGAATTAATGATAATGTAATCGGCTCCTAAATAATAATGTGCCAATTTATATTTGTTTATATAAAGTTTTTTAGAATCAGTAAGACTGTGGCATTGGGACATATACTGTACATTATTCAATCAGGAAGTGGTAATATAATAATTTATTAGTTATTGACTGATTGAGTGTCTCAAAACTTCTGTTCATATTTTCAACACATTGTTGATTCTAACCTTAAAAATATTTGGTTTATTTATATCACTGATAATAATAATAATAATAATAATAATAATAATAATAATAATAACAACAACAAATGACATTTCTTCACCTCCAGCAAGACCTTGCATCAACTTGAATCAACGATTTTTTTTATTTTTATTTTTTACAAAAATTGACACGATAAATCAGATTAAACATAATATTGATGATCCTTTAAGATGACGTCATTAGTTAGGATGCCAATTTGTGTGTTTTGCATCACATTCTCCATCTCACGTTTCCACATGCAGACGAAGCCGGACTTCATTCCCAAAGAGGTCATCATAAAGGAGCTGAATGAGATTGAAGATAATCTCAACCAGTTGGAGAAGAGAGGCGTTGAGCTGGAGAAGAAGCTACGCCACAGCGAAGACGGTTCGTATACCCAATGACCTCTCTTCATGACGTACTGTCCATATAAAAAGTCTACACACCCCTGTATGTATACCAAGTTTTTGTGACATAAATTTTTTTTTACCAAGGTAATACTTTTATTTTATTTTATTTTATTTTATTTTTTGCTGGCACCTGCTGGCTGTTTGTGTAATTTCTTCAGCCATTCTTTGCAGTTGAGAGGCTGCATTAAAGCTTTCTGTATTCTAGCTGAAAAAAATAAATAAATAAATAAATAGAAACATACAAATACGTCTTTGGGACACTTACATTTAAAATAGAACGTATTTATGTGTTTTTGAGAGCAAATGAGTTAATGGTAGAAAAAGTCAAATGATTTATCTTGGTCTGATAATTTTATATCACAAAAACCTGCTGTTTGAGCACGGGTGTGTAGACTTTTTATACTCACTGTATACGTGCGACTGACTGACTGTGTGGCCGTTTGTGTGTCAGAGGGTGAGGACGACTCCCTCATGGACGAGCTGATGGTGGAGTGGTTCACTTTGATCCGGAACAAACAGGTGGCCATGCGGCGGGAGTCCGAGCTCGTCTACATGTGAGTACACGTGAGATGCCGTCGAGGCAAGGTCTGACAGATTTTTGGCCAGAAGGTTCTCGATGTCCTGCGTTAATTGTACTTTCTGCCATCTAGTGGGAGAGCATTTAACGGTTTTGTCTGTCAACGCCAAAGGTTGGAAATCTGTATTCTGTATATGTATAGTGGTAAAACTCAGGACTTGGAGGAACAGCAGCCCAGTGTTGAGCAGGAGCTCCGGAAGCTGATAGAAAAGCCAGGTCAGGACCAAACTCCTTACACCGAAAGTTTTACTCCAAAACACGACAGCTGGCGACTCAAGAGAAATGCGTCATGTGGTTCACAGAACATCTGAAAACGTCATACGAACGCAAGCGAGAAGAAGACCTGATGAGCAAACTGATGGAGATCGTCAACGACCGCAATGCAATTGTAGAAGGTCTGGACGAAGACCGGCTCAGGTGTGCTTGCATGCAAACGCACTCCTACAACTACATTCATTATGTTCCTTTTTAACTCATTAGCTCCCAAAAACGTATAAATAAGTTTTATTTTAAATATTTTAAGTCTCCCAAAGACGTATTTATACGTTTTTGTTTTTGTTTCTTTAATGCCAGAGCATAGAGAAGGCTTTGATGCAGCGTCTCTACTGCAGAGAACGGTTGAATCAATGGTAGTAATTACAAAAACAGCCAGCAGATGGCAGCAGAGTACAAGAGAGCAACCAGTGAATAATGATGAAACTTAGCTATATTCTAATGCTAATTGCTGGTAGGTTCCATGTTTTTAAAGCAGTATAACACAATATTATGTGGGCTTTGAATGATTGAGGTCTGAAACAAAATGGCTGACATAGCTGAAATTAAGCGTTGCAACAATTAGATTTATTTTTTTCCTTTTAAACATTTGGGATTTTTTTTTTTTTTTTTGACCACCTGCGTTTTCTTCCCTGGAATCGATCCTCTGCAATCCGCTAAGATGTCACAAGATGCCGCCAAAGCTCTCACTAAGAGGAATGTAGTCCGTTGGTACCAAAGAAGTATTAAAGTGCTAACTTTCCACTGTTCTAAGATGGGGAGAAGCGCTAATGTAAGTTATGGACCGTGTTTTTCATTCATCTGTTTTTGCGATGCTGAGTGACTGTGAAAGAGCTTAAGCTAAGATTGTTAGCAGCATTGGATTGCTAATTGTTTATTGCTTGACAAATAATATTTTTATGAGTTGCAAATGTGGCAAACGTGCACTTTCAGTGCACTTTTAAAACACAATCTGTATATATGTGGCATACTTGTGGTTTAAACTATGACTCTAGACAATTCTAAACATTTTGGAGGGGATATCAATTAATCACATTTTGTTTCCACTTAATAGTAGGGATTTACTGTATAATTAAGGAAAAACATGTTTCTTTTGAACTGTTTCAATTTCCTTTGGCAGGGGTTCTCAAGCTTTTTACACCAATTACTACCTTGCCTCTCCAACTATTACCAGAATGAAAATAGCGTAGTAGGCCTAGGCCCAAGTTTTCATCAAAAATGAGGTGGAGCATAGGTTGCATTGTATGGCTCATGAGTTATTTAATGTTCTTGCTCTTGCTGTTGTCTTCTATCAGAGAAGAAGAGGAGGACCAAGAGCTGAACAAGTTGATGGAGAATTTCAGTGAGTACCTCTGCGTGTGCCATTTGTATAAATAAACGTGATCTCACAAAGATAATTCACACAACTGTTAAGCAACTGTCTTATATTAGCAACAGGTCAAGCGGCTGCCATCTTTGTGGAATTTTCTTTAAAAAAAAAAAATCAAGGAATACACATTTCAAACGCCTCTAAAATCCTACATAAGAAACAAATTGACAAAAATAATATTGATTAGTGAAGTGCTATTAAGAGCTACTGTATTCTACTGCCACACTGCTCTTCTCATGAATAATGTTATATTTTTATTTCAGTCAAGTTTATACGGATAGTGATGCCGCTTGAAACGTGACTATAATTTTAATGCTTCGAATTTTGTCCTAAACAAGCTTTATTGGTGGCTATTTCTCATGCACAGAGACAACAATACATCAAGTATTTTCTATACATTTATGCTTATAGTTATTTTGTGTGTGTTTAAATATGATAACAAAATGTTTGATTTATTAAATTTAAATGTGTTTTTAAAGTGTGTGGGAGGGATCAAATTAATCATTTTTATATTTGTTAATTTTTTTATATATATGATAAGATGGTCCTGCCTCTTCCAAGTTTTTTTATTATTATTATTATTTTTTTAAATATGGTTGCTCTACATTGCCTGAAGCATATCCCCCACGATGAAGATGTGCTAAATGAGGCACTACTACTTTTTTTGAGTGTGTTGGTAAATGTTACACTGTCCTCTCGCAGGTGTAAAAAAAGACAAATCGAAGAAAAAGTCTCCCATATCCAGACTGTTCACCTGGGGCAACAAGAAGGAGTCGTGACACCTGGCGAGGAAACTCCTTTGTTGCTCTCCTCCGATGCTTTCTGCGTCACTCCTCCACTGACTCATTGCACAACTTGGCATGTGTGTCTATGTGTACAGTATGTTGGTAAGGCATCTGTCATCCTAAGCATTCCTTGAAACATTCTCAGCATGAAGGGCTAACGACATACTAGTGTTGATGGGTTCAGTGCTTCGGTTCATTTTAATCCGCTTCCAGTCTTAATCTACTTATTGCACACACACCAGTAATTCCACTGTGCCTCTTGCTGACATGCTGTTTGTAAAAACAAACATTAAGACAACTAATACGAGCGAGGAACAATGTTGTGATTGCCGATTCTTAGACTTACAACTTGGCTTTTAAACTTTTTACATCTTTTTACCCCTGACACATGTATTTATTTATTTTTTTCAACTTGGCAAAAAAAAAAAAAAAAAAAAAAAAAAAAAAAAAAAAGATAAAATATAGACTTGCTGTTGTGATCCATATTGGATCTGAAAAAAATAAAAATGTGTGAAAGCTCTGATGCATTTTTTTGTTTATGTTTACCTCCTGTTAAGACAATTAAAAACTGTATTTTTTTGTGTATATGTGTTTACCTGTTTAATAGACAGTAATGGGGATAATATCAAAATGGAAATTAAGTGATTATCATTATATGATGAAACCGGCTTGTGTATATATAGACCACTACAAACTACAACCGCAATAATAAACATTAAATAATACCATCCATCCATTCTGATGATCATTATCTTTTTATTGCTGAGTGAACAGGTTGCAGTGATGCTTGTTGCCTTTAGAGGGCAGCATGTACCTTTTCATACCCTACCTGTTGGTGCGTGAACATTTGTGTTGGAGCATGAGAAGAAAGAATTATCATTGAGGGATATTACAGCCTTATTTTATAATTTAAGTAAATTAATACATTTTTTTTTTATTTTACTGCCTAATGTTACACCACTTTATTTCCCATCCTCTAACATGACCATTATAAATCGTAAATGTTTATACAGATATCCCAACAGGGAAAAAAATAATTTTCCATAAAATTTAAATTAGTTTTTGAAAAATGTCAACTATTGTGAGACATATTTATTAATATATTATAATTATTTACTAGCATTTCAGAATCCTGAAGTGTCACAAATTTAAAATGGAATGAGCTAAGTAGCCTAGCAACAAGTGTGTATTGTTTACATCACGAAAGGAATGTATAATGGCGACTTGTTTGTTCATAAGGAAATTGGCGTCAATTTAAATAAAATTTGGGGCTAGAGAGAACCCCAAACTTTCTACTGATACCAGATATGATGTGTTTTTTTCTTATTTTGCGTGCCGTTTATTTTGGAATGTTTTCAGACTTCTGTCACTGACATGTATCTGCCCCTCAAGAAAACCTTCTTTTTTTTCATGGCGCGAAGGTAAGAAGATTACATCAATTCCAACTTGAAATAATCTTTGCTTATATTTTACTGGTGTTTGAATCACAAATCTAAAAATCACTCTTTTGGGGCGGTAGCTCAAAACATGGCTGTGCAAATCCACATTGGTTTTGTGCTATAGGGGGTCACAATTAGAATGTAAAGAATTAAACGAATTGCTCATTAATAATTCAGTACGGCGCCTTATGTTGTGTGTGACTTGTCCACCAGATGGCGGTATGATACAGTTATGCGGACAAATGAAGCGTTTTAATGTAGGAGTAGTAGTAGTCGTCTGTTGCTGACGATACGGAATTAGTTGTCAGTATTTTAGTCTGTCTACAGTTATTGTAGACAAACAATATAATACTGACAACTAATATAAGTAGACTCTACATATATTAAAAGCATTGCATTGATGCTATATTAGCCTGTATGTGCGTACAGTTTAAGTGAAATTGGACGCTAATATTCTGTGGCACACTGGTTGGCAAATCACTTTTTGAGGTTTCTTTGGGCTTTAGAAAGTTGTTGATAATTCATTTTGTCATTTTCCTCGTCGTTTTAAGTTTGTGTCTTCGACGCCAGCCCTGGAAAAACCATCACAGCCGAGGAAACTCCACACGGACCCGTGGATATGTCGCCCGTGGCAACCCTTCGCATGTGGTCTGTACACACGCACACACACGGGAGGAGAATCCTTTGAGAATTTTGCTTGACATCTTTGTGTTTCTCTAAGTGTGTGTGACACGAGGCAGTCTAGTGATGATTGGTGCGTGTCAAAAAGTGAGAGTGGTGTACGCACAGTTTAAGCTTCTTAAAGAATAGATTTTTTATTTTATTTTTGTAGCTGTGAGTGATGTGAATGGCAGAGAGGATGCACGCTCGATGAATCACCAACATCATCTATCAGGCCTCAAAGCTTAATCACAACAGTCTCAGGCTTTACAATATTAGAGTGAGTATTGTACTTGCGCTTTATACGTCAGGAAAAAGAAGAAGAAAAAAAAAAACTTAACCTGGTTGATTTTAGGCCATAACTGAGCATACTGTTATAATGGTTCCACCGTATACCAAAAATCTCATTCTGCTTTATTGGAAGAAAGCAAGTGATGCATGTCTACTACTGGAATGAGTGGAAGGACACCATTTCAAAATAGCTTCATCACTTCATGTGAGATAAATTGTAAATGGTTTTTCGTGCATGCATTTTGGGATTTAATATGAAATGCAGTTCTTAACAGAAATTGCTTCTAAATAAGGTCAGCTGTGTCTCATTTTGTACAGCGAGTGGTCCAGTGTCTGAAGAGTAATATAATCTTTATCCTCTGCAAAGAACAACTAATATTACTGCCATACGGAGGAGCTGAGGTCGTCCTCTTTTTGATGATTTTAAAACATAATTTCTTAATTATAGGTTACTGTGACTCATTTTGCTATACTGGGGCACATATGGAATATAATGCAAGTTTAGTAAAATAGACTAGTGATTAGGGGTGTTTAAAAAAAATGGATTCGGCAATATATCGCGATATTATAGTGCACAATTATCGTATCGATTCAATATGCTCCAAACAATTACTCAATTATTAACATAGTTGTCAATTAATTTGATAACCGATGACTTGTCGATTAATCGATTAATTTTGACAGCTCGAGTGTGGTTTCTACTCTAGAACAACAAGATGAAGCATCATCCCTAGAACAAACAGCAATCAGTGAGTATTTATTAAGCCACGCCCCGAGCTCGTGCTCCTGCTCTGTGTGTGTGTGTTAATAGCGTAAATTAGCATACAAATGAGAGATGCTGTACGATAGAATCCACTCAGCTTCAATCTGTCCACCGGGACTCGATGATTACCTCTTCCTGCTCCTCCTCATCTCTCTTTTCTGTCTTTTTTTTTTTTTTTTTTTTGGGTCCCCTTGTAGTCTTGCTGTGCTTCTGCTGGACTCGCACCACCGTCGTCCATGTTTATCCTGTACTGTTTGTTTACCTGTGTACGCGCTGGCTTTAAACGCGCTTAATTGCTCTTGACTAATTTGCAAATAAGTGGGGAGCAGTTGGGGAAATGGCAGATACACACGCGTGTATTTCGAGCATCTTCCTCCGTCCTCTGTCTTCGCCTTCACCCTTTCGCCGAGGCGGTCCCCGGCCGGTTGAGGCCCGGCGGAGCACAGCGGGAGGTGTTAATGATGTGGGGGGCTCGTTGTGTCTGCTGGGAGTCGTGTGTTGCCCGCTCGCTGCCGTCTGTCACCGTGCACGCTGAAAAAACATCTTTATTCTTCACGTATGTGTGCGTACGTGTGCTTTTCCATTTTCCACCATCTCCTGCATATTTAAAAGCGTGAATCCCAAAAGTCAGGCCTCTTTATTTAAGCGTTCAAAGACATTTCCTGGTGTGGAAATTAGATTCAAAATATATATTAATAATAATTAGTAGTTAATTGTTTATTATGGGATAATTTTTAAGTTGTAAATCATGTGCGTGATTGGCAATTAAGCCTATATGAAATCCTTTTTTTTGGTTTCATTCTAGATTAATGCAAACATTTTTTGCTTGTTTTCTGATATTACATTCATACATTCATAAGTTTTCATTTTAGTTTCCAAAATAGATATTTAATGGTTTCCAGTGCTCCCATGTTTATTGCGAGGTTATGCTCTATATAATTTTATCATTTTATATACTGTATTTTATATACTCTATGCAGAATAGCAATACTATGACACTGTAGTATCTGTGATGTTGAATGCATGTGTGCCTTTAAAAGGCAGGCCAGGCTTGCTGAGTGAAGGGCAGTGAATGATAAGCTGGCTGTTAACTAGCTAAACGGTTAGCCACTCTGTGTGTTGAGCAAGATAGAAGATTAAGCAAAGTACTGAAAGGGATGTCAACTCCCCCTAAAATTCTTGACAATAACATGTTATATGTGACCTCTCTAGTCTAAACATGACATTCTGATTAATATTACATTTGTGGAATATGAGTTAAGAAGCAAAATCCAGCCGTTTTTATCCATTTCGGGGCGGCCATTTTGCCACTTGCTGTCGACTGAAGATGACATCACTGTTGCTCAGGTCCAAGGCAACCAATCACAGCTCAGCTTCAGAAAACAGGTGAGCTGTGATTGTTGCCTGGGCAACTGTCATCTTTCGTCGACAGCAAGTGGCAAAATGGCCGCCCCCTGAGATGGACAAAAATGGCTTCATAACTCATATTCCACAAATGTAATAATCAGAATGTCATGTTTAGACTAGTAAGGTCACATGTAACATTATTGTCAAGAAATGTTTAAGGCTGACTTCCACTTTAAGTCAGCCATCACAGATAAAGCAATTCTAGCATATTCTCAGAAACAATATTGTCTTGTGGCAGGAAGTGGGGTGGTGGTTCGCATCGACGTAACCGTGGATTTTCCTAATTCTGATCTTGCAAGGCTATCCCTCCTTATCAGTGTCTGATTCCCACATTTGCAGGGAGAAACTAGACAGAGAGGCTGGAGGCCGACACACACACACACACACACACAGCAGTGAGACAGGGGCCGTGAAATTACATAAAGCAAAAGGGATACAGATAGAAGGAGTGCAAGAGCAAACAGGCCTATCAAACGACCACAGAGCCAGATAACAAGATAAGGCCTAATCAATCAATTCTCGCACACAGAGAGATATTGCTAAGTGGCTCCTGAGTCGTGGCAGCAAATTAAATCTGCACACTCCTCCAACTGAGAGCGCGGCGAGGAAGTGGGAGTGGGCCGAGCGAAGGGGCAGGCGGGCGAGCGGGAGGGTCGGGCGGCGGATGGCGGTCGGGGGCGCTAATAGGCGCTAATTTCATCAGCGCGGCCCGTGATGAAGCTTTTACACGCTGCTCGGTGAGGCCAAACTAAAAGGCTCCAGCTCTGCTCATGTTCAATATAAGTGGGCTGTCATGAGTGGATTTGCAAGACGATAGCCAAGAATTTGATTACAGCCTTTAGCGTGCGCGCGCATGCTAGCGTGTTGTTTAAGGTAGTATGCTAGCTAATACTATTGACGAGCCTTATATGTGAAGGTGAATTGTTTGTTCCCATCAAAAGCAGTGCATGTACATACAAGGCGGCCATGTTAGCAGGGGTGACTGTCCTGTCAAAAGGTAACAGAAAGCATGTGTATTAGCTTATTATTATTATTATTATTATTATTATTATTATTATTACTTTAGCATTGCTGTTAGCACATAGCTCAAAAAGAGTATGTTATATCTACCTGTTTATATTTATGGATTTAAAAAATAAAATTTTTACTCAGGGGAAGGCAAACAAGGGAGGAACTTGGGGCAAAAATGCGGCAGCATGTCGGGAGGAAATACTAATGAATCGACACGGACAGAGGGGAGACAAGAGACTAAATACACACACGTACTAATTGACACAACGAGACACAGCTGGGCCAGGCACAAGTGGCAGAGTTTGCTGATTGGATGACATATTAGGAAGGGCAGGCCAAAACACAGGTGGACATATGCTGCATTCAAGGATGGTCGGAAGACTGATATATCCGAGTTGTTTTTTCCCAGTTCCAACCTAAAAGCGTTCGAGGCGAAAGTAAACAACCAAAATGGCGGATAGTGGTAAATTGTTTTTTTATTTTGGTCCTCAAAACTCATTTTGATATCCAGCAAACTTACCTTCTCGCAATTTAGCTTCAATTATTGTTTCTATCTTATTTCATAATCATTCCATACAGTTCAGTAGTTAACCGTGTAATTTCATGCAGGGAGATAGCGACATACTGTCACGAACCTTGTGTTTCGTGACGTTATGTTGAATATTTATGACTAGGGAAGCACACTCGGACAATAAAATAAAACACAGATCATGATCTGATGATTTTGATGAAACTTAAAGTAACATGTGGATAAAGACAAAACCTAAACTAAACCTGAACCGTAACAAAAGTAAAACAAAAACCTAACCAAAACCCAACCCAAACCATGACACAATTGGCTTGAACAGACAACCCCTTTCCTCCATTTAGTCCATTAAATCAAGGATCCACTGTACAGTATTTGCTATCTTTTTCTATGTAAGGGAGTGGCAGCCCATATTCCACCAGGGGGGGCGAAGTAGACTTGCAACTTGAAAGAAATTGCAGCTGCTGAATGTAATTGATGAAATAGCTTGTTACGTAGCATCAATAAGATGACTTTGCAGTTCTTTGAATTAGAATATTTCATCACCCCTCCTGCTCCTCCACCATCGCCACCACCTGCACTGCCACCCCTCCACCCCCACTTCCCCCAGTCACCACTGGTGCCCTCTCGTTCCTTTTTCCTCCCACCTTCTGCCCCAACCTTATACACACACGCGCACACACAGTTGGCATCAGTTTCCCTCTAATGACATCCTCCGAGTATAATTAGTCTGGCCAATTAACAGCAGTAACGATGCTTGCATTCATTATGTCAAATTACACAGTGCTGACAAAGTGTCAACTCAGCTCTACTCACCTGCTGAGTGTACCCGTGTGTGTGCGTGCATGTGCGCGTTGTTTGCCAACGTGATCAAACCCTCTTACGTCGTCTGCTGAGAGGTGAAGAACGTCCTACGCACTTTCTCAACACACACATGTGCATGCATTCAATTAGCGTGCATCCAGCAGAGATATTTTACTCGTGGCACCCCATGAAAGCCGTCGGGTAGCTTGCGTTTTTGCACGTCTCAATCGTGCTCATTGATTATGTGCCGCACCGGTTATTAATATTATATATTATGCCCAGTCAGAAGGGGCACACCCTCATTTGCATAACAGCGAAGCGGGGAAAAAGAGAGGCGGGGCTGGGAGGATATGTCTGGATTCGTCTTAATTAGCATCTCGGCCCACTGGTGGTAAATTAGACTGCTGGGAAAACACACATACTGTACAGTTAATGCAAAAAAAAAAAAGTGTTAATATTAGGGGTGTGAATTGCCTAGTACCTGACGATTCGATTCGTATCACGATTCACAGGTCACGATTCGATTCGATACCGATTAATCCCGATACGAATTTATAAGTCGATTGTTGCGATGTTTTTTCATTCAAATTTAGAAAATACTAATCAGTAAGCTTGTAGAGTGTAAGATTTATATGAAAATGTATTATTTATTTATCTGAAATTTCAGTCTTATAGAGGTTGTAATCTGTTTCATGTTTGAACAGCATTAAAATAAAATATTAAGGCTTAATGTTCCGTTCATATAACATTCGTCCATGCTCAAGGTGTGAATCCTAACCCGAAGTCAGACGTTTTGTTGAATATTTTTCCATTAAAAATGGAAGTTTAAAAATCGATTTACACACACACACAAAAAATGATGATAAGACGTTGAATCGGTAAGACTACCGAATGAACAATTCTGAGCTCTTAAAAAAAAAAAAAAAAAAAAAAAAAAAAAGATTTTTTTTTTATTGAATCGATTTTTTTTTATTGAATCGATTCGAGAATCGCGCGATGTAGTATCGCGATATATCGCCGAATCGATTTATTTTATTTTTTTTAACACCCCTAGTTAATATACTGTTAGGTTTACACACCAAAACATATAAGAATGACAACACAACGATGAGAAGACAAGACATTCGTTTTCACTCGCAGCGAGGAGAGCAGAGTTGCCAGGTACAAGCTGTCAAGGATGCTCTGGAAATTCTTTTTCGCCCTCTCTATTTATTGGGGATTATTCCCTGTCCGATTACAAAAAATGACGTTGCACCACTAAAGGGGTGGGGAAAGCACAATAGTGCAACGCTGCATTCTCTTAAAATAACATATCTGTCTGCTTGGATGTAAGTGTTTTGCAAATAAGCATGTGATTATCCATGAAAGTTCTCGTTTCCGCTTCTGCCCCAGATGGTGTGACTTATTTTAAACACAGCCAAACTGTCTGGTACAGTTCTAAAGAAAAAGCAGTTCACTTAAAGTTCATATGAGTGTAAAGCATTTTAGAAAATATATAATAACTTAGATACACTTTAAACGTAACATATACACAAGAAAAAATCTTTAGGTGTAGAAACTGCCCCTCCCCCCAACAGAATATTTACTTACTACCAAGAAACATCTATTAGAAGATGAAATGCTAACTAACTTAGCATTTGAGCTAAAGGTTAAACTTCAAACAGCTCATGGACACGTTATAGGACACCCTCATTCTCCTCCATTATTGTTGTTAGCGTTTCCCATCCTGTCCTGTTTTTCGCAGGTTCCCCGATGTAAATACACTTTTATCACACACCAACATGCACTGGAGCGGTCTCGTGATTGCTAATTAGCCAGACGAGCACGCAAAAGGCCTCTGACACACACGCACACAAATAATAATAGGCAGAGCTCTCTTGATAGGCAATTAACTTCCTCCAGACACCTCATCAGCCAGTGAACACACCTCCCCCGGCCCCCCTCACGTTCTTCGGACACACACACACACACACACACACACACACACACATACATGCGTATTTGCATATGCAGCGTTCGTTGCAGCATTTCGTATGCAGTGTGACTGGGAGAATCTGTTCCTGTCCTCTGGCATCGCTAAATTTTATACACACGCACACACTCATAAAAAAGGACCAGAGGGCGGATGAATCATCAGGAGCCCTGCTGAGTTAAGTAATCACACTCGGGCGTTTAATTACTGACGAGAACCTGATGATTATAATGATGATGATGATGATGATGCTCTTTAATTAACACGATGCTAATTGAAGAGAGCCAGCGAATCAGAGCGCTCACTTTGGATCATTTGAAACGGGAGACGAGGTTAACTCATTATTTTTATTATTATTATTATTGTGTGTCAGAGGGGTATTTATTTGGTTGTCTGAGGTCAAGCTAATTGGCTTGGAAATTATGTTTTGTATGTTTTTGTGGTGGTTTGGTAAAGGTCTGTTTGACGTGAATGCTTTCAAAACACATTTGAATGTGAAGTGAAGTCTGAGATGTTGTTCTGTTAAAACGACTGCTAAGTTAGCAAATGCTAACGTCTCTCAGGCTACAGATGTAATGCTAACTATAGTGAATAGATTAAAAATATAGACTATCACCGATAAGCTATTGGGATATTAGAGTATGTGTAGTAGACATTGTCATAGCAGGTACAAGTTTTTTTGTTTGTTTTTGTTTTGTTTTTTTGATAAGGTGATCTAATTCTACTAAATCTTCTCTTTAGCATGTTGGCTAACCATTAGCATCTCCTTCTGGTACATTAGGAGTCCATTTGTGTACACTATTAATGTTTGTATCTCTTACAGGTCCAAACGTGCAGAAATGTTGCTAACCCATGAGCAAGCAAGAACATTTTAGGTTTCAAGGTATGATATTTCTTCCTTTTTATTTATCTTAAATAAACACCTTATCTGATGTGCATTTGGCTACATTCGCTCTTTTACGTTGTTCTTTTTCTTCTTTCGCTTTCAAAATCACACAGCTGGGAGTTGATTGGACAAAGCTGGATGAAGTTGCTCTGTCACAACTACGGATGTGTTAGCATCTGGGCTAATATCTCTTCCTGATGTCATCACATTTAAAGTGTGCTAAAAATCTGTATTATCATCATCAATGAAGCTGTCAAAGGTGAGTGTGACATGTATTCTTCTCATTATTGCTATATATGTTTAATCACATATTTGGTCTACTCGCATGCACTGGACCTGTACTGTGATTAGCCATTAGCTCCTAAAGTCACTTAACAATTAAATTTTAACTGATTTGTTTTGTGTAATATAAAAATCCGTGAATAGGTGAATCTGCGGGTGCCAAACAAAGTATATGGGGGTCCACTGTATATTTAGTTTAGTTATTTAATGTTTTTTTTGTTTTTTTAATGAATGCTTGGTGTAAAAAGTTTCAGGAGCATTGTCACACAGTTGTTGTTTTTGTCCCAGTTGTCACTTTGTCTCCGTAAATACACATCGAAGAAGTTCGAAGCGTTTCTCAACCTGGCGCCTCAGGAAGAGCTGGCCTCTGTCAATCCTTTTGTTCAACACACGATTTGAATGTTTCACAAGCAAGAAGCGGCGGAATGCGTGATTCACCGTGAACGCACAAACACGGTCACGGATGCTAGCATGTAATTCTGCGTGAGCTGCTTGTACAAAAAGAGCACAACTTTGCATCTCTTCTGCAACTTTGCATTTCCCGCGTCCGAGCAGGGGCGGACGGCAGACGCTGACGGGGGGGGGTGCGGATTAGTGTTTTGGTATCGAGGATTACCGCGTGAACCAGCGATACGCAGCAAAGCGGAGCGTCATCAAACTGATTTAGCGCCTCGCTCCCGTTTAGAAGGATTAGCAGACAATGTTATTGTAATTAGAATTGTTCCAGGTGACGACGACGACAGTCGCGTTGTGTTATAAAGGGCCCTGTTTATTCTCAGCTCGCGTGTGCTTACCTCAGGTAAACGGCAGTTCGCGTCGAAAGCGGAAAAAAAAAAAAAAAAAAGACCAGATTAGCGGAAAACAACGTCGCCTTGTTTGGGAGATGCCGCATGGGACAAAGATGTAAAAGGGTGGTGGATAATTAAGGAAGAAGGATTGGGAACGGAGGGGATAAGACGGAGGCAAAGCTACCTTTGTTGGATCTGAAGAACCATGAATATGTATTATATCAGTTTATACACCGACTGCCATTGTTCCCGCTCAAATTATATATCCGTCACACGGAAGACAAAAGGATAAGAAAAATGACACAAACAACAACAAATAAGAGTGAGCCTCGCTTCTTTTGTGGCATTTCACGACTACTTTTTTTTTTTTTTTTTTTTTTTTTATCCTTTTCATAATAACAGCTTTTAGAGAGAAATTTAACATCTATTTGAATAATCTGATTATGCTACACGCTTGGCATTTGGAAAAAGGAGTTGAAGCTAATGTGAGAAGTAATTTAAGATTGTATTTTTTTTATTTTTTTTTCACACAATACAGATGATTAAGGCTTTTAGAGGGGACCCTCTTGTGTTGGACAATTCAGAATTTAACCAGCAAATTGTCGTTGTCGGGCGGAATTCTCACATTACACATTACATTTAGGAAATAAAAAAAATTCCATCTTGTTTGAGTTACCAAAACCTGCCTGGATCATACATCAACACAACCCGAAATCATCGCAAAAAAAAAAAAGAAGCTAATTTATTATACCATCATTGATTAAAATGGTAGCTGTGTCGCTAGGCACTAGCTGTCTATAGCAAACGACTTTAATAAAAATCTAGTCATGACAGTTGCAATCTATAATCTGACCTGATTTAGCCGTGCTGAAATAAATCTGCACACTTACCTTCAGTCTCCAATTATCTTATCCCTGTACATTTTTAACAAAATAGCGTCACTCAAATGTATCTAACCCAATTATTGTTTTAAAAATCATCCAGACTTTCAATCTTGAGGAGACGTAACGTTGCACAGCTCACGCAGCATGAGAGAAAAGGCGGAGCAAGAGCGGTAGTAGGATATTTTCAACAGTTTAAAATTGGTTCATGATGCGTTTCTTTGAAGTCAAGTAACTAATACTGCATTCGAGGATCGTCGGAAGTTGGAATTTTCCGACTTCTAACCAGGAAGTGTATAAAATGAGAGAGATTTCTTCATTCATAAATATTTGACATAACTTCACGTAACACAACGTACGTGACAGTATGGCGCTATCTCCCTTCCTGAAATGATACGGTGAACTATTGAACTGTATGGAATGCTTTTGAAATAAAACAAAAAACAATAAATGAAGCAAAATTGCAAGAAGTCAAGTTTGCTGGAGGTCAAAATGGGTGTTGAGGACCAAAATAACAAACCATTTATCACTATCCACCATTTTGGTTGTTTACTTTCGCCACAAACACTTTCAGCCAACGGGGATAAGTCCGACTTCCGACTTTCCTCGAATGCAGCATAAATATAGTGTAATTAAAGTAAACTACAATTCCCAAACGACTGTTCAACCTCTCTTCTTCTGTGCGACAGCACAATATTACCAAAATAAATTTTAAAAGGCGCATTGGAAGCTCATGCATGTTATTGACAGATGAAACCTGTTTTTTTGCCTTCATGATAGTTTTTGTTAGTTTTATAAACGTTAAATAGTAATAGTCGTTAAAATGTAGCACTCCTCTCTCACACACACATGCACACGCACACACGCATGTATATAGCTCATTGTATCACCTGGAGGGAAGAAAGGAACAAGAGGCTAATTAGTGATGATGAGAAGTTAATTTAGTCACACACCTTGGGTAATAGTCTCCATCTCCCTCTTTTCTCGCCTTCTTCCCTCACCTCAATGGGTTCACCCGCTCGGTAATTTTCATGTTTCCGCGAGGTGTCAACTGTTTTGTTTCTTTTCTGCATCTACGTGCGTGTTTCTTTTTAAAGCCGTTTTTCTTTCCATGGGGCGTGCAAACACATCGCGAGAATCCTCCGGAGATCTGCAGGGCTGCAAAGCAGGTGACATTGTCGAGTTGACTAAGTGGGAAATTACTTTATCCTCTGCTTTGACATTGCTGAATTCTGTGTGCGCGTGTGTGCGTGAGACGCAGAGCAGGTGAGACGGATCCTGAGCTAAATGTTTGCTAGCAGGTGAGCCTGTTGTTGACAGATGGTGTTTGTGTGAGAAGCTCCATCCCTGCAGAGTCCATGCGCTCTCTCGAGCACGCGCACGCACGCACGCACCAATAGCGTAAGGAACAGCCACAGCCTGTCACTAGTGGAGGAAACAAGACGACTGGGCTCAATATGAAAAACCTAAACAACACATTTATTTCTCAAATAATTAGCCCCACTCAAATTGGTACCAATTAACCACTAGATGTGTCATCCATCATCCATTTTTTTTCTTTTACTTGTGAGGAAAAAAAAAAAAAAAAAGACCCTTGAAAAAAAGAATTCCACTATTCAAAACAGTCACATACTGTACAATAACTTAAGCATTAGGAATGTTTACTAGCTTAAATGCGCTAACATAATTTGAAACTCCATCAACGGGCTAACACATAACGTTGATTGATTTGAAAACAAAAAGGTGATTGTTGAGTTGTTTGACTTTCGGACTACATTTCTGGTCAAATTCGAGGTCAGAATTTCCAATTGTTTGACTTTTGGAGTTTGGACCAAATTTCACTTATATAAGGTAATTCCGAGGTTGGGACTTTTGGTCATAATTTGAGGTTGACTTTTAGATCACATTTCTGAAGTTCTAGCTCATAGTTTCAAGTTGTTTGACCTTTACATTTTAAATTATTTATTTATTCATTTATTAATTATGTATTCAAGTTTGTTTGTTTTTAATTTTTTTTTTACTAAATTTAATGTATGTAGTAATTTCAATTTTTTTTGACATTTGGTTGACTTTGGGACCACATTTCTAATATTTTCTAATATTTTATGTTGGCATTTGGCTCTTTAACATTTGGACCATATTTATGGTTGAATTCCATGTCGGGGTGTAAAGTTGTTTGACTTATGGACCAAACATGGTAATATTATATGTCATAATTCCAAGTTTTTTATTTTTATTTTAATTTTTTTATTTTTGGTTATAACTGTGAGTTGTTTAACTTTTAGACAGGTTGTTTGAGTTTTGGACCGATTTTTTTTAAAACCCTATTCCATGGTAAAATTTTAAATGTATATATAAATATATATTTTTTTTAAATAAATTTCTGTTTGTATTGTATGTTGTAATTTCAAGTTATTATTATTATTATTATTTTTTTTAATTTATTTCATGTTTGACTTTGAGACCACATTTGTGGTGAAATTGTATTTGTATGTATGAAGTTGTATTCAAAGATGTTGGACTTTTGGACAAAACTGTTAATATTTTATTCTGGAATTCGAAGATGTTTAACTTTTGGACCATATTTCAGGTGAAATTCTATATCAGAATGCCCCATTGTTGTACACCATTTATCGCAAAATGTTTGTTTGACTTTTGGACCAAGTTCTGCTCATCACTTATGTTGTTATGTTGTTAGACTTTTGGTCAGAATAATCCATCCGTCCATCCATTCTCTGTATCGTCCTCTGTTGGGTCACGAGTGTGCTGGAGCCTATCCCAGCCCACTTTGGACTGGTTGCCAGCCAATCACAGTGCCAGAATTATGTTATTATATTATATTATTAGTTTCCATCAGAAATGAACTTGCATGGCGCTCGTAGGAACGATCCAGCATATAGGGAGGACGAGCCAGTGAGCGCTTCTCTAATTAGCCACTTAATTACATCTGGATGCTGATTTGCTCGCGGGGATGGATGTTGTTTGAGCGCGTGTGCGTAGACACACTCCAGAAAGCGTTTACTGAAATGGGTGAGCTAATTCTCGCCGTCCGAGGCCATTACGGTATTAATTTAATTTGGGTGAGCTGTCGCTAGCTCATTAACACATCTAATTAATTCATTGACATCGGAATTAAGCTGTTTCACTGAAAGTGACACCTCTCTCGCACACTCTCTCTTTCTCTCTCTCTTCTAACAGGCAGTTGGAGGAGTGAGAGGGAATGTGAATTACAGATCGGATAGAGTCGTATCGATGATGGAAAATGTGAACGCATTTGGCGCTCATAGTAAATATTGTTGTATTGACATGATGTGATAGGTGAAACCTTGTCGCGTCAATGTAATGAATGTGTGTGAGGAGTTAGCACACCTTAGCTAATGTCCCGTGCTGCGATTGCGGCTGCAGGTGAGGATTATCTGAATGTAACACTCAGTGGGACTCTTGTTAGAATGAAGGTAGTGGGGGGGTTCAGGGACAGTCCGCCCCTGCGGTAAATTTGATTACGACATGACGGGGAGAGGAGGTCCCGCCGCGAAGCAGGTGCCCCTCACAGCCGAGAGCGAGTTCACGTCTCCACTTCTCCACTTCCTGCTCGCCGTCTGTCCATCTGTGTCGTCCCTCTCGTGCTGCTTCATCCTTTTTGTCCTACTTGTTTGGACGCCAAACCTTTGCCAACTCGCAATGTGTGACTTTTGCTCACCTATGTTTCCTGCTTCTTCTTCTTTTTTTTTTTGCTTTTTTTTTTTTTTTTTTTTTTGCTCAGGAAAAGAACTTATTTGCGAAATAGCGGCCCAATGTTTATTGGTGCACGTTCGACACATTAGTATCCGTGACGGTGAATGTGTGCATGGTTTTAAAAGGCGGGTCTGGTCTGTGGAGTGGCGTGAACTTCGATGAGTGAAAATGTGGAGTGGGCTGGCTAATTTGTGGTTCCGTTTTGCAGCAATTAGCATTAGAATATAGCTAAGTTTCACATTATTCACAAAACTGTTGTTGTTGCAACATGACACTGGCTGATCTCTTATACTCTGCTGCCACCTGGTGGCATTTTTTTTGTAACAACTGCCATTGCTTTAAGCGACCTCTTCAGGTCAGAAGCTGCATCAAAGCATTCTTTCATGCTACTGCATAAAACAAAAAAAAAACAAAAAAACAGAAATACATTTTTGGGAGTGAAGGACAAAGTATTCAAATTATTAAAAAACATATTTATACGCTTTTGGTTTGAATGGGTTAATTTACCTTTTATTGTGCATATAGAACAGATATAAAATTTGCGATTAATCGTGAGTTAACTATTTAAATCATGCGATTAATTACGATTAAAATTTGAATAACCTGACACCCCTAGCGTAAACACATTTCAAGAGCACTAGCGACTGTGTCTACATTCCGCTCATCCTAACATAAGTATTATGTAAACTACATGAGTCGATAACTTAGAACAGAACATCCCCTCAGAGACTCAAATGTAAATTTTCCATCATAAGTCCCTTATAAAACTAAACAAAACCTCCTGACCTCAATTTTAGACCGATAGCCCTTCTCTATAAGAATTCTATCGAGTCTAAGAGCTTGTAGAGTTTCTTGTATTTTCCACATGTCAGCTTGTCAATTGGACAGTGACTCCCACAAGGAGGAGGAGGAGGAGGAGAAGAAGAGGAGCAAAAAAGACGAGACTCGTGGCCAGCTGCAGCAATTAAGCCTGGCTTCCTCTAGGGAACCATTAGAAAGGAAGAGAGGCCTTTAAAATTGCATATGGCTGCAATTAGGACAGAGGAGGTGATGAAATGATTTGGCTTCCATTTTGCTCCATGGATTTTTTTTGGAGGTACAAAACTGGACTAAAGTGAACTGAGCCATCAACACTTTTCTACTTCTCGGCTTCTCTCACTACTTTACTCCATTCCTGCGCTTCCTCCTGGCTTTGATTGCATCCCTTTTTCAACATTTTTTTGCCCTCTAGTTTGTCATTCCTTTTTCCATCTACATTGGTGCCTTGTGATATAAGTTTGATATTTTTTTCCCCCCGTGTCCTATTGAAATGAATGGAAATTCCATTAATCCTATCCAGCCTCCCGCTCAAAATAATTACAATTTTTGTGTTTGCGCACTCTATTAAATTGTATGTTATAAAAATGGAACGGTTAAAGGGACACTGTGGCTTGATTGGGGGTAATTACTCTAGTTGGGAAAAGCTGGAAAAAAACAAAACACTTCTATGTTGATTTGTTAAACTTCAATGGCAAAATATTTGATCGAATGGGTGCATCCATATTCGCCATTGATCACTGAAGTGTAGTGCTGTCACTATCGACTATTTTTAGAATTGATTAATCTATCCATTATTCAATCTATTAATCGACTAATCTGGTTCATTTTACTTTTGCATCAAAGTGTTTTACAGAAGCATTTTTCTCCCCTGATCACTGTTTATTAACCAGTGATTGGTGTTTATTTTGTTCTTCGTATTCACAATGTTCCCGGTTCGGCCATTGTCTTCCAAAGTAAAAACAGATGTTTCCAAATGTCTTATTCTGAATGAACACAGAAGATAATCGGTCTTCTTTCATGAAGGACGACAGAAATTACTGTTGATATTCTGAAATCAGAGGATTTGGACAATTAAAAAAAAAAAAAAAAGGCTCCAAACGATTACTGGATTGTTAAAATAGTTGTCGATTACTTTGATAATCGGTTTCTTGTCGATTAAGGGATTAATTTTGACAGTTCTAACTGAAGCGACATTACATTGTCATCTTCCTGGACCGCTCATTTCGAATGTCAAAAGGAAAGCTGCTAAATATTTTCTTGACCTCTGTTATCATTTAAGATCGTACTTTCTCTTTCTATCTCTTCCTCCTCCTCTGCTCTCCCGCTGCAGCGACAGACGGAGATGGTTTGAGCATCTGTGTCGTCAGCAGCGATGGATGTTCTAATAATATTTTCACAGATGTCATTTCAAAAGGTTCTCTATTTGTTTATTTTTGCTCTCTCCTCCCGAGAGATTGATTATTTTTTTTTAACCCCTTTCTTCATTGTAAAGGCAGTAATTGAAGATTCATTACCGACTTGAAAGCAACCACTTCATGTTTACATGGTGACAATCTAGTTAGAAAATGGACAATATTGAGCTAGTTAGGTGTGGCAGTGAACACAATTGACTTGATTCCTAGCCAGTCGAAATGGCTCCTCTCCTTCCCTTTAAATTCAGCGATAGAGAGACGCTTGGTTTACTTGGTAGAAGCATAACGGACCATAACAGATTCTCTGGAGTCCATGTATTAAAGGTGCATTCTATTAATTAATTTCTACAACAATTCAAAGGGTTAGATGGATGCTGTTGTCTTCCTTATGAATTTAAAACGATTGTATCCACCACGTATCAGTGGAGCGCAGAATCTAGCTGCCTGCGCCTGGATCAAATTCACCAAAATTGAGTTACACCACAACTTAGACCTGCTTTTACCCGATCTAAGGTCTGGTCTACTTTCAGTCACCAATTCGTCAAGCGTGGTGGGACTGTGTCAACGAAAATGCTCTGACAAATTGCTAAACACGGTACGCTTGCACGAAAATGAAGATGCGTCAGTTTACGCAACCCTCGAAGAAAAGCCGGCTTGAAACCAAATCTCCTTTCACACAGGCATTTAACTGAGTTTTTTTTTTTTTCCCCAGCTTGCTGAGGGGTTGAAATAGAACTGCATATTTGCTGGCTTCGCACTGCAGAGCAGGGAGCAGTTGTGAGCCGATATGAGCAAAAATATCAAAGTATTAAAATTACAGCTCTAAAATGTGCTTATTTGAAATATTTGGGGAAATAAAAACAGCATTTTTTTTCATGTAACACATTTTATTTATTTTTTAAACAAAATATAAGAAAATTGGTCCATTGAGGGGTTAGGGTTACGTGCCAAGTTTATAAGTAAATAAATGTTGATATTCTTCCTCTTCTTTAATTTTTCTGAGCAAGACACAGTGTCCAATCACTGGTGAGCTATTTTTGCATTAATTGACGGCAATTAACGACAATGCAAGCTGCAAAGGCAAACGTTAACTGTCTATTTATAGTTAATGAGCAATATCGATTCTGATGCCTGAGTATCGATACGTGTATTGTAATGAGGCCCGCAACGATATATTGTCGTATCGATTTTTTTGAGCACACCCCTACCACAAATAAAAAAAAAAACAAAAACAAAAAAAACGCTTTGTGACGTTGGCTTTCTATTGTGCTCCTGCTCTCATGTGCTTGTTTCCTCATTAAGCGTAATCCAATTAAAGCACTCGAGAGCAGCTTACTACACAAACACCACGGCGAGGACAGGTTGCGGCGGGCCCGACGGCCTCCTCCCCTCCTTCGCCGCTCCGCGCGCTGCCAGCGGCGTGCGGCGCTCAAACCACAACATGCCTCCGTAGCGGCCCGCCGGCCCGCACCCCCACGGCGCCGTCCCGTCGAGTGTTGGCCGGCGCGTCCCTCGGCGCACATATGTCCACTTACGCTGTGTTCTCTCTAATTAGCTGCTCTTGTCTGCAGACCCCGTTTGCATGTTTTTCCTCCTTCTTCGGAATCAGGCAGTGCAGAGGGCACGTGAATCCTCGCCGGGTACGCTAATAACAACGAGGCTCTTTTCACACCAAACAAGCAAGAAGCATGTCGAGGGCAAAATGTAGGTTACCTTGGAAACCACTGGCTGCATGTATGCAGGCAACTCTTTCCGTTAGTCCTGAGTCTTTTATTTAATCTACAAGAATCCCTCACTGCTTTGAATCCAGTCGCATTTGATTATTATGACGCTTTAGCCAAACGCGTCCTTATCTTTTCTTTCATTTCTGCCACACAGGGCGCGAGAGAGTTTGATGGTTAATTATCAGAGGCTGCTTCCTCTATGGAGGGAAGCTGATGACAGCTAATTAAAGATGAAGTGATGTATATGCGCTCTGTCCCTCGCTGAAAGCCCCCCCGCAACCCAACCCCCAATCCCCTCAACACCTCTGTGTCGCCTCCCACCTGCCAAATCACATGCTGCTGCTATTGGACAGTTCATGTCCACGATGAGATGGAGACAATGGCCACTTTGTTTACAAGCATTATTGATTGAAAAACATTGAAAAACTGCTGGTGGCAATCAAAATAGTCTATGTATATATATATATATATATTTTTTTTTAATTATATTATGTGTGATAAACACCTTATATATAGAAAATAAGCATGAATAAATATTCAAATATAGTATATACATTCTTAAATGTGAATTAATAAAATATGTCAAATTTAATCATTACAAATTAAATTAAACAAAATTTTAGGGATGCACGATAATGCTATTTTCAACCGATACCGAAAAACCAATAATTTAGAAGTGCCGATGTTAATAACCAGTAAGCCGATAATTGTTTTCAAAATTAACTTGAGTAGAAATATACTTTTGCGTCCCGCTAAAAGTCTAACAAATACATTGAAACATTGTATAAATTTTGCACAATGTTTCAATGTATGTAACGCACCATTTTTATTGATATGAGCCACAACCACAACAGATGGACCAACGTGGCATGTCTATATTTATTGCTGGATTTCTTTATTATCTGGTTTAATTAAAAAAAAAAAAAAAAAAAAAAAAAAGGGGCTGTCCGCTTTATTGGTTAATTTGACCCAATTCCTAGGTTGTTTTACACAAAATGGCGATATTTTTTTTTTTTTTTAATCCAAGTTATTGGATCTGATTCAACTTTCTGGGATTTTTATTTTTTAAATACAAAATTACCCAATTATTTATTTATTTATTTGTTGTTGGAAAAAAAAAAAAGTTTTTATACAAAATGCCATTTTTGAACCGTTTTCTCGGTTGTTTTATACAAAATTACCTTTTTTTTTTTTTTTTTTTTTTTTTTTTTTAAAAGTTTTTTATTTTATTTTTTAAATTTATTTTTATTTTTTGCAAAACAACCCAGAAGTTTGAGCCAAGTATACATCTCACCCAACATTCTGAGTTGTTTTATACAAAATGACCCAATTTTTTGACTCAAAGTTGGATCCGAATGGTCCAAGTTGTAGGATCTGACTCAACTTACTGGGGCGTTTTTATGCAAAATGACCTTTTTATTTATTTATTTAATGCTTTAAAAAAAACAAAAAAAACAACAATTGAACAATTTGAACAATTGTCTGGGTTGTTATATACAAAATTACGTTTTTATTTTTGCAAAACAACCCAGAAGGTTGAGTCAATTTGAGCCAAGTAGACAATCTGACTCAACTTTCTGGGTTGTTTTATACAAAATTACCCAATTTT
Organism: Festucalex cinctus; assembly: GCF_051991245.1. NCBI lineage: Eukaryota > Metazoa > Chordata > Actinopteri > Syngnathiformes > Syngnathidae > Festucalex > Festucalex cinctus. The sequence goes on along the minus strand of NC_135416.1, from coordinate 7,336,176 downwards.
TGAGTCAAATTGACCCAAGTTGAGGATCGGTCCATTTTTGACCCATAGTTGGGTTATTTTTTACTCAACTGTTTTTCAAATGAAGCTTCTGTTTTGACAGATGTTGAAGTAGCTTCACAAAAACCCCAAACCGTCATCTTTCCTCGTATGTTTTTGCACTGATTCCAAACCCCAATGACAGGCCGGTGACATCACAAAAGATATTTTATGAAGGAAAACGCGGAAGTTTAATGCTCGTGAGTCGCACCAGAGAATCGGGACGTATAACTCACGTGTTTGCGGGACGAGCTGCCGTCAGATTTATTACCGGCGCTCTAGTTGGCCACCGCTTAAATACGTTCACGTGAAGTTTGCTGTTGATGGAGTACGAGGATTTTTAAGACGAAAGGAGGGAGGGCAGCAAAGGGTCAAAGGTAAAAACCATGTGATTAACAATCCTGGATGACGTTTTTGTTTCATACGCTGCTGCACGCATCATCACTCTGTTCTTCGTCCTCCGACCACACTCAGCCGTGAGGATGGCGATGTCTTTATGAGGCCTCACTTTTTGGCACTCTCTCGTAGGTCAGACACACAAATGAGGTTTAAGAAGCCCCGTGCCAAGAAAGGAGATGAAGTGAAGGGAATCGCAGGGGAGGAGGCAACAAAGTCAAAAGGAGGTGACGTCAATCGCCACCGCACCAAGACCCCGCCTCTTAAAGGTACATAGTTTAGTTAACACTTTGTGTATGTTCAAATAACTTTACAATGTGTTTAAAATTTGTACAGTGCAGGGGAGGAAATCGTCATTGCCTTCAAGTGACCCATCACAGCGTCCGAGTGGAAGATGGAGGTAACGAATATGAGTTGCGCTGCTAAGTCCGAAACCGGAAGTGTCACCATTCAGTTTCACAATAAGAGTGCTACAGGAAGTGATGTTCTAAATGTCGCTAGCTTAACTGCGCTAATTTAATTTGCTTTGTTTATTAATGTGAGTGCCTTAACTAACGTTAATACATTTACTTATTGGCCTATTTTCTGTCTTTCTTTAGGAAACCACACATCCATACAGACACAAACAACTTAAACCAAAAGCTGCAAACAATGAACATATGTATGAAGAGTGAAGAAATACTGTTAGTGCATTTTTTTTTCATCATTTTAGATAGGATATCTTCTATTAAAATAAAACTGTCTATTTCTACCCTTTTCTATAAATGGTAAACAGTATACAGTGCAGTTTATGGTGTAAAATAGTAAAAAATAAAAATAAAAAAATTAAAAAAACTTGGAAAAAGTTTTTTTTTAGACTTGGAACGGATTAAAATTATTTACATTAATTATAATGGGAAAAATTGTTTCGGATTTCGAACAATTCACTTTTGGAACAGCTGGACACGGATTAGGTTCAAAAACCGAGGTTTGACTGTGTGTATATATATATCCATCCATCCATCCATTTTCTTGACCGCTTATTCCTCACAAGGGTCGCGGGGGCTGCTGGCGCCTATCTCAGCTGGCTCTGGGCAGTAGGCGGGGGACACCCTGGACTGGTTGCCAACCAATCGCAGGGCACACAGAGACGAACAACCATCCACACTCACACGCACACCTAGGGACAATTCGCAGCGCCCAATTAACCTGCCATGCATGTCTTTGGAATGTGGGAGGAGACCGGAGTACCCGGAGAAGACCCACGCGGGCACGGGGAGAACATGCAAACTCCACCCAGGAAGGTCCGAGCCTGGACTCGAACCGGAGACCGCAGAACTGGGAAGCGGACGTGCTAACCACTCGACTACCGTGCCGCCTGTATATATATATATATTTTTTTTTAATATATATGCACACAGGGTCAGACAAAAAGATCTGACACATTTGTAGGTTTAATAAGACATAAAGTAAAGAAACAAAAAAAGTGTTTTTATTTTTGAAAAGTACATATAATGCCGTTCTGTTTCATTAGGTTTTGAAAATTGAATCAGTCAAATGGGATCCATGATTGTCTCCACAGTGTCGAAGGCGTTCACGAAAGTTTCAATGCGGATCCATTTGCTCTGAAGCTGGTAACCATAACAAGATCGTGATACGAGCTGGTGCGAGATCATGTCTACCAAGTTTGAAGCGCAAATGGAACGCTCGTTGTGTTGCAGTTACAGATTCGATTCCACAATGAAAGTTGCGATGTTCACCAGTCCAATTCATGGCATCAGCTGAAAAAGAAACAAAAAATAATGGCACTATATGAAAAAAATGGCATTATTCATACTTTTTTTGTTTCTTTACTTTATTTGTCTTTTACTAAACCTACAAATGTGTCACATCATTTTTGCCTGACCCTGCATAAAACGTGGCATATTAGGTTCACATGGTAACGCTGAAGATGCTGAAATTTGATTGGACAAAAAAAAGAACATCCAAAATGGCCATATTAAGGTTTACAAGGCAACATTTGTTAAAATTTAATTTGACAAAAACGGTTCACATCCTGCTTGCATTTGCAGTCTGGTTTTGCACCAGAAGGGGGCACCTCACGTGCACACACACACACAACACACACACACATGGACACGCACACACACTCTCTCTATGGCCCACTGATGTCCAGCTGCTCCTGTCAACACTCCACTACGGCGTGTAATTCACCCTCACACACAACAGCAGCTGAGGCTAGAGCGTAACCCCGCCCACTGCACACACACCCACTACACACACACACGCACGCACACAATCGGTGTCAGAAAGGGAAAGCGGACCGCCGGAGACAGACAAAGAGATGGGAATTATGGGAGGTGGGCTGTTTAAGTGGCCTAATCAAAGCGACCTCCTCTCAAAGCTGGTTTGTGTGTACAGTGTGTGGGGGTGGGGGGGCGTGGGAGGGTGTATTGGTGGGAGGAGTGGCATGGACAGACTGAGTCCAAGTTCCCCTGCAATTATCAACTTACCCCCCCCCTCAGAGACCCAAGCTGCTGCGCCCATCAAGGACTCATTCAGGCCTTAACAAAGCGACACCACGCCTACACACGCACACACGAACACGCACACACATAAGGGCAGAGGTTTGATTCATGAAGCTAATTGGAAAACAATTTCGGAGGCAATTATTGAGTTTGGTGATCTTCCCTCCTTTGAAGGCCGACTTGCTCTCGCGGAGGCGCTTCCAATCAACCATCTGTTCTCACACATCCACTTTCAATGGGAGCATTTGTATTTACGTGGCGACAACGCTTCATTTGTTGGTACATGACATCCGCGTCCATTGAAAAGCATGGATTTACAGATTTTGCAAAATGAGATTAAAAGTTTTATTTAGATCCCAAATATGAAGAAACATTTTCGCCAAAATATTATAGATTTTTTTATTATTATTATTATTGAAAAAAGACTGTTTATAAAAACCGAACATTGTTTTCAGTTTAGCAACTCTCAAAGAAAAACTTTTATTTTTCTAAATTAGAAAATCTGGACTAGTACAAGTATATATTTTCATATTTTTGCATATACATATATTAAAAAAAATAATAATAATACATTACAGTTCATATGTGAAAATATGTGATTTCCTTTGGGCAATGTTCATCCCACAAAATGGTATACAAAATTTAAAAGTCACAAAATTTGGATTTTCAGTGGTAACTGACATTTGTTGAATTGCGTAATACATTTCAAATTAACACTGAAAATTTTCGCTCTAATTATATTTTAGTTCATAACAATTTAAACAATTTTTTTTTTTTTTTTACCCAAGTACTTTTTTCCAGTGTCTGCAAAATATTTGTCCCGTTTTCTGTTGACATGATATTTTAAATTTCCCACCTTACAAACTAAAACCAGCCACCCTGGACTGATCCGCTATTTGAGTCAGTTTGAACCAACTTTTTGTTTTCCTTAAAATAACCCCCACAAAATTAGTTTATTTTGTATAAACAACCCAAAAATTTGATCATTTTGTACCAAACTACAAAAAAATAATTGCTGCAAGTTGGGTCAAATTAATGCAAATAGTGGATCGGTCCATTTTTGACCCAAATTGTTTTTTTTGTTTTTTTTTTTAACCCAAGTACTTTTACAGTGTAATCACAAAACAAATTTGGGATGGCTTGAAAATTTGGAAATGTATCTTTTTTTGGGAGAGCCTTCTTGTAATATTGACTGCAATATACGCCTTAAAAAAGATCATTTTCATACACTGAAATCCATACAAATTAGGGTTGCTCGGCCATGATCCCTGTGGAGTGCCATCCTACTTGGAGTTGTTCTCTCATTCTATCGAGCCCATATGAAGACAATTATGCACGCAGTTGCTCAGACAGGCCAGCAGCAGGGGAAACTTTTTGTTTTTGCTGGCTTGTGTCGAAAGAGGTCATGACTTTTTGTGGTGGAACAAGCTGTTTTAATAGGCTCTTAGCAGCACTCAGGCCTTCTCCCTTTCTCCCTTTATACTGACAACTGTGTGTGTACATGCCCCGAGGCCGTCGTCTCACCTACGGCGAGCCGAGCCGAACGTGGGCCGTGCACGCGGACGATAAACGTATTTGCGGCGCTGTTTGCTCTCTAAGCTCTCTGTAATAAGGTTGCCCACGGTGCATTCGCGATAAGGCATTAGGCCGTTGACCTTTGACCCCCTTAAAAAGGGACAAGCACGCGCCGGCAGGCCGGCGGGCGGCGAGAGGCCGCGTTTGAGGGCTTGATGAATATAAATGCAAATGGTCATCATGCAGTGTGAATGTGTGGCCAGATGTCGCTTTATTGTGCAGCTGGACGCATTTGAAGCTCTGTTTCAACAGATAACTCTTAATTGGGAGCTCATTTCAAGTCACTTTATGTCGATTTGCTTTTGAAAAATAAGTGGAAGCAGCAGTCAAACACACACACATATATATGTATTTATATATTTTTATATATATTTTTTATTTTTTTATATATTAAAAAAAAAGCAGTCAATCACTTTTAGTGGAAAAGTCTTTGCACGCTTCTTTGATAGCTGATGATTTGCATATTTGTTCATACAATTTTTGAATCATCAATATATTTTGAAATGTCATTAAAAACCCAATACAAAATGCTGTTTCTATATAATTATTTGAAAAAGTGCGCCCTCTTGTATCATGAGTGACTGATAAACTGTGATTAATCACCGTTCAAAAATCACATTTTTTTTTTTTTTATAAAATTGAAAAAAATGTACAAAAATACTCATAAAAATCATATAATCATAAATGAGCATTTAAAATTGTTTTAAAATTATACAAAAATACTCATATAAAAAAATCATACACAATAAAATGGGCATCAGCTTAAAAAAAAAAACATATCGGTCACCACGAGTTTTATTAGGTACTGTTTTTTTTTTTTTTGTTTTTTTTTTTTTTTTTAAAGCTGATGCCCATTGTATTGTGTATGATTTTTTTTATATGAGCATTTTTGTCTAATTTGAAAACTATTTTAAATGTTCATTTATGATTATATGATTTTTTTTTTTTACAAATGTTTTTGTACAATTTTTATTATTTAAGAAAAAATTGGATTTTTGAGTATTTTAGTATGAATTTTTAATAATAATAATAATTTTAAAAAAATGAGGAGATCATCCGACATAATGGAGAGCTTTAATGCGGATGTGAGAAATTCACATATTCACAGTCACATTCTGAGAGGTCAGAAATTAAACAAGCATTCATTTACAAAACTAATGCAAGTAAGATAATTACATTTTAAGAAATAATGTAATTTAGTTTTTTTTTCTATTTTATTTTGTTAAAAAAAAAAGTACATGAGAAAATTCGTGGTGACTGTTTTTTTTTTTTTTTTAACAAAATAAAATGGAAAAAAAACTAAATTGCATTATCTCTTAAAATCTCAATGTAATTATCTTACTTGTATTAGTTTTATAAATGAATGTGTGTTTAATTTCTGACCTCTGAGAATTTGACTGAAAATGTGAATTTCTCACAACCGCATTAAAGCCCTCCATTATGTCGCATGATCTCTTCTCTCTCTCTTTTATTATTATTATTATTATTATTATTATTATTATTATTATTTTATTTTATTTTTTTTAGGATGGGTGGCCCTAATAAATTTGTTAACCACTATATATTGGGTGAAGACTGAAGAAATTCACTGCCCTCGCTACCACTCCATTAGGCTGTAAGTGGAGGCGCAAGAGTGCGTGTGTGTTCGAGTGTGCGCGTGTGTGAGCTGTACTGGGGTCAGATTGGGAAATATAGAAGCTTCCAGGCACTCAGCACGTAATTGAAAATCTATTTGGCTCAACGTGTGGAGAGCGGACCAAAGAGTAGAGAACAAATGAAGGAGGGAAAGACAGAGGCGAGGAGGAGGAGGAGGAGGAGGGTAGTTTGGTGTGGGGGCAGCGTAGGAGACAAAAAAAGATAATGTTATAAGAGGAGGAGGATGAAGACTGCACATGATGTTATTGTAGAAGGTGAAGATGAGGGAGGACAGAGGCGTCGCTGTCGCCCTAAAAGCGAAGACGACAGCTGAAAAAGTCTTCAGGTTTCTGTCCTACAAATGACCCCCCACTTGCCTGCACCCCCCCCCAAACTCTCCATCACTCACTTGCGTGTCTTCTTCTGTTATTGCTTCCTCTAAACTGTTGCTACTATGGTGGAACCTCCGAGAACACTATCCTTTCCGGAACGCTGGCCAAACTCGTGTCTGTTTTTTCCCCATAGGAAATATTGGAAATATAAATAACCAGTTACAGGGTCAAGCTGTTGCCATCATAAAACCCAACTACACAGGAAATGTGTGAAGTAATATTTTAACATTCTTAACGGTTACACTATTAGGAAGCGAAATGAGGCACTGTCAATATTACACGGTGCATACGTAGTGATTTTTAACAGCTTTACAGATTGATTGATTTAAAACACGACATGCGCTGCTGTTCTTACTGATTTAATAGTGTATTGTGGTGTACTTGATGATCAACATAGTACAGCACAAACATACTTGTTGAAGCATTAGTACTACTAGCTAGCTAGTAGTAGTAGAAGAAATACAAGAAGCTAGGCTAACTGTTAGCTTGTCCGCTAACTACATTGTGATTTAGCTAGCTACTAGTAGTATGAGTCGTGTTGTAGTAGAAGAAGTAGAAGAAGCTAGGCTAAGTTGCTAACTGTTAGCTTCTGGTAACTACTTTGTGATTGAGCTAGCTACTAGCCTGAGTAGAATAGTCTTGGTAGTTGTAGAAGATAAAATAGAAGAAGCTAGGCTGTTAGCAAAATGTTAAATTACTGTAACCTTCGTATCCACCCGTTGCCATTCATACAATGCCAATAATACAACATAGACAGTAGAAAGCCTGTTTTGCCATTTTGTAATGCAGGTACTTAGCTTTGTGTTGAATTAAACTGGTCCATATTTTGTTACTGAGTAAGTCACTTTGTACGAAAATAGAGACATACCGATTGTTATTTCACAGTGGTACCTCAATTTAAGATAGTTTTTGAGTTTTTTGTTTTGTTTTGCTTTGACTTGAGAGCAAAAATGTGAGTGCTTAAATTGTGGGGAAAAACTGCAGTATCTCGATTTTCTGCAGTATGTGATAGTGATGGTCGTAGAATTAAAGTGTGTGCGCGCCCGAGGCGTCTTCATCTCATCACCGTGGCTGTGTTGCACTCACACTCATCCAATAGGTTGCAGTGCACACTCCAATAATGGCTTCGTCCACATTGAACACACTTAGACTTTAATGCAAGTCGCCAATCCATTTGGCTTGGCTTAGCACTGCGTGTAAAGTCTTGGTCTTTACTCACTAATGAATTTAAATGTGGGTGGATCTACTCACAAGGGAAGGTCAAGGGTCATGTGAGAGATGTTGTTGAAGCAGTAGAGTTTGTTTAGAGGAGCCAGAAGATGAAAAAAACACATTGCGTACTTTGAAACTCCTCCCTGACCATACAGTGGAGCGCAACATCCATCGTAAAACCGACATTTAACTCCGCAGGCAATGTTTTCAGCAAAAGTTGAATGTTGAATTACGTCATGTCACACACATCATTTTATAAATTCACGGGGTCCTCTGTTTATGATGGTTCCAAAACACATTTTGAGGTTACTAACAATGCGCATGAACTAGTTAATAGGGCTCCCTCTAGTGGTACATGAAAGAATCACTGCTTCAGCACAGTGCAGTTGTATTTAACTGAACTTTCAATGTCATTCATATGATGTCAACTTTAGTGATATTTGTACCCCAAAAAAGTAATAACTTTAGTGATATTTGTACCCCAAAAAAGTAATCTAATGAGTGTAGCTTATTGTGAGAAATGTCTGTGATTGATTATGTAGACACGTTGACTCTCAGCGAGCCCGCGTGTGTGTTTTACAACTAATCCATGAAGGATCCTCTTCCTCGGCTTCCTTTTCCTCCCAGGATGTCCGGGTCACATCAAAGGGAGAGCGGCGACCTTTGAACCGGCGACCCCCAGTTTAGCAGCTTTTACGAGGCACGATGGCGAGAATCCATAAGCTACAGCAACAACAAAAACACAGGGACCTTCTGGACAGGTGAAGCCAAGTCATTAGGCATAAATGATTATTGTTGCATTGATTGATGATGACATACCCACTGAGTCGTTCCCATGAAAAAATTTCAAGTCCAAGGTTGACTGGTGACCTGTTGAAACTTTCTAATTTGGGGTCTTAATGATAGCGAGCCAACAGGGGCAAATTCTTCTGTTCAAAAGGATTTGTTTTTCTTGGCACATTATGTTAACAACATAATTATTTGATATCTCCAAATGGTGATGAGATCACATCCTTGTTTTCACAGCTAATGACAAAAAGTCATGTCCCCTCTAATGCGGAATATTGTGTGTGAATGTGCAGCAGTGCATTTGTGCATGTAAATGGGAGGCCCCGGTTGCATTTGAAGTAGCCCTCCAGCCCTGCGCTCTGTTTTTGTCTTTGTCCCTCATGAGTAACTTATCTAAACTGTCTCGCCTGCGCGGCTTCGCGTGGAGCGTCTCGTTTAGTATTCCGCCGCACACCTCCGAGAAGCCATTAGCATAAAAACGCACACATTCACATGCAGATGGGCGGCTCTTAGCCTCTTAGCCGTGCGGCTAATGGCGCTAGCCACTTAATTAAGGTCACTTATGGATAAACTCTGTTAGCACGGGCGCTAATAAGTAGTGGCCAGACAATGGTGCGCGTGCGTTTATGTTCAAGCGTGACCTGCAGCCTCCATTAGCTGATGCTTATTGAGTGGTTTGTTTTGCAGAGAGCCTTGTCAAGGTGGTATCATTTTGTACGGACAATGGTGTGTGTGTGTGTGTGTGTGTGCGTGTGTGGTCTCATCAGAGTGTCCGCGGTTGGCTGTGAAGCGAAAGCCATGTGGAAAGCGAATATCCGGCACCTCCTTAATTTATAGCCCCTTGCTTCCCTCCCCGTCTCCCTCGCTCATTTGCTCCCGTCCTCCCTTCCGGTGCCTCTCAGGTCGCCTCGTCTCGAAACAATTAGTTCCCCCCCCCCCCCCCCCCCCGCTCAAGCGGGCCATCAAAGCTCACGTTTCGTCGGTGTGCGTTGAACATGTGTCGTCCCGCCGGTGAGCGGACCGTTGTTCTCCGTGCATCGCAGCACAAGATGCTTCCGGAGTCCTTGGTCATCTTTTACCTCTGATGATGAGGGCAAGTTGAGATGAAAGTTCACACCCTTTCAAACACTTGTTAAAGTTAATAAACTTAACTTTTAAAATGCAAAATGAAGATTACAAATATTGTACCGGCGCTGTAAAACTTACGTCTGGTAGAAGTTTGTCTTGGTCTTCCATTTAGAAGATGATGCCAATGAAGAAGACTACAACAACGACAAAGAGCAAGAAGAGGAACACAAAGAAGATGAAGAACAAGAATAAGAAAATGGAGAAGGAGAAGAAGAAGTAGAGGAAGAAAATGAAGAGGAACAAAGGGAGGAAGAAGAGGAACAAGAAGTAGAAGAAGTAGTGGAAGAAAAAGAGGAACAATAAGAAGAACAAGAAACACAAGAAGATGGGGAGGAACAAGAGGAAGAAGATGAGGAACAAGAAGACGAATAAGAAGAAGAGAAACAAGAAGTAGAAGAAGAAGAAGAAGACATAAGAAGAGGAACAAGAAATAGAAAAAGAAGAAGCAGAGGAACAAGAAGTAGAAGAAGACAATGAAAAAGAAGAAGAAGAAGAAGAAGAAAAGGAAGAAGATGAGGAAGAAGAGGAACAATAAGAAGAACAAGAAATAGAAGAAGCTGGGGAAGAAGAAGAAGAAGAAGAGGAACAAGAAGTAGAAGAAGATGAGGAACAAGAAGTAGAAGACGAACAAAAAATAGAAAAAGAAGAAGAGGAACAAGAAGTAGAAGACGAACAAAAAATAGAAAAAGAAGAAGAGGAACAAGAAGTAGAAGAAGATGAGGAACAAGAAAACAAGAAATAGAAGAAGAACAAAAGGAAGAAGATGCGGAACAAGAAGAAGAGCAGGAGCACGTCCGCTTCCCAGTTCTGAGGTCTCCGGTTCGAGTCCAGGCTCGGACCTTCCTGGGTGGAGTTTGCATGTTCTCCCCGTGCCCGCGTGGGTCTTCTCCGGGTACTCCGGTCTCCTCCCACATTCCAAAGACATGCATGGCAGGTTAATTGGGCGCTCCGAATTGTCCCTAGGTGTGCTTGTGCGTGTGTGTGGATGGTTGTTCGTCTCCGTGTGCCCTGCGATTGGTTGGCAACCAGTCCAGGGTGTCCCCCGCCTACTGCCCAGAGCCAGCTGAGATAGGTTCCAGCAGCCCCCGCGACCCTTGTGAGGAATAAGCGGTCAAGAAAATGGATGGATGGAAGAAGAGCAGGAACAAGAAAAGGAAGAAGAAAATGAACAATGTGATGTGGGCTTCTAATTAAGATAAGCCACTTTAAACTAAAACTTTAACATAGTTAAGCGGACATTTTGTTGTCCTTGTATGCTGCGGGAGGCAGTGCACACTCCGCTCACCTTCAATTCCGAACATTGCTTTTAATCAGCAGCTTGTTCTTCAACTATTTACTTTCCTTGTACTGCCTGACGTACTGAACTCTATTACTCCATTTTCCCGGGCAATCTGAATAACGGTATGGCACATTTCAATGAACGTACCCAGGATGAAAATTGACAATTTTTTTTTTTTTTACTTAGAAGGAAGAAAAATAGCAAGAAACCACACCAAATCGCGAGCTAAAACTGCAATGCTATAGATGAGGTTATGGTCACAAATGTAAACCCGCGATAGAGTGAAGCCGCAATAACTGAGGGGAGTAGCGAGGGAACACCGAATATTGTATACTTAAAAAGAGACACCAAGATAAGTGGCTTGACAGTGACTCATTGCCCCCAGGTGAACGCAAGTAATTGTGTGCCCAGTGGGACACTAAACAACAGATGTTTCTGTCTCTTCCTGTACTCACTTCAACTTTTCACACACAGATAAAGATGTCTGACAATTTCTATAAGACATCCGCCACAAGACCTAAAGACTCGCAACAAAATCAGCCATATTTTCTACTCTCTGGCGGCCACAAAAAAAATAAAAAGTAATCGTCAATGCTCACTGGGCTGAAGTTGATCAAATTCCATTTTTCACCATGACAAGGATACTAGTCCATTTCGTTGACATTTTTCCTCCTTCAGGATTTTGTGGCGATGACACGTGTGGTCTCTTCACACCGCAACACGACACACTGACACAACAATGTCATCTCCTAAATGACTCGTCGACAAAAACCTGAATGTTAGGATGGGATTGACGAAATGGATGGATGGCAGGTTTTTTGGGGGGGGGGGGGGGTGCTGTTGAAGGAGACCCTGAGAGGAGGACTGACAGGGAAGCAGAAGATGCACGGCAGGATAAAAGATGGATTAAGGTTGTGCCTCAGATTGGCAAGAGCGCTGCACGTGCGCCGGCGGTAAGCTGCGAGATGTGCGACTTTATTTGTTGCAACAGCCTCGACGCTCGTCACGTCTCACCGGGAAAAAAAGCCTTCATCACAAACGTACTTATCTGGTGTGTGTGCGTGTGAATGTAAAGCCCTTTACATGTGATAATGACAGCTGTAATGTCTGCTCTAGACTCAGCTCTCACTTGCATGTTTGTGTATCGGATGCACTTGAAAAGCTTGTTGTGTTAACGCGGCAACCTATCAGGGTGGGATAATCTTATGTGTGTGATGAATGTTCTATGACAGATGCGGTTGAAGTCTTCAATTATACACTTTAATACCTTTTTCATACGCACACACAAAACACACATGAAAGTTTTAGTAACTTGGACTAGGGTGTACTACAATAACCTTGGGAAGTGAGTTATGCCTGTTCAGACCACGTCTAAAAACTGGCACAGTTTTAGGCTAACTTAATTTTAGTGAGTTTGATTGGGGAAATTACCGTATTTTTACAACCATAAGACTAAATTAAAATATTAAAAGGTATTAAGTATAAAGTATTAAAAGGTGCAGTCTCAGTTCCGGGTGCTATTTCTGTATTTACACATACACAAGGCACACTGTATTATTGGGCGCAGGCACGTTAAAACATGCTAGCTTAAAACATGCGGTAGCATGCTTTCACGCTAATAAATATGCGAACAAGCATGCCAGCATATGTTTTTTTTTAAAGTTTTTAAAGTATTGAAAGGTGCAGTCTCAGTTACGGGTGCTATTCCTGTATTTACCTATACATAAGGCACACCGTATTATTGGGTGCAGGCGCGGTAAAACATGCTAGCTTAAAACATGCGGTAGCATGCTTTCACGCTAATACATACGCGAGCAAGTATACTAGCGTATGTTTTCAAAAAGGCATCAGAGCAAAACTCTGTTGTACTTTATTGAAGTATTTAGCAATGAATTCGCGTTACTTTTGATCAATCCATCATCCACAAATACTTCAAAGTCCTCATCTTCTGTATCTGAAACGAACAGCCGGGAAAGTCATCCATCAAAGACACCAGGTTCCCTCTTGGCATTGTGGTATTGTCAGAGTAAGTCTCGTTCGGCACATAACTCATTGTTAGGCCTGGCATCGATTTGTGAGAAAATGTAAGAGATTTAGGTGTGCCTTATGGTCGTGAAAATATGGTATGCGGACATGCTTGGTGGACATCAGACATATTTCATTCATTGATATATGAACTGCGGACATTAAACCCTCTGAATCGTTGTATTATGTTATATAATCATTTCAGTGGGTGGCACAACCACATGAACAAAGTGCCCACTTCACAACACGGACATGTTTTTGCCGTGTTGAGACTCGAGCTTAGCTAGCTGTTTAGCATGCAAGAGCTACTAACGCACAACAATAGAAATAAATCTGACACGGAATATCTCCCATAATTTTGAAACACGCTTCGTGCGCACCGTGATCTTCCTTTACCGCCTCAAGCGCCTTTCCCCTTTTGATGGCTGCTTATCTTCCTCCCCATCAAGCACACAATGACATCATTAAATGGAGACGACGCAGGAGGTCGACTCCATCCTCTGCCTGTCCATCATCATCAACGCCCTCCAGGAAAGACGTGTTTATCTACAGCTGATGGACAGGTATAGTTTGTATGCGTGAGCGTGCGTGTACTCTGTATTTGTGACAACGAAATATGTCTTTTAAAGGTCCTCACCCACCTGGAAGTGACAAACAAATGACCAGAAAATGCTAATACTTTCAGTATGTGGCAAGCTAGTTATTTAGCTTTCGCTAGCTGGTTGTAATGCTATTGTGTTTTAAACATGAAGTCTTCTCCTGTTTGGCGTTACATTAAAATGTATTATTATTGGTTTAATGTTTACAAGAACTTGTTTTCATACTTGGCCTACACATTGAGGCTAATTAGCATCACCCTTAGCTAGCCTGATTAGTTCTTTGTTTGACATGTAAACTACTATTGGGTTGTTTTATACCCATGTGCTATATTTTATTGAATGGTGGCAGACAGCAAAAGGGTTAAACATTACTAGGATAATGCTGAACAGCTTTATTGTACATCTGGGGCATCTTTTTAATTAGCAGCTAACAGCTTTTAGGTCAATTATGACTCATTATCTTGTATCATTTTCTTTTTTTTCGTGATGATGAGCTTCTTTAATTATTTCCTTAGCGATTAATTAAACACTGTTTTTAACATGTCTAATTCATCCATCTTCATTAGTGTCACATTTTTAACCGAGCCAAAATAAAGGCATGTTTCTTTTTTTTTTTTTTGATCACATGCCTGTTTTTTACATTACAACTATCATAGGTTAGATGAGCTGCCTTGTTTTAATCGAGCAGTATGTGATGAATATTGTAGTATTAATTGTGTTCATCTCTTCAGAAGAACCTGCAGAGTAAAACATTTTTGACCTGTGATTCCTGTTTTTAATTTGTCCCCATAGGAAATAATAGAAATTGAACGATAGTTAGACTGGGTCAAAATGCAATCGTCATCCTTTATTAATTCTGCAAGTAATTCTTTTCAGCATTTAACCTTTTAACATGCGGAACTGTCAATTCAACAAAATCTCCGTGGATCTTTAAAAACTATTTTTTTAAAGGCCTAAATTAGCATTCCTTAAAATATTTGCTTAAAGGGATACTTGACTCATTGAGCCATTTTCAGCAGTAAAACGTTAATATTTTGTCTATAATTAATGTGTTAACTTCATAGAGCAGAAAGTGGAGCACACAATCGCGGTTCAAGCTATTCATTTCTATAACGGAATTATCGTTTTTATAAGGACACTATGAAAAAAAAGTTGTGACTATTTTTTAGAGATGTGTTATTGGTGGAAAACAAGGAAGTGAGAGATAAGAAGGAATATTTTCTCCTTCTCCTCCTGCTTACTACCCCGTGTAGTAAGTAGGGATGTAACGATATCCAAACATCATTATATGATATCATCACGATATGAAGCTCACGATACGATAATTATCACGATATTGTGGGGAGGTTGGCGATACAAAAAAGGTCACAATATTGTAAATAAAAATAAAAATAAAATAATAAAATAAAAAAAACCACAATATTGTGCTTTTGCACATAACAGCAATGAAAATATTATACAAATATTATATATAAAATATATCAATACAAGATATATAAAAAGGAACTTACTTGCTAATGCACGCACACATTGAGTTCCTCCACATATTGACTCGCTTCACAAGCATATTTACGACGACCATCTGACAATTAGCATAGATTTGAAACATAGAAGGGCCAAAACATCCCTAATGAAAATTAAATTGCACTAAAAAAAAAAAGTAGCCACCAGAGGGTGCTGCAACTGTACAAATAGAAATCAATCTGACCTTTTGAACAGATGTGTTGCTTTTAAATATCATGAACATGACCACGACGATATTGTGGCAGTTTTAATATCACGATGCATTGTTACATCCCTCGTTGTGGGTACTGTATGTAGTACAATCCAGGCCAATGACATGGGCTGTGTCAAGTGTGAATTTTAGCATATGCCGACAACATTGGGACCGTGGGCCACAAATGTACCCCAGGCTGTGGTTTGGACACGCCTGGGCTAACGATTTAGCTAGTGAACAGACAACCAAAAGTACATTCTAATTTGTTAACTCAAACGTTAACAGTTACTACAATACTGTAGAACGTGAGGGTGGCGACCCCAAGTGGACAAAAAATAATACTTACCCCTCACATGTATATATTTTGTTATCATATGCATGAAATCGCCGAGCGCGTGTAGTGTAAACATAGCCCTCAAGTTTTCACATGACTTATTTCCACCATTTGTAAAACGTAACCAGGCTCCCATTGTTGCTCTCTCGTGACGATTGACAGTGAACGAAGCTTTTGTCACCGTGAGATGGAATTCTCTGGTGCGCGTCCGTTCCCGCTCATGTGTTTGTGCTGTTCCTGGTGTTTTTACAGCGCGTGTGTGTTACGCCTGGACGGCCGTCACGGGCTCGTGCGCTCGCTGTCATCCATGATGGTGCGTACAGTATGTTTACACATGGACCGCAAGTGTGTGCGCGCTCGTCACGAGCCTGCAGTCTGGAGCCGTGCCCCGGCCCGACACTCAAGCGGTGGGGTGGCCCGGCGTCCCACAGGGCCCGTGGCTCCGAGCCTGACCCGGAGAATGTTCCAGACCTCTGAAGAAGCTCCATCCGTTGGTGAGCCCACTGTGTGTGTGCGTGTGCGTGTCACTGATTAGCAGACAAGAAGCTTAATGATGTTCCCAGAGCAGACACTCAGCTGAGGAAGAGGAGGAGGAAGACTCGCTGTGGGCTTTAATACGTTTAGGAATAGAATAAAAAAACACAAATATTGACAATATTAGGGTTTTGAATGGCCATGCAAACATGCCCAAAACACCAAATAATGTTGCATTCAAGGAAGGTGGGAATTTAGACATATCCAACTGAGAATCACCCGGTTCAGACCTCAAAGCATTCGAAGCGACTCTAGACAACAAAGATGGCTGATTGCGATGAATGGTTTGTTGTTCTGGTTAACACAGTCAGTTGAAATCATGTTGGGTTACATAAAGTTACTTTTTACGAATAACTAAATTAATGTTATAATAAATAAATATGTTTATAATAAAGAAAATCCAGCCATTTTTACCTATCTCAGGGGGTGGCCATTTTGCCACTTGCTGTCGACTTAAAATGACATCACAGTTGCAACGACCAATAACAGTTCACCTGTTTCCTGAAGCTGAGTTGTGATTGGGTTGTTACCCGAGACCTGAGCAACTGTGATGTCATTTTCACATGACAGCAAGTGTGAAAATGGCCGCCCCCTGACATGGATAAAAATGGCTGGATTTTGCTTTATAACTCATATTCCACTAAAGCAGTATTAACTCATTGACTGCCAGCCATTTTCATTGAACAAACTCCCATTTGACAGATTTTGCAAAGCCCACAGAAACATTGTGTTCTATTTCTATAAAAACAGGGAACCTACAAAAAGAAAGATTAGTCTCTTCTTTCATCAGGAATAAAAAGTATATTTGTATCTGTTTCCATTTTGCAGCCATTAGTATTATCCATTAGCGTCTCATTAGCCATTAGCTTGTCCAAAACACGTCTTAAGACACATCTGTATTCTTTGGCTTTTGGCGCACCATGAGATTTGTTTTTGGTGTTTTGTGGTGTGCATGAATTAGATGTTCAGTCTACTTATTTATGCATTTATTTATTTCTTTATTCACTCGCCTACTTCTTATTAATTTATTGATGTAAAATGTATTTACTTGTAAAAAAACAAAGAAAACAAAACTATATGCACTTCAAAATGCTTGCTGTTCTTGTTTTGTTACCTTATTCTTTAATGCACAACCAATATTTGTGTTTATGCACAGCACTTTGTATATACATCAATGCCTGTTCTTAAAGCACTTTATAAATAAAGTTGAGTTGAGTTGAGAATATAGCTAAGTTTTTATCAATATTCACATTCCTGACAAACAGCGTTTTGCAACATGGCCCTGGCTGATCTCTTATACTCTGATGCCACCTGTTGGCTGTGTTTTTAATAACTACTATTGCTTTAAGCCACCTCTTCATGTCAGAAGCTGCATCAAAGCCTTCTGTATGCTCCTGCAGAAAAAATAAAATAAAAAATAAAATACGTTTTTGGGAGTGGAAGACAAAGTATTAAAAACGTTTTTTTGTTTTTGGGCTTGAATGAGTTAAACAACGTGCCATATTTAGACTAGTGGGGTTGCATAGGGCATATGGTCAAAAAAAAAAAAAGGGGGGGGGTCGACTTCCACTTTAATACGTATTTTTTGTAATCACAATTGCGAGATAATATCTGTACTTGGTATCAACAAGTACTGAAAAGTAAGTACTAATAGTACTCGAGGTGCATCCCTTGATATGACAACCGATAACATCTCGATCAAAGTGCACATGTAAACATAGCGAGTGTCTTTCAGTCCTTCTGTTAAAATCCTCCTGGGCACTATAATCCACATGCACTCCACTCTGTGTGTGCATGTTGACATGTTTGTGCGCTTTGTATCGGTGTCTACGTTCGTGACGGCGCTTGTGTTTTGTGTGCCGTTGCCTCACAGGGTCCCGCGGTGGCTGTTCCCCACGCGCGCTCCCGACGCCTGCTCGGGCGATAGCATTGTCTGCGTGTCCAAAGACCTGCCGGCTGCCCTATTCCGCCACGTCTTTATCATGCTAATACAGCCAGAGACGGAAGCAGGGAGGTGGGAGAGGGGAACGATAGCTCCGCAAATAGAAGAGAGGTAATCTTTCCCCTCCTCTCTCTCTCTCTCTCTCTCTTTTGGTCGGCCTTCCTTTCTTTCGCCCTCGCTGCTCCTCCTCCTTCGCTGCCTTTCTTCTCGTGCCCGCACCCTCTTCATCTGCCGCTTCCTTATCTCCCCCTCACTTCTTTGATAATCCCTCTGAACATTGTCTTCATAATTACACACAACAATGATTCCCATCCTTGCTGGAGAAATGTGCACGGAGAATATTTCATATTTCGCAGGGAGAATTAATAACTTGGGCCTGTGGTTCTATCCCTCCACATGTGTGTGTGTGTTGTTTTAACACGACTGTTACATTATGCATGCTGACAGCCCGTCCTGTTCCCTTTTAAAGGCCCATCTTGTTTCCCCATTATATCTGCTTTCCCAGTTAATAGAGCTCTTTGTGTGCCACTTCCCTTCATGCAAGCCGCCGCTACAACACAAAAGGTCAACGCCGCCACCGCCCGACAAGACGGACCACTTGCTCGCCAAGGTGACGGCGGCCGCGCAGGTGACTTGAATGTATCGGGACCTGGTTCGTTATGGAAGTGAGATCTGTGTGGGAACGAACGACTTACAAATTATTCGTTACCGTACTCAATTGTATTTGTATTTTATTTTCTGATTTGAACAGCGATACAGGGGCGCGTCGAGGTTTAATTTAAAGTTACTTAACTCATTCACTGCCTTTGACAAGTATACTTGTCAATTGTATTTTTTAGAGCGGTGCTAAATGGGGGCGAATCTGAGCATGCTCCACTGTAAATATCAAACTTGGAAACAACTTTACTGATGCCCAACCACCGGTAGATGACATCATTGCCCCATTTTATAGGAAATAAACACAGTTTCAGAGTCCATGGGAGAAATGGCTGTATTTTGGCAAACCTACATTTTTCTGCTGTCAATTATAAAAGAACAGGACGGGACAAAAAGTAGGGAGTCTATTCTGTTATTTGGTAGATTCGGTTTATATATAATTATTGAATGTAATATCACGTGAGTATTGGAAATGTAAAAATTTTCTATAATGACTGGCAGTGAATGAGTTTTAAGAGTACAGCTCGGAAGTGAATATTTTGTCCACAATTAATTTGATAACGTCATCACTTTTCACGTTCAATTAATACCTTTAAAAACACATTTTTCCATTTGCTGTCGACTGAAGATGACATCACCTGTGCTGAGGAAATAGCTAACGACCAATCACGGCTCACCTGTTTTTTGGGGTTTGGTTAGCAAACTGAGCCGTGATTGGTCGTTTACTCTTTCCTTAGCACAGGTGATGTCATGTTCAGTTGACAGCAAGTTTAAAATAACTTTAAACTCCGGGAGCCTGTACTGTACCCTAGCCAACAACGGTACAAAGGATGAGGTTTTTTTTGTTTGTTTTTTCCCCTCTTCTTCTTGTTTTCTAGGTTTGGTCATGTGACATTCACAAGCTGAGCTGTGATTGGTGACCTGAGCCCTTGTGATGTCATTTTCAGTCGAGTTGCAAAATGTGTTTTTAAAGGTACTAATTGTACATGAAAAATAATGAAAATATCATATTTATTATAGGCAAAATGTTAACGTTTGACTGCCAAAAATGGCTACATAAGTAAAGTATCCCTTTAAGGATTGTCAACGGAATAACTCCTTTCAAGCAATTCTGAACTCACATCAAAGGTTTGATTTCATATAATGCTCGGAGATCATTATTGATATTTTTAACCAACAACAGATTTTAAATATCTGAGTGATTTTTTTGTCCCCCCTGTCACAATTTATCAGATATTTGATGCATTATCAAGTTTAAAGATTATTCAACACTATTGATTCAAGGATGTCTGAGCCAAAACGTCAAATCGTCACCG
The DNA here is from genome assembly GCF_051991245.1 of Festucalex cinctus. Classification (NCBI taxonomy): domain Eukaryota; kingdom Metazoa; phylum Chordata; class Actinopteri; order Syngnathiformes; family Syngnathidae; genus Festucalex; species Festucalex cinctus. Next base: position 7,316,103 of record NC_135416.1, on the reverse strand, counting down.
ACCTTCTGCAAACTTTCAAAGCAAGATTTCTGTTGACTTTAAACGACATTTAAAAAACATTTTCAAGGAATCTGAGGTCATTTTATTTTATTCTTCATATTCAACCTGAGACTGATGGATTATTTTCCTGACTACTGCCACTCTTATATAATCTCAATTTGTAATTGAGGAACATTTACAGCTAACCATCCTTTTGATTTCCATCTTACTGTATCTCCCTCTTTGAACCCGTTCAAGCATCCATTTCTGTTTTCCTTTCAATACCACACGCAGACCGACTTACCCGTAATTGCTTTCCAACATCCCAAATAAATCCGGTCTGCTAATGTGACGTTTTTCTGTACAGCGGTCCAAATGAATAAAACATGAAATTATTTTATTTGATGCCATCAATTCCTTATTAAACGCGGCCGTAACCGCCGTCACCATAATTCCTTTGCGTTAAGGCATTCTTTGGACACTTTCCCTTACAAATGACATACAAGCAGTTCGGGCGCGTGCTGCATTTGAATACATTTGCATCCGATCCATCACGCGGACTCCTCCGTCGTCTCTTCATTATACATAATAGCCACATGAAATAATATCCTCCTCTGCTGCCATCTTGTCTCCTCGTTCTCTTCCCCCCTTGTTTTTTCTTCTTCTTTTTGACCTCCTCCACATCCTTCCACTGATCCATGGACGCTAATGGGCCTCACCATTGGCGCAGGAACACCCACACAATGTTTGTTTCAAAACATACAAATGAAAACTGAAAGGACAATATTTGTGTAGCATGCTCACATACTCGTGTCGTATGCGTGCGTTTTGTATGTGAGCGCGTGTGTGCGCGGAACATTTCACGGTGCGGATTAAAGAGGGTCAGGTATGATATCTTGTTTCCTGTGACCCGCTCATCGCATGGTTTCCCACACTCATCACTTCACTTTATCACATCCTTCTTGCTGACAGTGTTAGCCCGGACCCCAAACACGCACGCACGCGCACGGAGCTGCACCGTAAATCCACATTCTCTCCAGATACCTGTGTATGTGTGTCTAAACGCACGCTTGTGCAATGTTATATTCCTGTGGCGACAAACACTCCAGACTGTATTTGTTTGTGTTTGCGTGCACGCGTGCGTGTGCGTTTCCTGTAAGTTATTGCAGGTTATGATAACAACGGCTTCTCCTGTCAACAGCCCATAATGTCAGATTTACAGGGTTGCCCCCGGTAACCAGCGGGACTTGCCTGGCTGAGTGGTTCGAGTCGGAGACGATCTATCACGCAGACGCGCGCGCACACTCTCTGACAAAGAACAATGCTAAAAAGGTAATTATGAACGCCAAAAACTGTTGGGTTAAAAAAATAAATAATAATATGGATTAAAAAGGGACAGACAACTTTTTTGGTTATTCATTTAACCCAAAAAGTGAGGGTATAAAACAGCCTAAAAGTGGGTAGTTTTACACCAATTTTGGGTTGTTTTGTGGATTATTCATTTTGACCGAAGGGGTTTGTTAAAATATAACCTAGTAATTTGGGTTGGGCTGTGCGTTATTCATTTTGACCCATGAGGTTTGTACACTATAACCCAATTTTTTAGGTTGGTTCCTGGCTTATTCATTTTGACTGATGGTCTTTGTACGATATAACCCAATTTTTTGGGTTGATTCATGTTATTCGTGTTGACCCATGGGTTTTGTACAATATATTTTTGGGTTATTTTGTGGGTTACACATTTTGACCCCTGGGTTTTATACAATGTTACCCATTTTTTTTAGGTTGTTTTATGAGTTATTAATTTTAACCCATGGGTTTAGTACATTATAACCCAATATTTTGGGTTGGTTCCTGGCTTATTCATTTTGACTGATGGTTTTTGTACAATCTAACCCAATTTTGGGGGTTGGGCTGTGGATTATTCATGTTGACTCATGGGTTTTGTACAATATAACCCAGTTTTTTGGGTTATTTTGTGGGTTACACATTTTGACCCCTGGGGTTTATACAATGTTACCCATTTTTTTAGGTTGTTTTATGAGCCCATGGGTTTTGTACAATATGAACCAATTTTTTGGATTGTTTCATGGGTTATTCATTTAGACCCATGGGTTTTGTACAATATAACCTATTTTGGGGGGGTTGTTTGATTGGTTATTCATTTTGGCCCATGGGTTTTGTACAATATAACCCAATTTTTTGGTTGGTTTCTGTGTTATTCATTTTGACCGATGAATTTTGTACAATGTAACCCAATTTTTGGGGGTTGTTTCGTGGGTTATTCATTTGGACCCATGTGTTTGGTACAATACAACCCAATTTTTTTGGGGGCACATTCTCACAATTGGATGGTTCATGGGTTCGAATCCGGGCTCAGGCCTTTTCTCTGAGGAGTTTGCATGTTCTCCCTACGCTTCTGTGGGTTTTCTCCATTGACTGGTTTCCTTACACCTTCCAAAAACATGTTTGTTTGTCTCTATGTGCCCTGCCTCTCCTTTCCCTATTAACATTCTGCACGTTGAAAACAAACAATATGCGAATCAAGAACGAATACTCAGACGCAATAAAGCAAGAATATCTGATCATCTGCTCTCATTGGATATCGTGGCCAATGAATCCATGCATAAAAGTTGTAAAACTTTGCAACAAGATGAAGAAAACGAAAAAAAGAGTTCTTCCTTAAAGTGATCAAAGCTGCACTCGAACACTTTTTAAACGGCCTCGCTGGCACTGAAGCGAAACCTTGGGGACGTATCGGTCCGTGCGATCGTGCGCCGCGTTCACACTGCCAGTGTTTTACTTCTTATCACGCCTTTACTTATTCTTGATCTCATCTTGATAAACCTGTTTAATTCTTATCATAATAGACTATTTCATGCACCGATGCCTCTTCACTCCCGCACGGCGGCGACGAGGTACAATTGGTTTGTTATGCTCCTATTCTTCGTCGTGCCTCGCCGCCGAGCGCGCACAATTTTATTGCCTCCGCTTCTCTTTTGTGTTTTGATCCAACACAACTGTCGGCCCACTTCTGTCTCTTTTGGTTGTCTCTTCAAACACTCGTACACGCTACGCTAAAAGGGAACATTTGTTCCAGCTGTGACTTTGCAAGATTCATGTGCTCCATCTTAGATTCGTCCGCAACTAGTTATGAGAACAAATGTGTGACTTTCGCAAAAAACAGCCATGATAGGGCAAGGAACTACATCCATTAACTGAAATGGGAAGTCAACCGTAAACGTTTCTTGACAGTAATATCAATCAACTCAATCAATCAACTTTATTTATATAGCACCTTTCATGCATTCAAAATGCAACTCAAAGTGCTGGACATCCATAATACAATTAAAAAAAAAAAAGTACCCCCCAATAATCTCCATGATCGTACCCACAGACCCACCCAAAACACAACAGACACACGAAAACCACAACATGGCGGGGCACAGAAGTACCCTGTAAGGAAAGGCACCCAGGAGGAGTTCATCCACAGTGATATATGTGACCTCACTAATCTAAGCATGACATTCTGATTAATATTACATTTGTGGAATATGAGTTACGAAGAAAAATCCAGCCAGCTTTTATCCATCTCAGAAGGCGGCCATTTTGCCACTTGCTGTCGACATCACAGCTGCTCAGGCAACGACCAATCACAGCTCACCTGTTTTCTGAAGCTGAGCTGTGATTGGTTGTTACCTGAGATCTGAGCAACTGTGATGTCATTTTCACTCGACACCAAGTGGCAAAATGGCCGCCTTGTGATATTGATTAAAAACGTCTGGATTTTGCTTCATAACTCATATTTCACAAATGCAATCAAAATACCATATTAAGACGAGTGGGGCTGTATAGAACATATTGTCATTTTTTTCCATTTATGTTTTTTTTTTTTATGACTTCACCTTCAAAGTCAAAATGAACGCTATACACTACCATAAGGCACAAGACCCATGTGATTTTTGGCAGCCAATCATCCTACAGCATCCTGAGGAGACGTTTAAGACAAAAATAGTAACTATGAGAGGTTGACGTTATACTATTGAATATTCTAAAAACAATGAAATGTGTTGCAAATATAGCTAAAATAATAAAAATATTCCAAAATAAAAGCATAAATCTAGTAAAGTCAGTCTTTTTTTTTTTTTTTTTTTTTTTTTTTTACAATTTACAAATAAATCATGAATTTAATTGAATATAAACTATAAATAAACATCGGTAATAAATAAATAAATATACAATGCTGTTATATTTGAAATATGACGTGATTGTGGTTTGAGGTAAGCCTTCAAGAACATGTTCCCGTGTGTGATGTTATGTGAGCACATGCGTGTGCAGGGGTCTTTAGTGTGTACGTGTGCGTCGAGAAGACGGGTACATGTCTTGATGTGTCATGTTAGTCACTGCCCCTCCGACAGCTCATGTCAATAGGCTGCTGATACAGCTGTCATCATGTCGTGGTGCGAATGAGCTTGGCTCGACTCCGCACGTCTGTATGTGTGTACTCTCTGTATGGTGTGTGTGCGTGTCGCGCGTATAGTCCCAGACGGAAGCCCAGAGGACAGATGGCGGGTTCAGACGCAGACTGACACAGCGTAACCAAGTGATTACACACTCAATGACTCCCCCTGAAGAGAGCGAAAGGGAGAAAAGCAGGGGGAGGGGACGAGAAGTGGTGGGAGAGAAGCTGGGACGTTTTAGGGGAAAGACGGAAGGGGGCGGGGGGGTGCTTGGGGATTTTCAACCCATCAATTATTGGAAAGTGTGGGATATTGATTGAGAAAGTGCAAGGTGTTAGTTGAGATATGGCGAGGAGGTAGCGAAGTAAACATGACAAGCGTAAAGAGAGGGAAAAGGTCACATAGAGGAACACGTGGATTACATCATGGCCAATTAGAGACGAAGATCACGAAACAAGTGGAAATAGAAGAAAAAAAAAATCCACTTTTGGAGTGGAGCATTTTTTTTTTCTCGTTCATCTAAATTCAAACAAGGACCCCAAAACCTGCTCAAAAATGCATATTAGCTAAATTGAAGACTAAATTGTCCATTGGTGGAAATATGAGTGTGAGATGGGCTTCATCTCGGATTGGTCGCTGGTCGATGAAGGGCACGTATAGACAAACAAGCATTCACCGCAACGGGCAATTTAGTCTTTAGACCTTTTCTGCTGGCCTCAACACGATCAGAAATAGACTAGATTTGAGACTTGCAAAAAAATAATAATAATCAGGTCTAAGTAGTAGGTATGTAACGATATCCAAACATCACGATATGAAGGCCACAATATGATAATTTTCATGAAATTGTGGGGAGGTTGGCGATACAAAAAAAGGTCACAATATTCTAAAAATATTGAATATATTACGTTCCCCTTCATGTGACCATGGAATTGAAACATATAAGGGCCAAAACATGCTTGTGAAAATTAAATTGCACTAAAAAACTAGCCACCAGAGGGTGCTAGAACTGCACAAATGGAATTCAACCCGACTTTTTTTTTTTTTTAACAGATGTGCTGCTTTTAATATCGTGACGATGTATATATTGTGGCGGTTTTAATATAGCGATATCACGATATTGCCGTTATTGTCACATCCCTACTAAGTAGCGGCGCAAGCAGACAGATTCGGTGGGGCAAGTCATCGTATTTCAATTTCATTCATAAATATGATGCCCCATTCAGTGGTCCCCACCCGTCACCACATACACAATGAATGGGTTTGACGATTGAGCGCTGCACCCTGCTAAATGCAGTGTGAAAAGGGGTGTTGGAATGTAGGAGGAAGTCAGAATAATCAGGCAAAGCCATTACAAGCATGGAGAGAACATTCAAACTCTATAGGGCCTGAGTTGAGATTCGAACCTGGATCCTCTTGATAGTGGTGCAGATGCGCCGAAGTCCTCCGCCAAAGTTAAAAGATGAATTTCCCAAACTGTCCACAAATCGCAGCAGTTTCCTTTTATCCTCGTGTATATCATCCTTGATTGCTTCAAGGTTTGTCACTGTGACGGGAGCCGTCATTGCATATCAAATCGCACGCACGCCAATTGGACTTCAGAGTCGGCGTCTGATTCATGGGCGTCGGGAGCATCCCATGTGTTCCGTCATGTGTCAGCAGCCCGTTTTAATGCGTGTGAGCGAGCGCTGTCAAACCTGCGCCTGCTGTTTACGGCCTTCAGCCCGGCCAAAACTACGACACGCAACCAGCCCAGGTCAGGTCAAGCGGGATCATGGGAAACGGTTCCTGTGGCCCTTCTCACCTTTTTCATCTCCGAGCGTCTCAAAAACATCCCAGACCTTGCGCTCGGTGCTCTTCTCCTCTTCCTCCTCTTCCTCCTCCTCCACACACACCAGGCTTGTAAAAGTTTTGTCATTTTCATTCGAGTTAGTTTTTATTTCGCTTTCAGTTTTTTTTTATTTAGCTAGTTTGAAACAGTTTTCAGAGCAGATTTACTAGTTTTTATTAGTTTACATTTTTATATTGTGTAGTATAAATTCAACAAAATTATTATTTTATTAACCTCAAATCAAATACAGGTACTGTATAACAGTCCACGGTGCATAATACTGCTTCTAAAGTTCGATGCATCACAACCCTTAATAAACCCTTAATAAATAAATAAATGACTAAAAGTGAAAATAAAAATGAATATAAAAAACATATAATTCGTAAATTATATCTTAAAAGAAAGAAATATAAATGGAAATTCTGTTTTTATTTTCACTTTTAGTCATTTATTTATTTATTTATTTATTCATCCATCCATCCATTTTTTCTTGACCGCTTATTCCTCACAAGGGTCGCGGGGGGGTGCTGGCGCCTATCTCAGCTGACTCTGGGCAGTAGGCGGGGGACACCCTGGACTGGTTGCCAACCAATCGCAGTTTATTTATTCATTTATTTATTTAGTTATTTATTTATCAATTTACTTAGTCATGTATTTAGTCATTTATTTATTTAGTCATTTATTTATTTAGATTTTTGGCAGTTTGGGGCCATTCTGCCAAGTCGAAATGCTACGCGTCTCTTGGGTTGCTCTCACTTGTTGTCAAACAACTCAAGTCGATGGTCGTCCATTGCTGGAGCTCTCCATTGCAAGCCGGCGAGACGTCCTTGTTCACCGAGCTGCTCCCTCGACCAATGACAGGCAGTTTGCGACGGCGGAGTCCAACCCAAGACACGCTTAGGACCGCCCCCTCATTTGAATAACATTTCGACTTGGCAGTACGGCCCAAAACTGCCAAAATTCAAAATAAATAAATAACTAAATAAATATAATGACTAAATAAATAGATAAATACATAATTAAATAAATGGGTAAATAAATGACTAAAAGTGAAAATAAAAACGGATTTATTTCCATTTATATATTTTTTTTAGATATAATTTTTGAATTATATTTTTTATTTATTTATTTTCACTTTTAGTCATTTATTTATTTATTATTTATTTATTTAGTCATTTATTTATTTTGAATTTTGACAGTTTTGGTCCTCCATACCTTTAGGGGTAAACACAGCTTAATCTTTAAATAAGAAGTTTGGGCTCACTATTTGGCAAGAAAAATAGGTAATTTTTGCTAATGGGCTACAGAAGTGTTAGGAACTTTGTATTTATGGTGTTATTATAAGTTAATTAACCATTTATTGTAAAATGGTACCAGTACAGCAAAAAGTATGGCATACTATTTGACTTGCATATCACAATCCACTTTTCATAAAGTATTAATAAACTTTCCAGTAACCTATTTTGAACCCTTCATAAGGATATCCTCATGTCAAAGTGAGTGCATTATTTCTCCTTTCTAGCACTACACAAACAGGCCGTTGGTGTTTCATAGATTTGGCCGCCACGCTGTTGGGCGACTGATGAGAGAGAGCGAGAGCGCCGTCAATTTATCTGCTGCTTAACTGCTCGAGTCTCACCTCCGCAAACTCATTTTAGTATCTCCTCTCCAATCTGAAAAGCTATCATCTCTCTAATCTTGGCCTTTCATTTCGCCGGAGGGAGGGGGGGGAGCAGGTGGGAGGGAGGGACGATGGCGCACTCGCATCAATCGCCGATCTCGGAGATGATCTGTTAGCCCGGCGTAAATGTTTATAACACGAGGCCAATCTCCAGGGTTTATCCATCAATGCACATCCAGTCACACACTCCCCCCCCCTTTTATTTTCAATGTCTTCCCCTCCCGCTCGGTCTCTCTCCAGGGCATTTACAGGGATGTGGAAGCTGTTATTGGACAGGTCAGTGGAGTGGAACTGTCAGATAATAGGCCAGTTACCGCGGCAGCACATGAATGAGGAATGGGGACGGCGGCGGCGGCGGGAGCGCACCGCTCGCTCCTTAATCAGGAGGCAAACGGAGAAATCTGGAGAGTTTAGACTCCCGGATGAAATGGATCGAGAGGTGAGGTGATAACATGGGTGAGGGAGTGGAAGGGGGGGGGGTCGGCGGGTGAAAGGTAAGCAAACAAGACAATGCGATGTGGGGTCGGGGGGGCATAGAAGAAATGTGAATGATTATGGGGAAAGCATAAGTCACAGCAAGGGAGGTTATTAGGGTTCACATGGAGCGCAACGTTTATTTGTAAACTTAAGCTAGCAAGCAACAAGCTTCGCTGGCTACTAGTTTGGCTAAGCATGTTACGGACTCGCTCCTACGTCAGTCATCATCACCTCCATGGTGGCGAATAAGCTACACACCTGACAAGTGTCGTTCTCACAAAGGGATAACGACAAAAGACGGAGAAGCCATGCTAATTGCTAAGCTAATCGAAGACTGACACAAGCTAGCACGTTTAACGCTGAAACAAAGTGCTTGGGGTGATGGAGTCCACTTTTTAAAGACGTCAGGCTGGAACCGCATTAAAGTGGAGAATATCCAATTATGAACATCAAAATAGCAGGCAAATTAATAATTGTTTGGATTGTAAGTCTGCTTGCGAAACAGAACCGGAAACGGAAATGAATTACGCTTCGCCGGACTTTAGCCAGGGGGAATGGCCTATAGGCTTAAAGGGATACTTCACTTATTTAGCCCATTATAGCAATAAAAAGTTAATATTTTTTCTGCAATTAATTTGATACTTTCATTATTTTTCACGTACAAGTAGTACCTTTAAAAACACATTTTGCAGCTCACCTGTTTTCTAGGCTGGGTCATGTGACATTCACAAGCTGAGCTGTGATTGGTTACCTGAGCCCTTGTGATGTCATTTTCAGTTGACAGCAAGTTGCAAAATGTTTTTGAAGGCACTAATTGTACATGAAAAATAATGAAAATATCAAATTTATTATAGGAAAATTATTAATGTTTGACTGCCATATCCCTTTCACAAAATTAATTAGCGGCTTTGAAAAATAATGAATTAAAAATAACAAGTAGTATAAAATATTTTTAATATCAGTAATATTTGTTTGTTTTCATAACAGTGCTGAGTTTTGATTGTGACTTTTGAGGTCTGCAGAATAAATGTGAAATTACATGACAGTCGAGCTGATCTTTTTTCTTTAAATCAATTTAACTTCACTTGTAAACAAGAATACACAATTTAAATTTAAGAGGAAAAAAAAACTCGATTATACTGTACAAAAAAGAAAAACAATTGATCATTTGTTATTGTCTTATTTTTATGCAAACACTGGCTTCAGTTTCCTGGGATAAATGTGCAAAACAAAAAATTGCTCCACAAAATTGCCCCTCAAATGATTTAATTGATTCTCAAAATTTCTCCACAGAGTCTTGCAAGTGCAATGAAGAAAAAAAAAAAAAGTGTGGCACCCCATTCAAATAAGTGAACTGCTCGTCCATAACTCGCCAGTATGTGAACATGTATTCCAATTTAGAAGCAGAACATTGAGTGATGCTCTGGTTAGAAACTGGTCATTCATTGCGTGTTGGAATGCAGACACACTCTGCGGTGTCACTCTTAACGCTGTTTGGAGTGATCAGGGGGAGGGGAAAGAATGGAGGGGTGTTAAGATATTTTTCCTCGATGCACACATGACTCCACGTGCTATTGTAGCAATCGCAGATTCTTTTGATGTCTGCACTTGAATGAAGCTCTCAGCAGGGGCTGTTCTTCAAACTGCTAATCTCTCAAAGGTGCTGAAGAGGGAGAAGAAAAGGAGGGAGCAGGAAGAGAGGACGAGGGGAGGAACGGGAGCGAAAGAGGAGGCCACAAATTGGAAAATGAACGAAAAGGAAAAGTGATAAGAACTCCTGCTTTTGAACTTGAAGAGCTTAATTTGAAATGTCAGGGCTACTCCTCTTCCTCCTCCTCTTCTTCCTCACCTTCCTACACCCCCCTCCCCCCTCTCTCTCTCAACAGTCCCCGCTGTACGGTCGTGAGGATTAAAATAATTAAACAGGCTCTGTTTTAATTAAGACAATAAAGCCGCCAGTCTCTGGGTGAGCCCGGAGAGAAATGGCAACGAGGCGGCAGAGGGCAGCCTGATAAAGAGCTCTAACGAGAGAGGCGGGATGATAGGTGCTGTGGAGGGACACACTTGATTGGCTTATCTGCCCGGTCTGCTGCTGGACTGCGTCGCTCCTTCATGCTCCCAAATACAACCTCAAAGAGGTTTGGGAAATGTTGTCATCATGCGTAACGTCAAGCAACATGATGGACTGTCACTTTTTTGTGTTTTTTTTTCCCCCCTCCGGTTTATTCCTATATTCTTAACTCATTTACTCCCAATAACGTATAAATACGTTTTTTTTATGTTCTGTGTCCCAAAGACGTATTTATACGTTTTTTGTTTTTTTTAATGCTAGAGCATACAGAAGGCTTTGATGCAACCTCTCAACTGCAAAGAACGGTTGCAGAAATGGTAGTTATTACACAAACGGCCAGCAGGTGGCAGCAAAGCAAAGGAGATCAACCAGGGCCATCTAGAAAAAAAAGCTCAATTACTTTGAATTTTAAATAGATTTGTGAAAAATGATGAAACTTACACCCTTTTCTAATGCTAATTGCTGCAAAACGGAAACAGATAGAAACATACATTTTTTTCTGATGAAAGAAGAGACTTTAATCTTTCTTTTGATAGAAAATGGATGGATGGATGGAAGCAGACCTCCACATCCATGGGTAAAAAGGCAAAAACACTTTTTAATGACTGCCAGCCTTCCCAGGGAACATCGATATTTGACACGTATAACAGTCAAAGGCAGTGAAAGAGAAAGTGAGATCAGCTTCCACGGGGCTATCAAAATACTGAAACTTAGTTTAGCCTGCCCCTGCGCAGATTTACAACGCGCCTCACACCGTATTTGCACCGGGCATGAAACTGAATCCCAAGACTTTAAAGGTTCAGGGTGCAGTCCAAGCCCATGTAATGCACCTTCTGTTTTCTCTGAACCCCCGCATTGTCACGTGTTTTTTTTTATGTCCCTCCCAGCCTTCTAATGAAATATTTATTTATTTCCCCCAAGCAAGGGCGCCAAGTGGCAAAGAAACCCAAATGAAATGTCATATCTCATTCCGTGTCCCCGCCAGGAGGGGCGTCGTTGGCACAAGACGAGAAGGAGGAGGCGGAAGGTGTATATGCGTGTGTTGCTACTCAAATTATATCAGGCGGAGGATTCCGAGGGGAGTGATTAGGGGAGGACAAAGATGGTGGGGGGAGAGTAGAGTTTGGGTGGGAGAAGCAAGTTGCATCATCTGATGTGGGAACTCTATTGTTTAACACGCACACACAGCAGCGGTGATTCCTCAATGTTTTACGCAGCACATGAAGACATTCCATGGGGATGCGCCACAGTTTATCTTTTAGGAAGACCAGTTATCATTGTACTGCAACAACACACACCCTCACACACACACACACACACTGCTGCATCTTCAATATTGTGAGGAAGATTAGAACTTTATCTTCTCTGTGCCCTACATGTGGTGCAACACACACACTGTGAAGAGGAAGAAAACCACCTGTACTGAAGTTGCGGTCTGCTGTATTAGTGGCTATTCAAATCTTAGTATTCAGCTTTCAGCATTCCCACGCAATTTCTCCAGAAATTGCACTTAGTCTAGTTATAAGATGTCATGGATGCAGTGGTGTGTTAACTCATTCACTGCCAGTCCAGGAAAAAAAAAAATCTTTGACGTCTAAAACCGTCTATGGCAGTGAATGTGTTAAAGTTGGGTGTCCACATGTTTTGAATATTCTTGGAGACTACACAAAAGGTTTTTTTTTTGGTTTTTTTTAACTATGTGTAATAAACGCTGCAATTTACTGTTGTTGCTTTAATACCAAGTTGATGCATAACGAAAAAGCTTTTTTGCACATTGTTTTATTGCGTGTGCAGGAAAAAAATGAATCTTTGACGTCTAAAGCCGTCTATGGCAGTGAATGTGTTAATAATTAAGTATTTAGAAACATACATAATCCAAACATAACCTGAATTGGGCTCAATCGTACCCTAAAGACCCAAGAAAAGCATCTTAATTGGATATAACGTAAGAAATTAGACACTTGCAATTTCTGAAGAAATTGTGTATGAATGCTGAATGAAATGGATAGTGTGGAATTGTATTGAATGATACGGAATGATATTAAATGATGTACAATGGGATTTTTTTTGTGGACGCGGCAACTTTGCACATGTTGAAAATTGTTACCAAGGTGAATTAAATGTGGTGAATGTTTTGAATTTCAAACGGAAACAATGATGTGGGTCTGTTATGTTCAACATGCCCACATACCGCACATGCAGTCTTTTAGAGTGATCACACTATTAAGGATCTTTGTAAATCAGGCCCTTACTCAAGTTAATTCAGTCGCTCAAGTAAAAGTGGAAGACGAACGTACTGACTGTTAATTGTAAACAGCCTTGGCTGCTCCCCGTCAATCCTGCGGTCCAGGAGTGAGCGCTCCTCTGGGAGTCTCCCGGTTTACTAACAGGGATCCTGAACCCCGGATCCTTTCTCACGACCCTCTCCGGCCATGTCGCAGGTGCAAAAACAAAGCAATAAACAAACAGAGTGTGAAAACAAACGCCGGCTAATGACAGCGCAGCTGCAACGCGCTCGGCAGGGTTCTCTCCATTAGGACTAAAAGGCTTCTTTTATGACTTTGCCTTACGGAGTTAATTCACCACTAAGTGAGTGAAGGTGCGTCTTTAACACCTTCGCACAATATGGCTGGAGTCGATTCTCCATCTGCCACCGTTGCCGCATATGCATCAAGCTGAGAACGTGTTTGAAGGTTAACTCATTCACTGCCATTGACGGAAAAAGGTGTCAAATGATGCATTTTTTTGCTGGTCTGGCAATGAATGTGTTAATATGCAGTAAAGCTCAAAGGGAATTATTTGTTCATCAATTTGTATGTTGTTAGTCTAAAAGCATAATTGCCTGAGTCATTTTTAATTTATTGTCACATTTATTTAAAAAAAAAAAAAGTTCTTGTGGGGAAAAAAAGGTTGCTTTTTTTTGTCTGTGTAGATTCACGGTTATCCAGGTGATGATAAACTGCAAAGCTGGAATTGTGGCAGCTGGACAGAGGACAAGAACGCTCAAAAATGACTTGCACAATTATGCTATTAGCCTGCCAATGTTTTTAATCTTCTTAAATACTGGCAAAATGACAAAGATGAGTACATTTACACTGTAAATTTCCCAAACACAAGTCAGAGTGTTGAGAATATTGCGTATTCGGAACTGTTTCCATACAAACATTTGGAAATAAACACTCCAACCTTTGCGATGTTAATATTGCAGTTTGGGCGCCACAATAAAATCCCGAGGTTACATTTGGGGCCGAAATGTCAGACTGAAATTAATTTTGTGGGTGAGAATATTGCAAGCCGCAGGCGAGAAATGAGACTGTGGCACCAACAATAGTCATTGATGAAATCCCATCATCCTCTTGTGTGTGCCCGCCTAAAAGTGAGGCAGGGAATAGTCAGGATTTGGAAGCATTTCACTTCTCATTGTCTCAAATCAGGCGGCCTCAAGTTTGTATTTTGGATTAATATTGTGCATGCTTTGCTTGCTGTCTTCTAATATTGTAAACATTTCAATTACAAGCGCTGTATAGAGAAAATCCCTTCATAAAAATAGTAATGTGCACTTTTGATGGACATTTTCAGACATATTAATTAAATGTATGGATATCATTGCGGTTGTCATTTGTAGCCCTGCAATACTGTACCACATCATATAATATTAACAACAACAAAAAATACATTAAAGGTGGCTGAAAAATGAATGGTACTAGTACAGTACTTAATAGGACAAGGTAAAAATTATTGAATTAAAATGCTATTTTAACAAGGATAAAGTTGACTGCATACCTGTAGCATCGGGCGCAAATGGGCTGCTAGCTAACTTCAACCAGAAGTTAGCTAGCAGATCATTCAGAGTTGAAGTTAGCTTTGTTGTGCTAACGTCAATTCAACACGTAATGTTAGGTACTGGTACGTTGTGACCATACGAGGATTTGGCAGGAAGTGTACTGTAATGTGTTGTCAAATTTGTCATATTGAACAATGTTTGAGTGTCAAAACATGGAGGCAAATGTATAATTTTCAACCTGTTTCTGTTCCTCACAAAAAAACCAAAAAAAAAAACAGGTGTGGTACAGATGTGTTATATTTCTGGCCATCGCTCGATCCAAAAGCTCAAGTTAAGGCTAAAGGGTGAGTACAAGTCAGTCATGTACAGTAGTTATTAAGCTACCTTATTTTTGTTTCGCTTGTTTGCTAGTTAAGGCCATTGTTTTTTTTTTAAGGTAGTACTATTAGTAATTCTTATCATATAGATGTAAATTATTATTGATTACAAAAATGTGATTAAAACTAAACTAAAATTGGAATTAAATCATCACATACGTGCAGAGATGACTAAAATGTGACAAAGCATTTTCGTCCAAAACACTAAGCTTAAAACCAAAATGGCTGCCTTTTTTTTTATTTTTTATTTTAAGGACATTCCACACCAACATCAGTACACTTTATGACAATATGTACAGACTGTTGTAACTAGGGTTGCCAACTTTCTCATCCCGAAATAAGGGACAGGTGCACGGAACTCTAGTTGTAACACTAAACGGCAAATAACCAGTCCGATTGAAGTGTATCAGATGTCAAGGGACATTTTTATTCATTTGTTTGTATTTGTTTCTAATGCTGGACTGTTACAATGTCTTCAAAAGTTTGCATTGTTAGAATGCCAGTGCTGAGTAAATATTTTTCCCAAATTATTAGTACAACTTCACATATTATATCATGAATATACTGTATGGGGGTCAGTGCCCAAACAGGCTTATTGTCAAACCCTGTACTGTTATTTTCCTCCCATTATTTTCCAAATTGGTTCACAAGCTTGCTTCCGATATTCTTCAATTTCCATTGTTGTTATTGTACATTTTCCAGAAATGACTTCCTTCTGAATGGCTTAAATGACCTAAGAGCGTAGGTGTTATAGCACCACCTGTTGCTTTGGCATACACTTGACAGCCTGCAAATGTGTTTTACTGGAGACAGAAAACGCGCTAGTTTTTTTGTTGCTGTTGGATCCCACAGTGGCAAACTATAATCCTCCCCGTGCGGTGTGACATGTTTTTAACGCACGTCGCTGTGTGTCTCCTTGTCTACTGAGTGAACACAAAAAAAAAATAAAAAAAAATGGTGGAGGTCGGAGGAGGCAAAACAGAAGGCCGCGGCCGGGCGGCTCTGTGGAAGCGCCGCTAATGGCGGAACGCACGTGGGAGTGTTTAATGGCGAGTGGAGTCATTTGCGCTTTTTAATGATGATTAGAGGAGGAAATTGGCTCAGATTTACAGTGTCACTCTGCGTTTAGACAGAGGAGGGAGGATATAGAATAAAGGCCTCTAAATTGTGTGTGCGTGTGCGCGCCCGTATGAGACCGACAGACAGACAGGCTGACCCCCCCCCCCCCCCCCACCTTCCCCAGTCAGCCCCCATCCACCCACACACCTCCACTCGCAGAGGAAATGTATCACTTAAAGCGACTGCAGCTCAGCTCGCACAACCTAATGAATCCGCACTCAATTTTACGCCTAGCTGCCCTTCCAACTGACACACACGCACACACACTAAAATAACTTTAGCTGCTTGGTCTTTATAATGTGAATGGGAAATTGGAAAAGTTAGATTTTGGGGGTTGCTTTTCTGTCTTCGCGTCAACATTTTTATTCTTCAGGTGTTAGCTTAAAAATTAGAGCACTTTTTTTTTTTTTTTTTAAACAGATCAGAACCTGAATATTAAACACCCAGTTGTGTAAAATATCGCAATAAATGCAATCCTCACAATAATAAACTTACGTGAACACAAACAACTCGTAGAAAAGTGTCCAAGATATACTTTGTGATCACCAGGCTAATCTGACGTTGTCGTGGCATCTGTGACGAATGTGAAAGACGCAGAGAACCAATTGACATTTTCAATCACAATAGTGACGGATTTTTTTAGAGGCTAGCTCTTCAGTTTGGTGACAACAAGCTTTACAGAGTGAAAAGCCGCTTCAAACTGTCAAAACAAAACAAGTGTGAAATCACTCAAACGCCTCTCCGGAACGTCACTGACAACAAAGTAGCTGTTTCGCCCAACATACCTGCATAAAATCCACACATTTCCGACTCAACTTTATATTGATTGTATTAAGTAGATGCTATGCAGTTAGAAATCCATATTGGTCAAAATATATGGGCTTGCTGACAGGGTGGACAATGACAGAATGTCCATCCTGTCGTTTTTTGTTTTTTTTTTTTGGCTAATGTGAGCATTTAATGAGCATGTGATGAACCGTCCAACTGTTTAACAAATGAAATGTTTTTATATCAATTGATATTTAACTATGACAGAGTGGACATGTTAAGCTTCACAACAGCCAGCTTATACATCCATCCATCAATGCATCAATTTTCTTAACTGCTTCATTCCTCACAAGGGTTGTGGGGGTGCTGGAGCCTATCCCAGCTAGCTTCGGGCAGTGGGCGGGGTACACCCTGGACTGGTTGCCAGCCAATCGCAGGGCACATCGAGACGGACAACCACTCACACTCACAAGCACACTTAGGGACAATTCAGAGCGCCCAATTAATCTGCCATGCATGTCTTTGGAATGTGGGAGGAGACTGGAGTACCCGGAGAAGACCCACGCAGGCACGGGGAGAACATGCAAGCTGCACCCAAGAAAGTCCTCAGTAGTTAGAAATACATATTGGTCAAAATATGTTGGCGAGCTGACAGGGTGGACAATGACAGAATGTCCATCCTATTGTTTAGTTTTTTGTTTTTGTTCTTTTGGCTAATGTTAGCATTTAATGAGCATGTGATCTAACTGTTTAACAAATGAAATGTTTTTATATCAATTGATATTTAACTGTGACAGAGTGGACATGTTAAGCTTCAAAACAGCCAACTTATATAATAAAAAAAATATTAAGTGTAATATTTATACACTTCAATACTCCACATTTGTGGGGTTGAATGCTTGTCGTAATGTCATGTGAAATCAGAATTTTCTTTACATGCAAAGCATTTAATATAGTTATAAAAATGGCTTATTAAATACCTTATAATAAAACCATAAGGTATCAATGCATGGGTATAAAATAAAGGAAACACATTTTAAAATATTTTCTTTGTACTGGCATATGTTTGGCATGGGCTCTTCTCGCAGATGTGCGCTCGGAGTAAAAACGAGTCATCTTCATTTTCATTCCGCAGCATGTCTAGTTTTCTGATTTGACAAATTTGGCCGACCACGCTGCGCCTTTCTGGGCGTTCCGGCGGACTGAAGACGTTTCACTTCCCACCTGACAATTTGGTGACAAAGTAGACTATATTTTAGACCAGGTAAAAGCGTGTCTAAGTTGTGGCGCAGGTGGTGTAGTGTGATTTTGGTGAATCTGATCCGGGTGCAGGCAGACAGATTCGGCACGCTGCTTATGTGTTTGGTGGATGTGATTGTGTTTCATTCATAAATATGACAACAGTGTTCATCGAAACGTTTTAATCATTGTTATAATAAATCCATTGGGGTGGAAGGTGTTCTGTAAGGGCCTATTTCACAGCACTGATTGACGACTGATGAGGACACTAAAAGCACTTTATCGTGACTTTGACCCCATTAAGAAGTAAAATCATCAAAATTATGACATTATTTCCTGTTGTGCTTCTATTTCCCCCTCAATTTCTTTGTTAAGGTTCACATCACCTCTTGACCTCTTCACAGCCAAGTCCCAAAATATGGACGGCATGGCGCAATTCCAACCGCAGTCTTTGAGGTTGACGGAGGACGCAAGTGTGTAAGTCACCCTTCTCGTTACGTCTCGTTATTATTATGTTAATGCAAATTCTCCCGCTGTGTTACCAACAAAGGATAATAATTGTACACTACTACATGACAAAGTGAGTGTAAAAATTCACATGCGCGCCGTTATTGATTGACTAGGCAAACCTCAAAAGTGCCCCCCAGCAGCTGTTTACTTCCTCTAATGGATACAGAGACACCTAAATCAAATAAACAACCCACACATGCGTGCGGACGCTTTTCTACATTGTGTAGAACACAACAAACACGCAATGATGACTGATGATCTTTTTTCACTGCACGGTATCCACACAAAAGTGGCTAGAGTACTACAGTACTGTATGTGCAACGAGGTACTTTAGAACCAGTATTTCGCAACCTTGGTTGACTCATCGCATATTTTACAGCCAAACGGCCATCATAATGATCAACATTAAAATACACTAGGCACGTGTTCATCTAAAATGAGCCACAGGTTTTACTAGTCCAAAAAAGGATCAATTTTTTCTAGAAATTGTAACATTACTGAATTAACTCTTTCAATATTAATACTACACTGAAATATAGAAAAACAAATACATGCGTTTGAATAATGATTCGGTACATAAAAGTTAAATACACAGATCTGATTGGCTGCATCAGCAGACATTTAGCATTTTATGCTAAATCGGTGATTAATGTGAGAAATTGACCATTCATCAATGACGTCATTGGAGCTGCAAAATAAGACTTTATAGCAAACAATCTCATTCCGTCCAATGATGTTCTGTGCAAGCCATCATTAATGAGCCAAGGTTTCTCAGCAAATATTGTTTTGTTTTGTTTTGTTTTGTTTTGTTTTATCCCCATTCCCCCACCCCGCCATTTAAATAATGTTTCTATGTATTGAATGTTTATCAAGGGGAGAATTTTTAGGAGCTAATTTATTTATTTATTTTTAATTTAAATCCCAGTACATTTCACTGGGTGACAATTATACATGAATTTTGGCTATTTGTGGCCCTCGCAAATAGCAGAGATTGTCTATACCAGTGGTGTCCAAACTACAGCCCGGGGGCCATTTGCGGCCTGCCATCCATTTTCTAGCGGCCCTAAGCATATACAAAAAGAAAAAAAATACTTTTGACACAGCCTGCTTTTCTAGATATACAAAGAAATTATTTAAATCTAAAACAGAAATATTTCTCCTTGTAATTTAATTAATTAAGTCCGATATTTCAGTTCCAGGAGCAAAAAAATGTTTTCTTCCTTGTTCCGCTGTCTGTGTCAAGGTCTAATTTGTGAACATATCACATTAATGATAAATTAAGATCCTCAATTAAAAACTGATTTAAAATGTGTCATTTATTACCAATTGCTCTTACTTTGATTCTGAATGTGGAGATTGGAACAGGGCTGGGGTGGATCTATTCTTGTGGGATACAAAGGGGGTGGGCCACCCCAAAATAAAATTCAAACTTTACTGTTTAAAAATAACACAAAAAAAACAGCTAAACTATAGTACATTGTTTTAGTGTGTTTAATATCCATCCATCCATCCATCCATCCAGTTTTTGCCATCCATCCATCCATCCATCCAGTTTTTGCCATCCATCCATCCATCCATCCATCCAGTTTTTGCCATCCATCCATCCATCCATCCAGTTTTTGCCATCCATCCATCCATCCATCCATCCATCCAGTTTTTGCCAACCATCCATCCATCCATCCATCCATCCATCCATCCATCCATCCATCCATCCATCCAGTTTTTG
Organism: Festucalex cinctus; assembly: GCF_051991245.1. Taxonomy (NCBI): domain Eukaryota; kingdom Metazoa; phylum Chordata; class Actinopteri; order Syngnathiformes; family Syngnathidae; genus Festucalex; species Festucalex cinctus. Next base: position 7,296,081 of record NC_135416.1, on the reverse strand, counting down.
CCATCCATCCATCCATCCATCCATCCATCCATCCATCCATCCATCCATCCATCCATCCATTTTCTTAACCACTTTTACTCACAAGGGTTGCGGGAGGTGCTGGAGCCTATCCCAGCTGGCTTCAGGCAGTGTAGCAGGCCTCTGTAACATTTTGCACAGTATGAACATTTAATTCAGTGATTTTGTCATGTACCATAAGAGGGCGCTCACGTGCCACTGATGGTACTTGTGCCAATCTTTGGCAATCATGGCATTTGAAAGTTGTTGGATTTTGGTAACTGACAAGTGTAACGGCTCCAGTAACGTTATGCATCTTCCTTTTTGTATGTTATTAAATATGACATCACAGTTACTCATTGCTCAGGCAACGACCAATCACATCTTGCCTGTTTTCAGACGCTGAACTGTGATTGGTTGTTACCCGACACCTTGAGTAACTGTGATGTCATTTTCACTCGACAGCAAGTGGCAAAATGGCCGCCTTCTGATATTGATAAAAACTCATATTCCACCAACATAATATTACCCAAAATGCTATATTTAGATTAGTGGGGCTGCATAGAACATATTGTCAATAATTTTTTTTGGGGGGTTGACTTTCTCTTTAGTGATTTGTGTTTGTTTTCATCACCGTTCTTGGTTTTGTATAAAGCCTGTTATGCTACCTAACACGCCCAGCAACAAAAGATAATTTTGCTCACACATAGAAAATCTGTTTTTGAAATTCCTGTCGTGTACGCGTGGACATTGTTGGTCCGAAAACCACACACGCGAGCACGCACACACACAAACACGGCGTGAGCGTGCCAACTGTTTGACTATCCCGTCCAGACTGACCATGTGTTGTTGTCGCGTCCTGATGTCTCCATCAGCCTCACTCATCGCACATCTTGTCTTCCCCTCACAGCCTCGCTCCCTCCTCCGCTCGCATCAATAGCGGCTGATATCGTTTGCGAGCGCACGCCCGCGCCCGCGCGCGCGCACACACTTCCTAGAATCAACACAATAATTGAAATATTTTCAACCTGATTAGGTCTGGCCTGCCGACTGGGTCGGTTGCTAGGGCTGTGCTCCCTGGTTGCTAGGGGGAGTAAATCAGCCGGCATTATTTGATTTCTGGGCCAGATATGAAACCGTTACCGCGGCGATTAAATGTTTCACAGCTTAGACACCTTGAGGGGTGGTGGGGGGGCGAACGGAGGAAGAGAGATATTAAGTCGAGGAGGCGGGGAGGGAGGGGGCGAGTGAAGGGGAGACGGTACAAAAAAAAAGGTGATAGGATGGAAAAGAAGGCCTCAGCCAAGGCCATTTGAATGAATTAAGAACAGTGGCAAAAAAGCTCGACCTTGCAAAATAAATGAAATAACTAGTTATTGATCCGCATTGATTCAATTGCGTAACAATCCTTAGAAATGAAAATGGCATCTCCTGGTAAAGTGCGCGTGCGCGATACAAAATAACAGGCCAATAAGATGGAAATGTTTTCCAGCACTTCCAAGTCTCAGTTGGCCGTTCTTTATCCCTGACGTCTTGCAGCTTTGTGTACGTCCATGTGTGTGCGTGTGTGTGCGCCGTGGTGGTGTTGTTTGCACCGTGTTGATATAGAGACGTCTCGAGAGTCACGCCGAGGACACCCGGAGTCGCCTCCGCATGGGAGCTGTGGGCGTTGTCAAATGTTTAGACAACACAAAGTGAACCAAGCGCTCCCGCTGGAACATATTCTGCACACGTGCACACACGCACGCACATACTGTACAAATGAGAGCGAGCTGGCTGAAAAGGTTAAAGGTCCCGTTTTAATGGTTTATCATTTCTTTATTCATCCAATGATATTTTATTGTTTACATTGTGTTATCCATATTAGAGCTTGAATGGTGGAGTAAGTTTCCCAGTATTGCTGATCAGATCTTTACTGTAGCACAATAGATAATTATAATAGGGATGTAACGATACCCAAACATCACAATACGATAATTATCACGATATTGTGGCGGTGTTGGCGATATTTAAATAAGATCGCAATATTGTAAAAAAAAAAAAAAAAGAGCTCATACTAAAAAAATATTGTGCTTTTGTACATAACAGAAATGCATATAAACCACCTACAATCTCTAATAACAATATTGAGGCACTTACTTGCTAATGCAAACACACATTGATCGCTTCACAAGCAAATTAGGTTCACCTTCATCTGACAATTAGCATAGATTTTAAACATAGAAGGCCAAAACATCCCTAATGAAAATTAAATTGCACTAATAAACTAGCCACTAGAGGGTGCTAGAACTGCACAAATGGAAATCAACCAGACGTTTTTAACAGACGTGTTTTAATATCACGATATTGCCCTTATTGTTACATCGCTAAGTTATAAAACATGACAGAATGTACTAAATGGTGATTTTACATGATTTGTGTCTGAACTAAACATCCTTCATGTGCAGCCTTTTTTTTTTTTTTTTTAACCTGCGGCAAGATATGAACGCAGCACGTCCTCGTCTGATAGGATTACACTAGTAAGCACTTGTGAGCGAATTGGATTGATTCAGGCCCGTCGAGTTTGTCACAGGAACTGTCCTCTGTTGTCTCCGGGCATGCGTATGTTTTCACCAGGTACTCCGGCTTCCTCACGTGCCAAAAAATAACTAAATAAAAATCATGTTCGGTTCATTAAAGGCGCTAAATTGCCTGTTTGTGTGAATGTGAGCGGGAACGGTCGTCTGCGACTGGGTGCTCGTTTGTGGGTTACAGTATTACATGATGATACTGTTAGTTTATCCTATTACAGTATTCTGGGTCAAATCAATAATTTGAACAATTTCAGACAGAGCAACGCACTTAATATATTTTATTTTTTCATTTTAAGTTGCATGTACAGCTGCATCACAATCATACAGTATATAGAATAGAATATTTCGGTATTATACACGTTTTTTTTCTCACTATTTTTAGATAATTTTGTTGATTATAGCTTATCGTTATTTAAACTCCAAAATCCATTTTGTGAATAAATTAAACCCAACTAAATTTATTTTTAATTTAATAATTAAATGAAGGCGCTGGCCTTCTGAAAATCTTTTTCTTTTGTGTTTAATGCATTTGTATAATATGAATTTCACATTTTTAATCGAAGTACAGTGGTGCTGTGAGCTATTAGTTTAATTTAAGATTAAAACATTTGTATCCCAAATCATAATTTGCCATTGGAATGAATGGAAATGTCATTAATCCATTTAAAAAAAAATGGCACTGTATAATATTGCACTTTTAAAAACATACAGTAATGTGATAATTAAATAGAATCTTAAAAATTAAAATATTTTTGTCACTTTTTTTTGCTTCAGTTCAGTGGTCATGTGCCTCTCCTGGTGTGCATGCATTGGCCACCTGGGGGCAGTATAGTACAGATGGAGAAACACACACGAAGAAGAGTTTCGCAACTGACTTAGTAAGCTGCAGTAATAATAGTAAATTTTTTGAAAAGATAAATCATCTTTTCCTGTGATTATTGTTATAATGTCTACCCTTTGTGTTTTAATATCCACTGCTTCAAGGGTTTTAATATTTTTTTTGTGTGTAAAGCACTTTGAGTTGTTTTTGTACATGATAAGGTGCTATATAAATAAAGTTTGACTTGACTTAACTTAATACCGTAACACCGATGCTACTTGTTAGCATATCTATGGTGTTTGTTAGCAATAACATAAACAGACTGTCTTCAGTCAAAGCTATATGTGGTTGTTTTGAATACTTTATGTAGTTTAACATAAAAGTATTCAAAACAATGAAGCCTGTTTTTTGAAGAATTGTACTTAAATAAATGAAGTTTCAACTATTCAAGCATATCGAGATCAATTGTCGATTTCACAATGGTGTTAATTTAGCCAAGCGATGTTTGTCACACTTTTTAGCGAGACGCACAAATTCATCACAGCGGGTTTGTGGGGAGAAAGTACACTGCTCTAATTGCCTTAAACCAGTCAATACGCCTGCAGTGTGTGTGCGCCAGTGTGTTTGTGTGGTCAATAAAGTGTGCGTTCGGAGGCAATTGGTTGTTTTTCCTCAGCTTGACGCGTTAAATGCATCCACACCAGCACGGCTGCTGGCTAAACGCTATTGATTCCGTCCCGTTTTCAACTTCTTCTCTCATAACGACTCGTCGCTCGATCGCACTGGCCGGCTGGCGAGCGAGGAGAGCCTCTTAAATGACCGCACCGTACGCAAACGTTCAACCGCGAGCGCGAACGCGGCCTCGCGTCGCCGTTAACGTTGACAATTCGCGCCGACGACATGAATGATTAGCACTCGCGCCGCCGCTCTATTGTCTTCGCGAGCGGCGTTGGAGGTCAACCACGTTTTGATTGCTTTCGTTTGGAGAGGCTCGAATTCCTCCCACTCCAGTGATGATTGTCCAAAGTGTGGCCATTACTGAAGCAACAAAGTGTTCCGTGCTGCTAATTGACATTTTGGAATATCAAGTAGCAGTATTTACGACCGCTAACTGGAGTTCGTCCAGTTCGCCAGCGCTCAACTCGTCGCAATTCTCATCCGATGGACAAATATTTAGTGCTTATTGACTTGATGCTGATGGTATTCTAATGCATTGGGAATTGAACACAGAACTCTGCAGTGTGAGGCAAACGTCATGAACACTACTACGCCAAAAATATAAGATACAATAATAAAAAAAGAATATAAAAAAAAAGTAAAACATTTTAGTGCAGTCAAACAATCAATCAATCACACAATGTTCATTAACTCATTCGCTCTCAGCCATTTTCACAGAAGCAATCCCGTTCTTATATTATTTATTTATTATTTATATATAATATTTAAAAGGAACACATCAGTTTAAAAAGACAGGTTGATTTCCATTTGTGCAGTTCTAGCGCCCTCTGGTGGCTAGTTTATTAGTGCAATTTAATTTTTATTAGGGATGTTTTGGCCTTCTATGTTTAAAATCTATGCCAATGGTCAGGTGAAGGGAACGTAATATGTCAACCGAGTCAATATGTGTAGCTTGTTTATGTGCATTGCTGTAATTTACAAAAGCACAATCTTGTGGGCTTTTTTTTTTTTTTTTTTTTTTTTTTTTTAAGTATGATCTCTTTTTTTTTTGTCCCCCAATATTGTGACCTTTATTAGTGTGACCTTTATTACCACAATATCGTGATAATTATCGTATCGTGATGTTTGGATATCGTTACATCCCTACTAAACGTGACCCTCGTCTTCTAGTTCAACCCTCACCCCACCCCCGGTGCCCCCTTACCCCCACGCTGCCCCACCCTTTTTTTACCTCCTTTGCGAGGCCATCCACACGTCGGTGGACTCACATCTGGAAAGTGCATTTAGTTCTGCTTGAGTCTCAGGAAGTTTTCACACTTCATGACTCATTAACCTGCAGACCTCCCCGAGCTAGCGAGGGGGGCACGGAGAGGAGGGATGGGGCTGTGGAGGGGTGGGGGTGTGGGGGGGGGGGGGGGGCGGTTGCGGATGATGGGTTTGTGAGAAAAGTAAGGCGAGATAATGGTAGAACGCGAAGGTTCCTCGATGATTATCTTTGTCTCCCTGATCGAACACCATGGAGCAAAAAATGATGATGGTGTGAAGATGGCTAAGAAAAAGCAGGATGAGGGGTGATGAATTAAATGCTGGATTGGGTGTGCGTGCGCGTGCCCACCCCAGTGTGACTAAAGTGTCTGAAAGTGGGAGCTTTTTCTTAATGAAACACTTTTCCCGGAGTGATAATTACACCAGCAGAAAAAGCAAAGACACCTCCTGTCAATGTGTGAAATTTTATTTACTAAAATACAAAGTCCCCCCCGGTCGTATTCATGTGCATGTGTGGCATTAGACTCACTACTTAATAATCATAATAAGTGCGAGCAGCTCTCCTCCCCGACGTCTTCCCGCATTTCCTGTCATCTGACGCGTTGCGCTTATTGTGCATCCCGGCCGTCCGTTTCCCATCGCAAATTTTATTAACTTCTTTCACCAGATACCTTTTTTTTTTTTTTTTTCCGTTTTGTTTTCGTTCATCCCCCCCATGCTCACAGTTGGTCCGCCGATTGCAATCTTTTTTGGCAAAGGGAGGAATGACAGCCTTTCATTGCATGTCACAGTGGCTGAAAGCCCCTCGCCGAGGGCTTTGGATGGAAGATAAGCCGTGACGGCGCAAAAGCTCCGATACCAAAAGCAAGAAATAGGGGGAGGAAAATTGTTCACTGGTGATTGCACAAAAACAACAAAAGATACCTGTGTCTTTAATAGAATTTGTCTGAATCCTCACGTTGTTGTTTGACACCCAAAAGGATTTTTTATTTATTTAAACAAATCCGAGCAGCAGAACAATTCAATTATTCGGTGTGGCTTTAATAAAAGCTTCGCCGTGCATTACGCGCCATCTTCCCTAATTCAAATTTTACGATTTAACAGTCGGGGCCTTTCCCATTAAGTCTCGACACACAACGTTACAATTTTCGGGCAAGGTTTATTGAATAAATAGCAAGAGAATTCTTGTAGGAGGAGCAGGCGCGAGTGGAGATTAGGGGTGAGCGAGGAAGAAAAAGTTTCAGCTGCTGGGCCGTTTATAATCAACTGTTGGCAAAGGAAGTCTTTCATTTAAGACTTTTTGCAAACATGGGAATTCAAATTTTTTTTTTCAGCAATGACTTTTCCAAGTCAAGTTTTCAACTGTCAGCTTATGGAAATAATATTGCGTATATGTGGCTGTAAAATAATAACGCTTCCGCCCCTGTGGGATTTTGTAACATGTCATTTTCATTGACAGAAATAATATATCACTACAAAAGTGAAATGTTATGCGTTCCCATATACAAGCACTCCATCACATGCAGAGTTTCAACAAAAAGTTTGAACACAGTGGCGTCGAAGCTTGCTAGGTGCCAACGGCCATTTTTGAGGTCCCCGAAAATATTATGTTGGCGGACTATCATTCAAAATTTTTGTCTTCCACATCGTGCACTTAACTGGATGTGTGGGGTCAACACCCCATTAGCCCCACCCCCCATATTAGACCAGTACGTTCCATGAACTTTGTTTCTTTGTACTGTTTATGCTTTTACTGTATTATTACTGGTATGTCCTTTCTTCAATTTTTTTTCCCATAATGCCACATGCGCAAGTCAATACCCCGTAGCATTTCAGCTACTAGTACATTTGAAGGTATTTTCAAATACGTTTAAACATATTTACGTTTGAACGTATTTGGAAATATGTTCGAATGAGTTTGCCAGTCAAAAAAAAATTGACTCCACTTGGCAGCTCCAGGCTAAAACATCTCAAATCGACTGTAATGTTAATATAATGTTAATTTATGCTATCAGAACAATACATTGAATATAGCAGATGCACTACTCAACTTATACTAGTCGGAAAATGTATTTAATTAAAATCTGTCTTCCATTTTCAAAATATAACACACAACAGTTACTTAGCAGTTAGCTTCTTGTTGCATTTTTTTAAATCATATTTTAATTTCTGGGTCAGCGTGACCTGGGTCATGTTTATTTATTCAACAGTGTCAGAAACATAAAATAACAATAAACATCGCTTTTATCTTAATGTCAACACATTTGGCAAATATTTGAAATTAACTGTTTTTAATAGCATAATTGGCCAAATTTGGAAAGTAAAGGAAGTAAAGAAAAATCACAATTTTTAGCAAGCACTTTATTTTTGTATTATTATTTTTTTTTAATCATGGCAATTAGTTGAGAATGACTCGGGCAATTATGTTATTAGGCTCAAGTCATACAGTATGAGTTGATTACAGTCAGAGGTTTTATACCAAAATTTTGCAATGAGTCGATTTGACCCACAACATAATAGCAGGGTCGATAACACATTAAATAAAAGGAAGAGTAACATCAGTAATAAAAGCAAGTATACTGTAGTTGGAAAATGAACATTTTTGGAGAGCTGCCCCCCCCACCCGCACCCCCAGTTTGTTTTTTTCTTTCTGATTATCCTAGTTTCATAAAAATAGATAATGTTTATATTCCTTATTGGATCAAATTAACTTGCACTCGTGCTGGATTTAAAATATCGACAAGTATAAAACGTAAATTAACAACGTCCTTCCTTCCTTAGCAACATAATGCAGTTAAACAGGAGATTAAACAGTCCATATTGCTCTTAATGTGGATAAAGTGTATTGACTTGGTAAATAAATATATTTTAGACACTAATGTTGATTGATGTTGGTGTTGGCAGGATGTACCTTCAGCTTCACATTCAATATGGTCATGGTTTTAGGAGAAAAACATTTCATAAATCTTGGTGCTGTGGGTTATAATTAGCGTTTTTGTGGGTTAGCTGTATTGTTTTTAGCACGGACCTCGTCACTCGTGACTGGAAAATAGTCCGGATGCAAATGTATTAAAGGGCCCAACATTTTTTTTAGGATTTCTTACTAAAACCATTGTTTCAAAATGTGTAGTTTGTCTATAAAAACACTGTGTGAACCACATACTGTGATGCAAAGGCTGCCAATTAAGTCTTGTGACAATGCTAATTATTATTGATTGGTGCACACAGTATCCCTAAAGTTGGACAAATAAGCAAAAATGCAGTATAGTGGTGCCTTGAGATATTATTAAGATTGACTTTTAAACAAAAACCGGAGACGTGAGCTCTGTATGCTGGCAGTGAAATGAACTCAATTCACTTCAAGAGACTTCAAGCTGTTTATTGCAACTCCCAGTTGAAATTTGCTTTCAAACTAAAGATAAACAAAGAGAATTACATTTGGATGTAAAACAGCTGTGCCTTACTTAAAGTCCATTTTAAAAAGTGAAATATAAAAAAAAGTAGCAAAAATGGTTTAATTCTTTACCTTCTATTTAATTAGATAATCAGAATTAGAATTCAATTTAATTAGAATCTATGTTGTCATTGTGCTATATGTTTCTATAAAGTACACTACTTTTGAGAATTATTGTGGGAATGAAAGCATACCACATATGTTATTCAGATTTTTATTCTCCTCACTTTTTTTCCCCAAAAAACAACTCCCACATAATAGTTCCGATTTACACCGTTCGAATTTCAACTTGCTTCAAAAATTCATACATTATGGGGTATCACAATTTGATGTTAAATATCACCTTTTCCCCATTCATTTTCAATGGGACTGACAATGAACTTTTTCTAAGTCCCACTTTCCACGCCCACTTCCATACATACAACTGATCATCATCACCAGCTCTGTCATACTGCTCAGTTCTTTTTATTCATGTATCTTTCAACTCCAGTTAAAACTTTGTAATTTTCACATAATTTATCTTTCAATTTACTTCAAAAGCATTCAGCTATTGGCATTCAGCTTTCAGCATTCCCACGCAATTTCTTCAGAAATTGCACGTTTATTTAAAAAAAATTCAAATTCAATTTTAAACATTTTTAACCACATTGTTTTCATTTGTAATAGTAACAACAACATCAATATTATTTCATTTATAACACCAAGTTTTATGCACTGTGCAAATTTTTCGTGATCTCAATACAATCACACCAAATTGCTGTCAATGAATTGCCTACAAAACGCGTCCAGAATTATACTGATAATGACGGCCATTATGTTACCACAATTTTATCAATAACACAATTACCCAAGCTAATAACGATAATAATCGTATGCGGTCACCGATAATTTGTGCACATCTTCCCGATATAATTATAAAGTGGTGTTAATCATTGTATTGCTGTTTTTTATGATTTCACCAGCAGGACTTATAAAAGGCCACTCCTTGCTAATTAGCTCCATGATGGCTTTCACGTGAAATGAGCTCAGCCATTGTTATGAAGTGCATTTTATCCGGCAGCGGCAGCAGCAACCACTAAAGCACAAGAGACACTTGATGTTTCCGTGCCGTGTCAACACTGTGTTCACGCAGGGAGCTTTATTTATTGATGTTATTCTGTGTCGGTGCGCAACATTAGCACGCATAACATGTTGACATTTTTCCTCACACGTAACGTCGTGAGTCATCAGTGTGTCTGTGAGTTCTGTTCCTTGACTTTCCAATCAACACGTGTGATTGACGCATGACAGTGAAACCCCAATTGATCATAGGGGATACGTTCCAAACCCAGCAATTGCTATGGAGTGATCATATTACGCCCGCTGGCACACATGCCAGTTTTGGTGACAGAAAGTGGACTAGACTTTAGACCAGGTGAAACCAGGTCAAAGTGGTGGTGCAGGGTTAGTTCATTATAAACGCACTTTGCGCCTAAATGTCCCTTTCTGTGCATCCATCCATGTGCAGTTAGACTGCACTTTGCGCTAAATTTTCACTGGGCAATAGGGGAAGTCAAAGTGTTTGGTAGATTATTATTTATTTATTATATTTATTATTATCAATGAAAAATTTAAATAGATAAATAAATTGGCTTCCATATTAACTCATGGTTCATTTTGCCTGTATTTTAGCAAAAGCCAAACCTGTAAGACTAAAGCATTTATGTATTATAAATCTGATATTATTTATTTTAATACAAATTAATTTATTGCTTGTGTTTGTTTAAAAAAAAAACATGGAAAGAGGACAGTGATTATTTTAATCACATATTAAATATTGTGGCAGGGGGAGGGGGAAAAAAAATCACAATTAAATTAATTTTCATAATAGTTCAGTCCTGCTCACTGGTGGTGGGGCATTGTGATTTCCTAAGAGGTGATCATTAGAAAACGTAAACAGTCACAGTGATTTCAAGAAACAAAGTGTTTCATATTAGTATCTATATTTCCTACCTTTTATACCTGTTATGCACCCCCACTAGTGTAAACATGGTATTCTGATTAATATTGTGTTTGTGGAATATGAATTAAAGCAGAAAAATACGCCATCTCAGGGGCGGCCATTTTGCCTTTTACTGCCACTTGCTGTCGACTGAAAATGACATCACAGTGCTGAAGTGCTCGGTTTGCGAACGTCACATGACGAAACCCAAAAAACAGGTGACCTGTGATTGGTCGTTATCTGAAACTGTGATTATTTTTTTTTTCACTCGACAGCAAGTGGCAGTACAAGACAAAAATGGCCGCCCCTTGAGATGGATAAAAACAGGTGGCTTTTGCTGCTAAATTCAAATTCCACAATTACTTCACTTATTTAGTCCATTATAGCAATAAAAAAATTAATATTTTATCTATAATTAATTTGATATTTTCATTATTTTTCATGTACAATTAGTACCTTTAACTCATTCACTGCCATTGACGGATATACACGTCAATGGGAACGGAATTGACTTAACTAATTCACTGCCATTGACGGATATACACATCAATGGCAGTGAATGGGTTAAAAAACACATTTTGCAACTTGCTGTCGACTGAAAATGACATCACAAGGGCTCAGGTAACCAATCACAGCTCACCTGTTTCTAGGTTTGGTCATGTGACATTCACTAGCTTAGCTGTGATTGGTTACCTGATGTCATTTTCAGTCGACAGCAAGTTGCAAAATGTGTTTTTAAAAGTACTAATTGTATATGAAAAATAATGAAAATATCAAATTTATTATAGGCAAAATGTTAATGTTTGACTGCCAAAAATGGCTAAATAAGTAAAGTATCCCTTTAATCGCAATATTTTTGCTTAGATTAGTGGGGCGCATAGAAAATTATTATTATATTTGACTTGATTTTGACTTGATGGGATTGTCTGGCGACCAATCCAGGGTGCGCCCAAAGTCAGCTGGGATCGGCTCCAATAGAAACCGGATGGATCGAAAACGGCCGGATGAACATTTTGAAGGGATTCTCAGCTGCTAATCAGTTGCTGAGCGTCTCGTGTCACACTTTGTTTGTATTTGTCGCCTGAGCGGCGCGTTTGATTCCGCTCGGCGGGCGGCGAGTGTCTGACACCTCTTTGCTTCCGTTAACCTCAATCAGATGGTGCCGGACCTGCGCGGAACACCTGCTCTCACAAATGTGCGCGTAAAGCCCGTGATGCCGAATCGATGGGCCACCTCGGGGATGGCACGACGGGCCCGCGTCGAGGGAGGGGAGAGGAGGGGGGCGGGGTCTCGTCTGCCAGCCTCATTCTTCACGCTTCTTTTAAGAGAGGCGTGCGTGCGAAATAATACCTGCTCATTAGGAGCCACGCCGCCTCCTGGCTAATTCATCGCCGACTGTCACGAGCTTGTGTACGACCCCCGGGAAACGCATAAATCACCCGGCGAACCGAGCGGTCCGCCGGCCGGCTCCGTGCCCCCAACGCCGCTGATTTATCAAGCAAATTACTGCGAGTCCTGCTCGGCCCAAACACTTTGCAGAGGAAATCACCGACTAACCCCTGAGCCAACCGATTTATTGAAAAACTGCCCCCCCCCCTTATACCTCCCCCCCAGCCCACACTCACCCAACCTCCTCCTCCTCCATCTCTTCCCGTGCCACTCCACTCATCTTTCACCGACTTAATTAAAATCCATCCCGTTGGCTCGTTGGCATTTATTACAACCAGCGGGCTAATGAAACAAAGACAACGACAAACCCAAAGATGCTTTGTGCCAGTAAACATTTTACAGCCCCCCACCCCCTCCTCCCCCACCTCCCAACACACACACACTTAAATATACAGCCTTCCTACTGTAGTGACATTTAAACAAGGGTTAAGGTAAGGTAGGCTATGACGACGAGTCTGCTTGAGTCAATTGTCTAAACAGCAAAAGCAGGGAAGAAAACAAGGAGATTTAAGGGAAGCCCTGTGGGGGCCACACTCATTATAATGACCACATTGAGTTTTCTTGGCTGGAAACTCAATCAATGATATGCTTACTGTCGCATGAAGATGAGAGAATGGCGTTAATTATATCATATTTTACACCGCGCATAAACAAATGCAGTGATAAATGAATACAATTGATTTTAACACCAATGCTAGAGGAATGTGGAAATGAATTGATTCCTATCAATATTGCCTTTAATATTGGTGCTCCTCAGTTTACGACACTTTCATTCCTACTTAAGCCAAAATTGTACCTTAGTCAGAATCAGGTTTATAATAGTTTGATTTTTTTTTTGTTATTATAATTAACTTATTTAATTTTGCCTTTTGTTTTTTTGTTTTAATTCAGCTCATTTAAAGTAGTTTTTAGAGCAAGTTTGTTTGTTTTTATTTTTCCAAAAATGCATCATTTTAGGTTAGTTTTTGTTTTAGTATTAGATTTATTTTTTTTGCTTCATTGTTTGTTTTTGTTTTTAGTATTTGTCAAGTGCAAAATATAAAAAGGTCACTTAGTATTATGTAATATAGTTAACTACAATAGTTTGACCTTGTTTTTTCTGATGTACAGCAATACCGATATAAATACCGTACATTTAAGATGAACCCCAAAAGCTCATTTATTATATTAATTGACAAAGATGAAAACGAATGACATCGCTTATAAACATGTGAATTTTCAATTAGTTTTTTTTAATTTTTTTATTCTTTTTGTTAACTAAATTGTTTTTTGTTTTTGTTTTTTATTTTGGTTTTGGTTATTTTATTTGTTTTCATGAGCTCTAATAACATTGCTCAGAACATGCAGTCATGTGGTATTGTAATAATTACAGTAGATGTGTATATGAAAAACAGTAGGCTAAAATGTAAAACAGTACGGTATATTGACTGTACTATCAGATTTTTTTGGCCAAGTATGTACAAATACACAAGGTAGTTGTATTCATTGTCGCAACCTGTCCGAGAAACATGAAAAATAACATTGACCAACAGAGGGCGACAGAACAGGAAGCCTGGCTAATTAGCGCCCCGAGTTTCTTTGCCGAAAAGCAAGAAAACATGAGGAAGTAAGAAGGAAGTAGCAGATTCTCTACTAAATTCTCGTTAAAACTAAATTTCAGAATTTTTTATTACTATTAGTTTGTTGTGTTGTATCAATAAGGAAATAAACACACAAATACTATATCGGCCATTGGGAGGCTTAGTGTATTGCCGCTGCTGTTAGACACAAGGGTAACCAGGCTTGATCACTTTGGGCCTTAATTGACTCTTCTACTCATGGTCGGGGGGGGGGGGGTGAAGAGCCAGAGAGCTTCTCAGATTGGCCATGATACTTAAAGTGCAAAATGTGTCTGTATTGAATAAGCAAAACAACAACTCAATTATAGGTCTAACTGCCTAGACGGGAGGTCCAAATGACATTGTAGCCGTGGTTCTTGGCAGTCGTTGGACTCGCTCCCTCTCCTGGCTCCTCTTGAGGCTTGGAAAATGGGGGGTGGGTATCGCATGGAGGAAGGCGCTAAATTAGCTGGCTGATCTGCGCTCATTGCCGCATACACATCCCCCTATTACCGCCGCCCGGGCGCCGCTTAATATTCCGGGCATGGCGGCGCGCGTCGAGATTGCAGATTTATCAAATGGGAAAATGAATGTATGATGATCAGTTAAATTGAAAATCAGCGCCCGGGTGACAGACCGCGCTGACACCTCGGTAATTAGAAAGAAAAATGATTGCGTCCGAATGCATAATAGAGCAAAAACAATTTACGCCATACGCACTCCCTCCATCCCTCCCCCGACCTCCTCCTTCAACGCTGTAATGACGACGCGCTCAAATTGAAAATTTCTCCCAGGTTGGAATTGAATTGATAAAAGGTGATGCGTGAGGGACGCAGCGGGAGGTTCCCGGGTTCACTCCTGGCTTGGCGTGCTATGTCGCCTGAAAACGGAACCACTAAAGTGCATGTTCAAGGTCAAAGGTGATTGTCTGTCTTTCTCTATGTCCGTCCAATTACCAACAATGATAGAAAATGTAGAATAAAGCACGTCAATTAGGGAGCATCCATTTTCCTGTATTGGCTCCCAAATAGAGAAAAACGACTGTAGGTAGTCCCACGCAATAATGATTCCCAATACAGCAGCTGAAGACAAAATGATTTGCTTGACACTGTCTACAGCAGTCCAAACTTTTTCATCTGAGGGCCACGTATGAAAAAGTGAAGGATGCAAAAGGCCACTTTGAAAGTTTTTTTTTTTTTTTTTTTACTTTAACTCATTTGCTCCCAAAAACGTATAAACCCGTTCTATTTTAAATGTTTTAAGTGTCCCAAAGACGTAGTTATACGTTATGATTTGGAAGCTAGAGCCTGGGCTTTGATGCAGCGTCTCAACTGCAAAGAACAGTTGAAGAAATTGTACTTATTACACAAAAAGCTCAATTACTCACAATTCTAAATAGATTTGTGAAACTTAGCTATATTCTAATGCTAATTGCAGCAAAATGGAAACCGATAGAAATATACTTTTTTTTTCCTCATGAAAGAAGAGACTTTAATCTTTTGGTAGGTTCCATGTTTTTATAGCAATAGAACACAATATTCTGTGAGCCTTGCAAAATCAGTCAAAATCCAGTACAACAACCACGAGTGAAGGGGATTGCTTCTGTGAAAATGGCTGGGAGCGAATGAGTTAATTAATCAAGCACACCAAAAACAGTCAAACATATTTTTTATATATTAAAGTTTTTTTTTTCTTTTTAACTGCAACCTGAACAGCTTTCTATAAGGCAAATAGTTTAGGATTTTGTAAGATTTTGGGGTGGTCGAGACCTGTGTTGGGCAGTAACTAGTTACTGTAACTTAGTTACTTTTTACAATAACTAATACTCTAACGCATTACTTTTTTAAAATACAGTAACTCAGTCACAGTTACAATATGTTGGGTTAGTTACTTGATAAATTATTTAATTTAATACTTTAATTGTGCTACACTCGTGAGGATAAGCAGTTCAGAATCGAATAATGAATGAACAAACATAAAGTAACTGGTAGTAGCTCATTTCACTTATAAGTCAAATTTTTCCCTTTTAAAAGACTAACAATATGAAGACTTAATTTAATAATTTGTTTCTTTGTTGGTTATGAAGGTGATGTCTTTTACTTAAAAAAAAATTGCAAAATTTCTTTCATTGTGGATTTATTTCAGGAGCAATCACCGCAAAGTACTCGTTGCTATAAGGGCAGATCAAAACCTACATTTTCTAATTAATCGTCCTCTTGAAACTAACCGATTAAAGCAAATAAAAGCGCCGATTCCACCGGAATGAACGATTTAATGTGATTGTTTCGGTCGAAGGGGACGTTTCCCCAGGCCTTATGGGAAAATAATGTCCTTATGAATTAAATAATAGGGTTATTACTTTCATTGATTTTAGCTGTCTGGGAATTTAGTGTTGAGCTCGGGTCTTAACCCATCCTCCATCCTCATCCTCCTCCTCTTCCTCGTGTCTAATTATTTTCCTCTAAGCCGCCCTGCTTCCTGCAGCGCAAACAGCGCACTCGCCGGGCGAAAATTATGTAAATATTATTAAAGGGACTCGGGCGCGGAAATTCATTTTTAGCTCGGGCTCTGCGGAGCAAAGCCTCCCGTCCCTCGGATCCTGCGTCAATTTATTTGCAAATAAAGCCGGCGCTGTGACCGGGAGGGATCAGGGATATTTAGGCGGCCTGTCAACACGGCTCCTATGCTCGCACGCCGGCCAGAATTAATGCTTTTAATAATTGGGATTTCACTTTCCAGGGGGCTGGGGTGGCGTTTATAAGAGCATAATCTTAACAAGCGGGTTTTCCCCCCTCAGAGTTCCATCTGGTCTTCATGGATGTTTAACCTATTTTAGTGATGATCAAGTTGTTGTTGTTGCGGCTTTCGGCTTGTCCCGGCAGGCAACCCTAAAAATATAATTTACTGACAACTTAACCCCCTTTTTAAAAAAAAAATATATATATATATATATGTTTTTTTAGATGGTTGATCAGCCACTGATCTTACTACAAGTCTCAATGCGTTGCGATAACTGTACATTGCTTGCGAACACAAAGCAATTTCATGAAATTAGTAGAAACCCAACTCGAAAACTCTAGTGTTGAAATGTTAAAAAAAAAAAAACTGTATTCGCACTTCAAAATGTTTGCTTTGTTCTTGTTTACTGCAAAACTGATGTTTATGTACAACACTTTGTATACAGCAACGCCTGTTCTTAAAGCGCTTTATAAATAAAGTTGAGTTTAGTTGAGTAAGACTTGTCTTGTGTTAGCTTACCAAGCTAGCTAGCAATTTCATGAAATTAGTAGAAACTCAACTCGAAAACTCTAGTGTTGAAAATGCTAGCGAGTGAGACTTATCTTGTGTTAGCTTACCAGGCTAGCTAGCAATTTCATGAAATTAGTAGAAACCCAACTCGAAAACTCTAAAGTGTTGAAAATGCTAGCGAGTGAGACTTATCTTGTGTTAGCTTACCAAGCTACCTAGAAATTTCATGAAATTAGTAGAAACCCAACTCTAAAACTCTAAATCAGTGTCGAAAATGTTAGCTAATGAGGCTTAGCTTGTGTTAGCTTACCAAGCTAGCTTAGTGTTAGCTAGTTTAGTTAAAGCATACACTATATCTTGTCCTTATTAATTGTAGCCGTTTTCAAAACATAGGCCCGAGTTGTACAATTTGTTTTTTACTTTTTTGCCACAATTTTGTTCCAGTTTTTGTACATCCACTCATTTTTTTTGTACTAAAAGTGTGTGACTTTCCTGCTCATTTCCTGGAATCGCGCGTCCACACAAAACATCCCATCTGCATTTGTTTCTTGATTGAATATTTTCTTGTTGAGTTAGCAGCACCTTGGGCGGTTATTGGAAGCACTTCAAAAGTTTCCGAGCACCAGCCCTTTACTAAAGAAGGTAAGGCACATGAAGGAATTCATGAAAGAACCCGTAGCAAGTGCAAAAATGGTGTACGCGTGGCCGATCATGGCAGGGTGTCCAGTCCAGGAAGTCTGCATTGATGATAGATTTTTTTTTTTTTTTTTTTGGTGGATTTTTTTTTTCCCCTTCCAGACTCTCAAGCTGGTTGGATAAAGAAGCTGAGAAATACCATAGAAATCAAGTCTTTCTTGAAAACTCGTGGCAAAATACAACGACAACCTGTCCTCCTCCCGCTCTCTTCTTCATCATTTGCTATACACCGGTAAGTGTCTTCAATAAAGGTAAAAGTAATGTTCATTTATGCATTTCATTAGTCATTCATACATTGTTTGCTATCCTTCTGTTAAACTATAATAGAATATAATTATTCTTTATTAAATGGGGGTTTTGTTTGTTTGTTTTTGGGTGTCAGGAATGGATTTTTCCACATGTACGTTATAGGAAATATAAAATATAATATAATATAAATATATAATATTATAATATATATAATAATATAATATAATATATATACAAATAATAATAATAATTTTTAAAAAAGCATGTTAACTGTTTTTCTGTAATCATTCTGTGTAGCCCGTAGGCAGTATCTTATTTTGAAATGACTTGGTCAGAACCATCAAAAAGCCCAAAACGGGTCACAATACTGTCTACGGCAGGGGTGTCCAAACTTTTTCATTTGAGGGCCACATACAGAATCAGAAGGATGCAAGGGCCACATAATGTTATGAAGAGAAATTGTGTTTAGTCATATAAATTGTACAAATAATTTATTTGTGCTTTTGCATATTTAGAAAAATGATACAGTACATAAAACAATTTATTTGTAATATGGAAGTTCAGTTATTGTAGTTTTGGAATTTTTTATTTTAATTTTTATTTTGTTTTTAGATTTGTTTGTTTTTTAATTTAGTTAGTTTTAATTAGTTTACAAGGTGGTTCTGTTTTTATTAGTTTTAGTTCTTTAATAAATGCTTAGTTTTAGTTTAGTTAGTTTTAGTTTTTTTGTTGTTGTTTTTGTTTATTACTGGTGCGCAATATATAAAAAACACCATGGGAGCAACGTCAACTGAAGGTACCTTTCTATTGGCTGCTGCGAGATGATGTCACTGCTGTGTGATGACATACTTTCAATCGTAATTATTCCGGTTTTTATCAAAATAAATCTACTAAAAATCACATTTGAAATCATCCCCAAAGGCCCATGCATTAAATTAATTACCAAAGACTAAAACGAAGGACGTTTGCTATAAGTATAGTTAGTTTTAGTTAGTTTCGTAAACATAAACTGTAGTATGTTATTTTTCGTTTTTTTTAAAAAGCATTTTAGTTTTTATTTTATTTCGTTAACAAAACTGTTTTTTTGAATTTTAGTTTTAGTTATTTTGTTAGTTTTTGTGAACTAAAATAAATAACGTTTAATGGCACCTGTGTTTTTCAATACCCTCCCTTCTTACTTTGACCATCTCCAAACATTTTTGTTTTTGTTAATTTATTTTAACTGAGTCAAATGCCATTTTTAGCATATGTCGCGGGCCACTGAAAAATGGACGCCGTGCCACAAATGGCCCCCGGGCCGTATTTTGGACAATGATGGTCTACGGGTTAATTAAACTTTATTAAATCAAAACCCTTGTACCATTAACTTCTAAATGTATGTTTCATTTCAAATAATATTGGCAGGACATTTATTTATTTGACAGCAAGATATCTTAGTTATGCTAACTTATGTATAATGTACAAACAAGGGGCCTATAGCCTAAGAAAAAAAAATCTGGTTCAAGCATCTTTATTTAGTTAGAGTCCCCCCAAAAAATTATTAATGTGGGCCCTCACTCCATTTCCCCTCCCGTGAATCTTTATCTGGCTCACTCCCGTAGGGCCCCACAATAACAACAAATGACGAGGGGCTCCGGCGCCTTTTGTGAGGGAGGAGGTGTTGGATGGGGCGGCGTTACGCAGGCAGGCAGCACGCCTGTCCTATTATGTGCGACACATGATCAATAGGGCGATAAGGCAGCGACATCAATATAAGCGACAGAACAATGAGGGATATCATCGAACATCTATCTTAATATAGCCGGCTACAAGGGCTGCCTGACAAGCGCGCCAGCTCATGAAAATTCCGCCCCACGAATCACACCCCCAACCCCCCCCAACCCCTCCTTCATACGCTCAATAGTCTATGCACACACACGCATGCAGGCTGCCAGGCGCGCGCACGAGCGCCGTGCAGCTGGCTATTATTCCCCCATTTCAATTTGACACCCCTGCCTTTCATGCTAATTCTATTATTGTAGGAAGTTTATGTGATTCCATATCACTAGAAATCACTAATGTCTAATAACCCTTTGGGCTGAGGGAGGGAGGGGCGGGAGGAGGAAGGGGGAGCTGCCTGGAGACCCTGCAGCAGCCAGTGGGAAAATAATTACTTTCATATCAAAACTCAGCAGGAGGCGCAGGGTCCTATAGCCGGCGGCCACTAACCTCATTCCAGGCCGGCCTTTTCAAATGAATAAATTTGTTAAAGCAATAAATACAAACAGCCAGACGGTAGTGAGAGAGGGGGATTTATCTGCTCCGACGCCCACACCGGTCCACAAGCTTCGGCCCCCCGATTCCCTTCCCTGGAAAGACGGCACTCACTTTTAAACAATAGCTTTTATTTATCAAAACGTTTACATATAAATATCGTTTTCTGCTTTTTTTTTTTTTTTTTTTTTACAATATCTGAGGATTTCGGTTGCAAGTAACATGTGTTTTCTTGACAGGTTTTGGTCACCAAAAAAGAGAGAAAAAGAAAACCTGCGGCCTCAGCGTTCAGGACACGTCATTAAAAAATAGGTGAGGATTTAAAGTCCCGTTTCCACCAAGCAGTGCAGTTCACGTCCGCTGTAAAGGTAGCGAAGATTGTTTGTTTTTTTTCCTCCATTGTCCAACTTGTGCAAGAAGCCATGATTACTGATTTGAAATGTGCCACCTTGCAAAGGGTGGAGCTAGACACACTGCCATCCATTGATTGGTCGACAGACAATGGTCACTCCCGTGTGGCAACGGGATTGCTATGCTAAGAAGATATTCTCCATGTCATGTTCAACCACAATCTCACTTGTTGAATTCATAACCCGCTAGAAAGGAATTTATCCGCCACCATTTTATGTATAAGCGACACTGGTACAGAGTGAGCGTCGCCACTATTTTATCTTCAGAGGTAACATCCGAACCGGAAGTACATCTGTGAAAATAGTGTTTCACCAGTTTCACACTTGATCTTGTTTTGTCTCATGCTAATACTTATTCACTGTACTTAAAGGGTAAGTCATACAAAAAAAAAAATCTCGACAATATGTTCTATGCAGACCCACTAGTCTAAATACGGTATTCTATTGAATATTGCATTAGTGGAATATGAGTTAAGCAGCAAAATCCAGCCGTTTTTATCCATCTCAGGGGGTGGCCATTTTGCCACTTGCTGTTGAGTGAAAATTACATCACAGTTCTCAAGTAACAACCAATCACAGCTCAGCTTCAGAAAACACCTGAGCTGTGATTGGTCGTTTCCTGAGCCTTGAGCAACTGTGATGTCATCTTCAGTCGACAGCAAGTGGTAAAATGGCCGCCCCCTGAGATGGATAAAACTCATGTTCCACAAATTTAGATTAGTGGGTTCACATATATTATTGTCAAGAAATGTTTAAGCTTGACTTCCTCTAACTACATTGCTTAGCTAGACTCTTTTATGTACCTTTAATTGCTATATTTGAAAATAGCTATCTGTAATTGCTACACCTTTGTACGGTTTTCGATGCAGGGGGGTGCGAAACGATCTGAAAGTGAAGTGACTGGATTCGGTTTGACTCAGGATTCGATATGGTACGGCTCAAGAGTTACATACAGTACTTTTGAATGAACTTGTACGTAAAATAAAAAAAAAACTGGCTTGTTACTTTTTTCGACCGCCGAATATGACAACAGGTCGTTAAATAACGTGCGGTTAAGACAACCAAAGTTGAGATCCTGATTGATTGAGATCTTGGTGTCTTTCAAGGTATCAATAACGGCAAAAGATTCGGCGAAGCAAAACATATTCCAATTCCATGGCTTTATTAAACGGAAGAACAGCTCCAACAGTGATTCGTGTTCGCATCTGTACTTCTGCTTAAGCACATGGTGCGATTATTTTTACCACTATTGCGATAATGACCCGCTTTTGCCGGGATCTATAAAAGGTAACAGTGCCTGGATCTTCTGATACTGTTCTGAGGAACTATTTTGTGGGTTCTTTGTGTAAAAGAGGCTTTGTCGCGCTGATTTGCTTGGTGGAAACGTGACTAAAGTCTCCCGATTCCTGATATGTTTGCAAGCATCTTTGCAGAGCTTTGGGAATGTTTGAACAGTCCACTCAGAAAAATGGGACTTAGGGATACAAGGCCTTGTCACTCAAATATCTTTGTATCCATTTTACATCTCGGAAACACACCTGGGAGTCCACTATTCAGAGGAGCCTTATTGTACCTTGAAGGACCAAAATGGGCTCCTACTGTAGCCCTGTTTCTGACAGCGTCTGAGCAGTGCCGTGTTAGTCATCGTGTTAGTCCATATCCACGTCCTCGCCATCTGTTTCGGCCGCTTCCCTACAGTCTGCGTTTGCGTCGAGACCCTCGGGGAGGCCCGGAGACGCTCGCTCCTCCTTCGCACAGCGCTCCTCGGCTTGGCAGTCGTCGGTTAGCGCCTCGCCAGAATCGGCGGACTGCGAGGATGCCTGAGACTTGGCGAGCGCGGGACAATCGCCGGCAAACTCCTCCTCCACGTCGACTCTATTGCTAACGGGACTGTGAGGGTTGTGTGTTTTATGATCCGCGCTTGTAGGCTTAGAGAGGTCGGTGGGAGCGCAAGACTGTTCCAGGTTTTGACCCAGGTGGAGCCTGTTGAGGCCGTCCTGACACGGTGACGCCTTCAGGGCCGCTTGGGGCACAAGAAAGCCAAGGGGCTGATGGGTAATGGGGTAAAGCAAAAAGTGGCCTTTACCCACCAGTGTCCTCTGGGTGGGCAGCGAGGCGAAGTCCAGGGGAGGCTTCCGTCGGGGCGTAGCGTCCGAGAGGAGACTCTCCACGCTGAAGGGGTTGCGCTTCTGCAGGGACGAGGACCTCGGGCCCGCCGGACTACCGGAGCCGTGCGTACCGCCCGGAGAAACCTGCTCCGCTTCTCTTCTTTGGTTTTGGTGGCTGAAGTCGTGTCGGGTTTGGTCGCAGCTGGATTCGGTTTGGTGTCCTTCGGCGCCCCTGGGCGTCAGGGGCAGCTCGGCGTGAATATTCCCGTTGGGACCCGAAGACGGCTGCTGCTCGCTGTCGGTGAACTGCGACACGCCGCTGTCGCTCTCGGAGCCGCCCGGCGTGTGGAAGCTGTCGCCGTGCAGAAGTTTGTTCTGCGACTTGAGCAGCTTCCGCTCCTGCTTGCGTTTCTTCTTTTCGGCGCGCTCGTGCTCCCGCCGCGCGATCTCCTCGGGGTCCATGGGCTCGCCGCTGCACGTGGTCGGGTGGGAGTTGTGCGCGGGCCGCCCCGGCCCTTTTTTTGTGTTCTCCTTCTTCCTCCACTTAGCGCGTCGGTTCTGGAACCAAACCTGAGAAAATAAACACAAGACTAGTTTACTTAAAGAAAACTTTCACAGATTATCTCGAGTTAGTTCAGACCTAATGGTTTTTGTTTTGATCCCTCAGACACAGTTCTGTCATCTTTGCGCCGGTTCCCTGATCATTTTTTCATTTTGTGGAGTACAAACGCTCTTAAAACTGCTGGGTCAAATTGACCCGCTACTTGATCAATTTGACCCAACTTTGGGTTGTTTTGATACAAAACAAAATTGGGTCAATTTGACCCTACTTTGGTTTGTTTTATTGCAAAGATGGGTCAAATTGACCCAAGTAGCGGTTTGGTCCAATTTTTGACCACACTTGGGTTATTTTTGAGCCAACAGTTTTAAGGGTGCAATTTTAGTCGATCACCTTCAGTTGTCAGACTCATCCAAACTTAGTGGATCTGGTCTCATTTTATTCTCCTGTTAGGTCACCGCAGTTTGCTGACAGCCTTTTTATTTATCGTCCATCACACAAGATTAAAAATCTAAAGGTGGTGAGGTGCCTTGTAGACCCATATTGTGGAATGCACTTTTATTTGAGCTTGACATTTTTAAAACGCAAAAACTATTTGGCAGGCATTCCATTAGGACTTTGTTTGTTTGTTTGTTTTTGTTTGTTTTTTATGATTATTATTTGACTAATTTCTGTTTTTTCTTCTTTAAATGAATCACTTTTTGAGTTCACTCTGTGATGTGAGAACTGCTCTATACAAACTTACTGACTTGTCAGGAAACACAAACACTTTAACTTCCTGCTGTGATGCTGCAAGTGACTTAATGAGCTGACTGTAAGTAAATTAATTAGCAACAATAATCATCAAAGTCAATTAAAACAGATACAAGGACAGATTGTGTATTAAGGGATTTTTGCCTAATTTGGCATGCGCTATATAAATGGCTTCAGCCGATGTTTATTTAATGTGAGCATATGTATGTTTTTACAAGCAAGTGCGCTCACTGTAAATCAGTGGAACAAAACAAACAAGGGACCAAAATGGCCTTATTAAAATTCCACAGCACATATTAATGTTCACATCTAAAAAAAAAAAAAAAAAAGTAGACATTTGTATAAAAAAGTGCAAATGAGTTAGTTAACATAATAGCAGCAATATCCAAACACATCAATCCATTTATCAATTTTCTATACAACTAATTCCACAATGACTGCCAAATGGCGTCATTCAATTCTCCTTAAACAGCTCTCCACAATCCATAGCAACTAAATTACGCCTGCCTAACAGCTGGCTCCTATTGACCAGGTGAAATTATCACTCCACTCAGCTTATACATAAACCTTACTGTAATGCGTTCACTTATGACACGTGATGCCGATTTAAAGCATGAAACATCCTCACCTTCTGTTAAGTGACTCTTACTTTGAATTCAAATCGGTGGCGACATTTGAGCATCCATTTTGCGCGTGGACCAAAATGTATAAGTAGGATGTTGCCAATGTAATGTTTAAAAATATTCTCATTGATGTTTTTTGTCTACAGTGAGTAACTGTGTATCAAGTTGGTCACAGCAGAAACGTTTAATCACCAACGAGTTTCTTAATTGCCCAACTCTGTCCATTAAATCTAATTGCACCCGAACTAATTGGGAGCGTTTCATTTTAAGACCAGCACCGACACCAGCCCGCTGCTCCTCGCAGGACTCCCTTCTTCTCAGCCCAGCCGGCCAAGAGCGACGTCCCCCCCCCCCCCCCCCCCCCACACCCCCCTGCCCGGGTGCTCTCTCGGCCCGGCCTCTGGGCTCGCTGAGGGCCGCGTGTTGGCCGCTGATAAGGCGCGAGGCGCGGATAATGAGGGCGAGGCGCGGACACGGAGCGCGACAATGTGGGATTTGTTGATGGGGGCTTCTATCGCGTGTTCCGCCACAACCCCCGCACACCCTTCGCAAACCTGCGATAAAAGGAGAGTTTAAGCAGCTTGAAGGCTAAATAAGCTGAGGTTTAGGAACAAAAATCCCCCCCCCCCCCCCCCCCCCCCCCCAAGAACATAAAGCGTCACAGCGTCACTCGGTTGTGATGCTTGTAAGACGTCCATGATGTGGACATTTTTTTTTTTTTTTTTTTTTTTCAGAAAATGTTATTTCCCACATACACGAGTACGACCTATAGAAAACACAACGACCATACAAATTAATAATACGCTGCTTTCAATTTTATGTTATATGTAGAAAGACGCTGACATTGACCTTTAGCGAGCTGCAGCATAATTTGTGAAATTTTGGCCATTTTTGTGGAGGAAATTAATGTTTATTATTATTATTGTTATTATTATTATTATAGCTATATTCAATATTTTCTTTGCAACTGTTTTAATTGTTTAATTTTGAAATTTCATACAGGCTAGTTTAACTTCAATCCCTTAAAAAATAATAATAATGATGATGTGTTCACTCGTTTTCTTTAAAGAATAATAAAATCCTACAAGGCAGGATATGTAAAGGACAACAATGAATGTCTGGACAATCAATTATTAACTTAACTAATTCATTTTGAATTTAAGCCATTAACCTATATTTAAATGCATATTCGAGTATTTTAATATTTACTATTAAAAATGCAGTAGCTTAAATTCACATGATAGTAATACTAAGTACAATAGTTAATTTCATTTAAATTAATTTTCATATTAAATATGCAGCCTCCATTGTTACAAAATGTGATTTAATTAAAACTAAATAAAGCTCTATAGGGAACTGACGCAAATATTATTTTCTGCCCCTTTGGTTGGCTCAGTAACAAGCCTTTTTTTTTTTTTTTTTTTATGAACCCATAAATCAATAGGTCGTGTCCATGCATAATTCAAAGGGGGGACCCTTTATTGAAGCTTAGTTGACAAATTGCTGCCCCCAGTATGGGATGGGCCTTCACGGGCCATCTCCTGAACAAACAGCCCTGCATGCATGTTTGGAAGGGGGTTGAGATTTTGTCATATATTTGAAACAGACAAACAAACAAACAAACAAAACAAAAAAACTAAATCCAAAAATTTAAAAAAAAAAAAAAAAAAAAAAAAAAAGAAAGAAAAATGGCCCTGGCCTGCAGTTACCTGAACCCTGGACTCGACCAGGTCCAGCCTGAGTGCAAGCGCCTCCCGCATGAACACATCCGGGTAGTGGCTCTCGTTGAAGGCCTTCTCCAGCTCCTCCAGCTGCCAGCCGGTGAAGTTGGTCCGGGTTCTTCTCCGTTTACAGCCGGGACTCTCTTTGTCTGGGTCCCCGGAATCTGTTGTTGTTGTTGTTGTTGTTGTGAAGAGTTATTAGGCTACCTCATCATCCATTGATTGACAGCTTGGCCAATTAGCAGCAGCTTAATTAAATAATTTGATCTCATATACTTTTTTTTTTCTTAAGAGAAAATCAATACTGAGGATGGAGCTTAATCGCTTTTGTTATATTTATACAGCACTTCTCACAGATGGAGTCCCAGTGTTTTAAAATTATATAAAAAAAAAACACTTCAAAATCAAGGATGACAATATGCTCGCTGTTTGTGTCACAATTAGCCTATCGACGTTTAGAAAATGATGTAAACACTTCATGCAGGTTATCTCAAGGAAGATTTGACAATGTTTAGAGTGCACATAAAATACAGAAACAGGACCAAAAACTCTATTAAATCATAATAAATGCAAATAATGACACAAAAAAAAAAAAAAAAAAAAAGTCAGGTTTTGAAAAACTAATGTTTACAAATATCCACTGACGACAAAATTTTAAAGGAAGTAATAAAATCACGAAAAAAAAAAACATGCCCCCCCCCCCCACCAAAAAATAAATTTAAAAAATCAAACGTTCAAATCTATTTTACACCAAAAAAGTATCAAACCAAAACTCTTCCAAAATGTGTAATTAAAACTTGAGTATCGAAAGCGGACCTTACCGGAGAGTTTGTAGTGGCCGTCGGGCGACAAGAGCGCGCCGGTGCTGACCACCGAGGCCGAGCAAGAGCCGTTTAGTAATCCGTCTATGGTGAAGGGGACGGCGGCCGCCGACTGCAGCTGGTGCGCGCCGGCGAGCTCGTAGTGGTGATGCTGCTGCTGATGTTGTTGATGGTGCTGCTGATGCTGGTGGTGGTGATGGTGGTGGTGATGATGGTGAGCGCCGAGCGGATACGGGAAGCCCACCAGCCCGCCCAAGGAGCCCCCGAAGTGGGCGTGAGGGTGATGCTCGAGGACGCGACTGTCCATGCTCGCCCGGGCTGCATGCGGCGGGGCCGAAGTGAGGATGCGCGGGGGGCGGCAGTGTGTGGCTGAACATGCAGTCAGCAAAGGATGCCAAAAAAAAATGTGCTTTTGAAAAAAAAAAAAAAAAAAAAAAAAAAAAAAAAGGAAGCGAGGCTGCGTTTTCGCGGGTGTGTCGTCTCGTCTCCCAACACGGCCCGCCACCGATGAGCGTTGAGGAGAAAGCCGGCTGCAGCGACGTGTTGTGGTCCAGCCCGAGATGTCAAGCTCGCTCTTCCCCCCCCCCCTCCTGGAGCCAGCTCATTAGGACTCCCCCATATGCTGGCGGGGCCAATCGCAAGCCTTAATGGCCGGGTGACGTCACCGCGCTCAGAGGAGGCTGAGCGTTTGGGTTTGATTTGTATTTTTATTTTTTTTTTACTTCACCCCTTTGCTGGGTCGATGGATAACTTACACGTGGTACCGTCCACTCACTCAGCATGTCCAAAAATTAAGGACACTCAATTCCATCCTTAATTTAATAACTTTATACATTTTCTCCCCTTACCTCACTGCACTCATACAAAATACTAAACTCTGGCCACAATGTTTTATTATTTTTTTCTCCAACTTGTCCAACGTGCACCTTGCTGTCACAGTGGCGTGCATACAAGGGGGTGACGAGGGGGCGTGGCCTCAAGAATCCACTTGTATCCTCCAAAATTGGGGTGTAAAGAAAAATCGATTCGCCAATATGTCGCAATATTACAGTGCGCATATCGAATCAATATGTGGCCGAATTAATATTTCAATATCAATTTTTGATGGAAATATTCAACAACAAAAAAAGTCTTACTTTGGGTTTGGGTTCACACTTTAAGCATGGAAGAATGTGTTATTAATGGAACATTAAGACTTAATATTTCATTTTAATGCTGTTCAAATATGAAACAGATTATTTGTTAAATACAGGGTGGAAATTTCAGTTAAATACATGATCATATAAATCTTACAGTGTACAGGTACAAATTTAGTATTTTCTAAATGGGAGTTTATTAAAAAAAAAATTGCAGTAATCGATTCGTATCGGGATTAATCGGTATCGAATCGTGATCGATTCGCCAGATATTAGGCAATTCACACGCCTACTCCAAAACATTAGCATAAAATGACATCAAATCGATTTATACCAATTTATAACTTTTCCACGCATGGTTGAAGCCAAATTGAGGCAGATTCATTTGTGATAATCAAAACAGATTTTCCGCTGATTCAATCGTTTTTTTGTGATATACTATTTACTTTCAAATTCAACATTTTCTCCTTTCTTTTTTTTTTTTTAATGAAATTCCATTTTTTGACTTCAACCCTTTCACTAGAAATGAAATGTCATTCTAGCCAACGCTAAATAAATACTCATTTTCTATTGGTGGATTTTTATTTATTTATTTTTAAATTATTTTTATCACGTTCAATGAACAGCTGAAAGTACAATTTTGACTGTCCCTCACACTCTTAAGTCGGGGCACTTGTATGTGAAGGCGCCACAGTAATTGTGTGCACACGAAATATTAATTTATGGACGAAAAATACACTCTAAAAAGAGAATTGCTGAACCAATTTAAGATTACAAATTTAATTGTTGACCAAAAAAAAAAATTGTTTCAGTTGGTAATGCACGATTTAATTAAGTTCGTCCAAAATGAATATATTAAGTTTAATTAGTTATGAGTTCATTAAACTTAATTTGAATTAAGTTAATCCAAAATTACTCCAATCCAAAGTATTAAATTTAATGAACTCATAATTAATTAAACTTAATATATTCACTTTGGACTAAGTTAATTAAATCGTGTGCTACCAATTGAAGTGTTTTTTTTTTTTTAATTGGCCAACAATTCAATTTGCAATCTTAAATTGGTTCAACAATTCTCTAATTTTTAGAGTGTAGGTATACAGTAGGCATGAAAAAGTAATAAATGAAATGCCTCTTGGTCATAATGATGCCAGACAGGATAAAATTCACTCATGTGAACTTTAGGCCAGTACGCTCCATTTGCGTACCAACAGTCCAATTTGAAACCACAACTACTCCGTTGCCATAAATTTTTATTTTATAGTCACAAATTAGCATTTTGTGCACACGTTTGTGCACAATTTCATTTCCCCCCCTTGGGCTCCATCCAGTGGCAATCTAATGAGCTCTGATACAAAACAATGTTTGTTTGTTGTTTAGTATTGACACAGTCAGGGTGGCATTAATGTAACAAAAATGTGTATTACTGTTGTTGTAGTATACAGTGTTGTATAGTCAAATAAGGAAGTGCTTCACTCTTATTTTGAAATGTGTTCTCACCACTTCTGGTGCACACTACTGAGCTGATGCTAACTTGAAGTGAGCACCAGTAATCGTAGGAGGGTTTCCCATCATGCCTAGCTGCTGTTACTAGTAACGCTTGTGATTGTGTTTTGCCACTTTTATGTTTTTTTTGTTTTTGTTTTTTTATATTTTACAGACAAGGTTTAATATAGTTGTTTATTGGTCCTATTTGTGGATAAAAGTTTTTCTATTTTTGATGTTAAATTATGGTAACTTGGTGACACCCTGAGTAACAAAGGCAGGCAGGCAGTGCTCTATATAATGGCCTTAAATAGTGAATGCAGTTGATGGCCAATGAAACAATCAACATGAGATTTTGTGGATACTGAATACTAGGGGTGTTTAAAAAAAATCGATTCGGCGATATATCGCGATACTACATCGCGCGATTCTCGAATCGATAAAAAAAAAATCGTTTTTTTTTTTTTTTTTTTTTTTTTTTAAGAGCTCAGAATTGTTCATTCGGTAGTCTTACCGATTCAACGTCTTATCATCATTGCCTTTTTTTTTTTCTTTTTTTGTGTGTGTGTGTGTGTGTGTGTGTGTGAATCGATTTTTAAACTTCCATTTTTAATGGAAAAATATTCAACAAAACGTCTGACTTCGGGTTAGGATTCACACCTTGAGCATGGAAGAATGTTATATGAACGGAACATTAAGCCTTAATATTTTTATTTTAATGCTGTTCAAGCATGAAACAGATTACAACCTCTATAAGACTGAAATTTCAGATAAATAAATAATACATTTTCATATAAATCTTACACTCTACAAGCTTACTGATTAGTATTTTCTAAATTTGAATGAAAAAAAATCGCAACAATCGACTTATAAATTCGTATCAGGATTAATCGGTATCGAATCGAATCGTGACCTGTGAATCGTGATACGAATCGAATCGTCAGGTACTAGGCAATTCACACCCCTACTGAATACTCTTCATTTACAGGCTGACTTTTGAATACGTGTTGGCTTCTGCCTGATCGATTTTGAAACAATATGTGGGCCCACCAGGAATTGTCCCGCCTCTCCAGATGGCCCAATCCGGGCCTGCTTGGGGGATTTTTTTATTTTTTATTTTTTTCCAATGTAAAATGTGTTTATTAGTCTACTTGTCAAAAACTAGAACTGCTTGGGGGGAAAAGCGTTGATCGTTGATATCTGTGCCGCCCCAATATTAAATAATAATAATAATAATAATAATAATACTGTGATTGACTTCAGTTTCGGTCTGCCAAATTTATGCTGAAATGAAAATCAAGATCAGTGGTGGAGCTAAGCTGATTTGGATTTGATTTATTTGTTCATTTTTCCTTTCGGACAGCATTGTGACAATCAAACATTTCATCATACAATTACAACATATAACCGACATAATGCGCGGTGGTAATATTACAACTTTGTTTTGTCTAAAATAAAATAAAAAACACTCATTTACAACGTGTGCATCAGAGTTTAATATTGTCCTTATTAACCACAAAACGATGTTCAGACTTATTAAAGTTCAAGGTTTTGATTGGTTTTTCAATTTAAATATGCACTATTTTGAAATGACCTTCATTTCTCTGCATCGGCATTAATTAAAAGTTGAGTTCTTCATAATCAAGTATCTTGGGTTTTACGGCGGTGAATGTCAAGTCTACACTCGCTGGTCACAATCTTAGATGTAAACACAAATTATACTGCGATCCAATACATAAGCTAAGAAAATGGTTTAAAAAAAATAATAAAAAAAGATATTTATTTATATCTTCCTTGCTTTGTTGCAATAATTTATCCTAAAGTCGTCTAAGTTAGAAGACAAACCCTTAAAACATTTGGCTAACGTCTGGAGAGCGTTAAGCCAACTTTGCGACCTTGAACGAACCCTGACGAGAAATCAACATTCGCTACCTTTGTAAACACTCGCAAATGTCAACGACGACATTTGAGATGCTCCTTAATATGTTTTCTTGTCTTGCTCATTAGGTTTTTGTTTCCACCTTTTCTCATCAGGCCGGTCAACCTTGTGTCAACCAATCAGCTCCTTCCAGCTACTCAATTTGTAGTGATTTCAGTTTGTCGGTTCATTTGTTTCTGTTGATGTCATGTGACCTGGTGAGTGTTTTTGTTGCTTTGATACGTTGTCAAATTAGACTTTGTTTATTTCATGTTTTTATTTCTCCAAGACTTCCCAGCACTTGGTTCCTCCACCGTTTGCCACAAACATAACCATGAAACACAGCGGCAAACATATTTTTAAACATTTTCTGACCATCCAAAATGTTTAAAAAAATGTGACTTAAAATGTTGCTACTGAACGCAAACAATTCAATTTCAAATCACTACTGACACCTGTTGATGAAAAATGAAAGTGCACACAGCCTTCTTCACACACACAACGCGCACATGACGTCACATCCGCTACCAGAGGGCGGGGAATTCGAACCCGAATCCAGTCTGAAAACTATTGGAAGCTGGCAGGAGTACCCGTTGTGAACAGCTAAAGTGTTAATCTAACAATTAGATGTTCCAGTAATAAATGGTCAAATAAAAATATTAGATGTGTCAAAATTAGTGCATTCATTTTGAGTTAATTTAAAGTTCCTTTACCGCCATTTTTTTTATTTTTTTTTATTTTTTTTTTAAGAACGTGTAAATACGTTTATGGGAGTGAAGGACAAAGTATTAAAAACGTGTTTACACGTTTTTGGGTTTGAATGAGTGGGTTTGAATTTTTTCCACTTCTATGTTAACAAGAGTATGAAAGTTAAAAAAAATAAAATAAATAAATAAATATATATATATATATATATATATATATATATATATATATATATATATATATATATATACATATATTTTATTTTTATTTTTTTTATTGTAAATGTAGAACAGATATAAAATGTGCGACTAATCGTGAGTTAACTATTGAAGTCATGCGATTAATTCTGATTAAAATTTGCAATCACCTGAAACAACTAGTAAAGATATTTTTGGGCCAATTGTTTTAAAGAGCAGCGTATAAGCCTGTACCAAATGAATTTGCATTACATCCTATGGGAATGAGTCTTTACCCTTCAAATTAGGAGAACTTCTTGGGCTCGAGGTTCCACCGACTGCATTGTGTTTGTTTTTTGCTAATGAGTGTTGTTTTTCAAGTGACAAGCATTCGGAGCGTTGCGTGTCGTGCGTACGCTTTAAATAAGCTAATTATCCAGTTGAGGACTTGTCTAATGGCCCTCGACTTGAAGCGTGCGTCGGCAAAGGAGAGGTGTTGAAATTTGCAGTCGTGAAAGAGGCCAGTCGCGACTGGCTGTGCAGGTCCACATCTTTGGGGAGCAAGTGGGGAGTTGGGGGCGGGGGAGGAGAAAGATTATACATATAAATTGTAAACGGTGTCGCAGGGGCCAAATTTTGCCCGAGGCGGTGACTGCTTCATTTTGTGTTAAATTTCTTGACAGAGCGACACCGGCGTGCTGGTGAATACTGAATGGTAATCAGAGCTGCTTGAATAAGTGCCCCCTCCCCTCCCTCTTCCATTATACTGTGAATTAATTCGACTTTATTTATCCAATTTCTGGAGCTGACAGAATGTTAATTTGAGTCGAGATTTCTCTCCGCTGTTCCGCATGTGACCCCGCAGCCCTGGGATTGGCGTGTTGTAATAACCTGAGTCTTTCACCAGAAGCTCCGATAATTGTTACCTTATTAGCATGTAAATTGTTTAATTAATATTATTATGAAGAAGCATATAATCCCCTCCGTTACTTGACCCGCAAGTCAGCCGACGAGCTTGGCTCTCTGCATTTCAATGTGTGCCGCTTAAATGGCCTCTTTAATGTCGCCTTATGAAGCTTTTTTTTCCCGCAATCTTAGTGCAACTTTGAGCACTTAAGAGGCGCTTTTGATGTCACTCCATCTCTTTCTTTTATTTCCCCGCTGCTCCCTCTGATGCCTATTTATTTTCCACATCAAAATCCATCGCTTTCTTGTCATTTGCTTATAAAGGCCCCTTCTTTCACAAAGGCCGGGCCCCCCCCCCCCTTCCGCCACTCCGCCGGCGGCGGTGCGAGCCAAACGCATGCGGCGCTCGATGAAAAGCAGCCCTTGACATGAGGTCCCGCGAGAGCGCACCATTTAAATTCGCCTTTCTTCCTTCCTCCTCCCTCTCTTTTTTTTTTTTTTTTTTCATTTGCAGGGCACGAGTGACATTGTCAGATGCTAGCTTTAATTAACTTGATAATAAGATGGGCGATTCACATACGAGGCTAGCCACCAGCCCCAAAACACCCTCCCCACTTCAACAAGCAGGCACGGACGGGACTGCACTAGCCACACTCCCAAAACAAAAAACAATGCATGATCTCGACTGTCACCACATTTTACTATCATGACTCCAAGTATCGGTACTAACTACGTGGATTCGCTTTTAAATTTAACTCATTCACTCCCAGCCATTTTCAAAGAAGCAGTCCCGTTCGCTCCCGGCTGTTTTACTGGATTTTGACTGATTTTGCAAGGCCCACAGAATATTGTGTTCAATTGCTATAAAAACATGTAACCTACCAAAAGAAAGATTAAAGTCTCTTCTTTCATCAGGAAAAAAAAAAGTATGTTTTCGATCTTTTTTCCATTTTGCAGCAATTAGCATTAGAAGAGAGCTAAGTTTCATCAGTTTTCACAAATCTATTTAAAATTGTAAGTAATTGGGCTTTTTTTCTACATGGCCCTGGTTGATCTCCTTTGCTCTGCTGCCACCTGCTGGCCGTTTGTGTAATAACTACCATTTCTGCAACCGTTCTTTGCAGTTGAGAGGCTGCATCAAAGCCTTCTGTATGCTCTAGCATAAAAAAAAAAACAAAAAAAAAAACAAACAAACTTATAAATACGTCTTTGGGACACTTAGAACATAAAAAAAAATGTATTTATACGTTATTGGGAGTAAATGAGTTAACCATCTAAATTTCAACATCATGCAATTGAAAATGAACAAATCCACACATCATTGTGAGTTCTCGTCAGTACCAGATGTCAGATCGTATTAGGGTCACCTACCGAAGTTCCAATTATCATTAAGACTGTTTTTGTGATGTGTTGTGATTTGTGAACAGCTAAAAAACAAAACAAACCAAAGTAAACACATTTCGTTAGCGCTGCTGTAAGCGGCAAGTGCAAAGGCGCTTTAATCTATTTGATTATTTCTTCAATGTTAAAGTATCCTGCTTTTATATTCTTAGGTTTATTTGCATTTTTACAAATTCAGTCCATACATTTTGTTATTTAAATAAAATCTTTAATATATTCTTACCAATGTTTTGACGTCAAACGGATAATTTCCAGCCAACTGGAGTGGGGGGGGTTGACAAATGCATCAGATTTTAGCCATGGCCAAAAAAAATTACAAAAATGCTATATTTCCATATTTGAGTACTACAGTACATAGTTGTCAGGTTTTCCACGTTTTTTAAGTCTTCATGTATTTATCTCTAAATTGACTTTACACAGTTCATTCAGAACTTCCATTGTGATGACATGTTGACATGTGACACTGGCCCTCACAT
Organism: Festucalex cinctus; assembly: GCF_051991245.1. Classification (NCBI taxonomy): domain Eukaryota; kingdom Metazoa; phylum Chordata; class Actinopteri; order Syngnathiformes; family Syngnathidae; genus Festucalex; species Festucalex cinctus. Next base: position 7,260,620 of record NC_135416.1, on the reverse strand, counting down.
TCATCAACATATCCAATGAGTTTAAAAAACAAAATAAGTAAAAAATAAATAAATAAATAAATCAGTGCGGCTGTGTATTTGTCCGGTAATACATGAAATATCTATAATTAGCATCTTGTCCTTATGTCTTATGCCTGAATAAATTGGCAGCACACTCATAGAGACTCATTATTAGCAGCTTTCAGCAGAGGCCCGCATGCGTCAACTTAAGTAAATCAATATGGAAAAACGTGAGTGCAGAGTATATTCTACTGTCTGTCGAAGCCAATAGTCCTGCTGATACATTCCCAATGTTGAGCTCAGAGGAGGCACAATTAGACCCATCCTGTAACATCTACTATTCCTCCGACATGACAAAAGGAAATAAAGACAGTTACTATATGTTTGAACATAGTCACAAATACGTTCGAACATACAGTACTCGCAAATATGTTTGAACAAACTCGCAAATACGTTCGAACGTACATGTAGGCTACATGCTACAAAGTTAGCATACCTTCCCACAATGCCACAGGGTATTCGCAAGCGTAATACCCCATTGCATTATGGGGCCAAAATGACAAACCTAAATCATGCACGGCAGACATAATAAATCGTAAAAGTTACGAATAAACATTGTTTTTGTCTACTTAATTTTCTAATTAAATGGTAATGTGGCCCAAATGCCTAAAAAATGGGGTTTTGTTTTCACTCGCGCATGCATGCATAATGCGTGGAATTATGGGAAGGTATGCTAACTTTGTAGCATGTAGCCTACAAGTACGTTCGAACATATTTGCGAGCACGTTCGAACGTATTTGCGAGTATGTTCGAACATATTTGCGACTATGTTCAACCATATTTGCGAGTATGTTCGAACATATTTCAATACGTTTGAACATATTTGCAAGTATGTTCGAACATATTTCCGAGTCATTCGAACATATTTGCGAGTACGTTCGAACGTATTTGCGAGTATGTTCGAACGTATTTGCGAGTATGTTCGAACGTATTTGCGAGTATGTTCGAACGTATTTGCGAGTATGTTCGAACATATTCGCCAGTCAAAAATGTTACTCCACATTGGCAGCTCTACGCTTCCGTAATTTCAGAATTCCCACAATAAATAAATAAGACAATTACAGAGAGCCAATGGGGGGAAAAAAACTGTTGTTAAAGCCCAACAAATAGTTGTCCAGCGTCTTGTAAAGGATTGTGTTGGACATTTAAACTTCTGCTGTACTCTACTCGACCCCAACAAGAAAAAAAAACATGGTTAAAAAAAAATTGCAAATCAGACGTGTCACCCTGCAGGTTAGCGAACAATCTTTCTTTAGAAGACTTCAAGCCTCCACTTGCCTCTTGAGACAAGGAATCAAGTCACATTTATATTTTAATTAGCCAAAGCAAGGTGATGAAGAGGAGCGTTAATTAGTCCATTGCTGCGCGTAACTTCATTTTGACTATCGCTCATTATTTAGCCAATCACTTGATAATTAAGAGTCTAATCTAAATTAATTGCTGGACTCGTTTTGATCGCGCCACGTGCTCTCAAACGAGGCGAGTGGATGCAATTGCAATTACAAGTAAAAAGGATTTGCGACTATTGATCTTGTGTTTTGCCGCACATAACGGCAGCTTTGATCATTTGGAGAAGTAAAAGAGCCCATTTGCAGCTCCTTCTGTGCGCGCAATTAGAAACGTGCACGCTTCTAATTACCAGCCTAATTGCGCTTGTGACCGAATATGCAAATAGTGCTTGTTTACTATTCCTTGAATCCACTTCCTCTTGTTCCGAGGGATTAAACGCGATGCCCTTTTCCGAATCAAAGCAGACCACAGTCAAATGCAGCGGCAATCATCTCAGCTCATATAAGTGGGACTTATCACCTTTCCCTCAAAAAGCTGCTCAATATACCATGAAATTCCATGCCTGGAAGAGTCCAAAATGCCATTTTAATTGTTATCACCGACTCTGATCTACCACCCTCTCCGCCCCCACCGTCTTTCAGCGCCATCTTGGCACAGAAATAGTCCTAATTAACCTCCTCCTCTAAAGGTGAAAACCGTGCAAATTAAAAATGTTGAATTCTTATGTTTTATTGGAGGATAACTGTACAAATAAAGCTAGAAGCAAATAATGTTTGATTTTTTTTTTCCCCAAAAAAATTGACCATTAATAGTCAAATACCAACCAGCCATAACATGTTAGCCAAGCTTGTCTTCGGACCTAAAACCTATTAAACATTTCTGGCGCATCCTCAAACGAAAATAATTCTGACCAAACTAAATATTGACCCTTACATGGGGCAGTTTCTTCTTAGGGGTCTACTCACTTTTGTTGCCAGGGGTTTAGCTATTAAATGGATGTTTTATTATTAGCTCATTCACTCCCAGCCATTTTCACAAAAGCAATCCTCTTCGCTCCTGTCTGTTTCACTGGATTTTGACTGATTTTGCAAGGCCCATAGAATATTGTGTTCTATTTTACAAAAACATGGAACCTATCAAAAGAAAGATTATAGTCTCTGATTTCATCAGGGAAAAAAATATATTTCTATGTGTTTCCATTTTGCAGCAATTAGCATTATAAGGTTTATCATTATTCACAAATCTGTTTAGAATTGTGGGGAAATCAGCTTGTTATCTCTACTGCCACCTGCTGGCCGTTTTTGTAATTACTACCATTGCTTCACCCGTTCTTTGAAGTTGAGAGGCTGCATCAAAGCCATCTGTATGCTCTACCATTAAAAAAAACAAAAAACGTATAAATACTTCTTTGGGACACTTCAAACATTTAAAATAGAACGTATTAATACGTTTTTAGGAGCAAATGAGTTAAGTTATTTTCAGGCAACCATAATGTTATATAAACTGAGCACTGACTACTTTTCATTGTGTCAAAGTGTCATTTTCTTCAGCGTTGTCCCATGAAAAGATATAATTAAATAACTGTGCTGCACTCACTTTTGTGAGATACGACATCCAATAACTAACCAAACTAAATAATCTAACTCACCAAATATTCTGGAAGAACTCTTCTCAACTGGCAGCACACCAATCGCAGCTTGACAATAAGTCATCCCAACATGTGCCTAATTGTTTACCGCAGCTTGTTTACATCAACGCAAACTGATGGGGGAGTTGGGGTGGGGGAGTGAAAGAGCAGTTGAGAGTTGAGAGCCTTGCACACTGTAAGATAGAGCTGGCGAAATTAATTTAAAAAAATGGGTGGCAGATAATTACTTATCAATTAAAGCTGTTATCCAACCTAATTAGGCAGCGTTCATTAAATTCAGCCAATTTAAACCTTAATCAAAGCTAGCAGGGCCTGACAGCAGAGCAGGGGCCCGCGAAGTGCGCCCCCCAGTGCAGCATGGAGGAAGTTGTGTGACAGTCAGTCTTTTTTTTTTTTTTTTTTTTTTTTTTCTAATCTAACTTAAGACAGCCACACCCATCTCTAAATAAATAAATAAATAAATAAATAAATTCATGTAAAATCATCTCACACTGTTTGTTTCATTTACCTACATACCGGATTAAAGCAAAATTAATATGTACCTGCAAAAATAATGTGAGCTAGAATTATTATTATTATTATTATTATTATTATTATTATTATTATTATTATTATTATTATTATTATTATTATTATTGTAAAGAATACAAGTTGAAGCTGCAGGCTAAAAAAAGATGTTCTCCTCATCGGTATGTTGTTAATGTTTTCAGTACCTGGACTAAATATCTATATGAGAAAAAAAAACAAAAAAACATTTGTGATTCAAACAAGGTCAAAGGATGAATCACGGGAACCATAATTAATCTTTTTTTTTTTTTTTTTTTTTTTTTTTTAAGAGCGAAGATGATGATGATGACGACATGTTGAATGAATAATACTGAGCTCTCAAAAAAGAAGAGAAAAAAAAATCAGATTTGACGATCCGATCATTCACATTCATGTTTCTTTACATTAATTAAGTCCTACTTCATATCGCTGGTAGCCATACTTTTCAACTATAATCATAATTTTTTAATTTTATGTACTGGGCATTAATAGTGGTAAAATAGAGTCCATATGCATACTCATACAACTGCAGCTTAGTTCTGTTTTTATCATCAAAGTACTGAAAGTACTCAGAGTATGTGTATGGACTTATTATACTGCCCCCTGGTGGTTATACGGCCTTACCGCGAGGCCTGTATGGTACATTTCCACTTTAGTTGAAGTATATTTAAATATGTTTCATAGCCCTATAAAGGGCTGTGATGCATTTGCAGTTGGTTCCAAGAAAAAGAGGCTGCATCTTTAAACGCCGTTTTACCCAGATTTGTGCAGGCCTTTGGGACACACAGTAAAATCTGATCCTGGAATTGTGGAATATCTGTGGTTCGTCGCCATTAAAAAATGAATGATATATGAATCTTTTAAGAGTTCATAGCTGTGTTGATTATACTGGCAAAGAAGCCGTTCAATGTGCTGAGAAGCAATACTTTATATGGTAGTTTTTAATGTAACTGTCAGAGGTTTTCATGTAAGAATACATTCAATATCGTGGTTAGTTTGCGGTGTACAACTCGACCATCGTGAAATGTTTCCAATATTTTAGTTACCTTATTCAGCAGAACACTACAAACACTTGTCTGTTTGATTTGCTTTTTACCATTATGCTTTTTAACGCTATGAGTACTGACCTGATTGAGTATATATTTTGCGGCATTATGTATTATATCAGTGATTGAAGTAGTGCATGGGCTCACTACTCTAATCGTACGCAAAAATAATTACTCTCCAAGTAAAGTTCACTTGAAGTTTAACTTTTTACTACAATACATTTGCATTTATTCTTTAATAACGTCTTATTTTAAAACAATTTACATTATGTACATTTTTTTTATTTAACACTTATGTGCAATACAGTTTAATTGAATCATTTGAGTCTTGAAGTGCAGTATGAATGATGAAGCTGTACAAAATGCTTAGAAAATTATTAAATATACATTTCAGGAGTAAAACCCGGTGTCTCCTTTTTCATGAATACTTGAGCCTCTTATGTTTCTCTATTTTGAAGTATAATGTTGGAACTCGTAGTATTTTTGTTAGCTGGTATGAAGGTTATAATGAAAACGAAAGAATCACCTTTTTGTTAATGAAATAAAACAAAAAGGAAAGTACTTTTTTTTTTAAAGCTATGTATAACAAACTACATTTTGTGTTCATAAAACTCATTTTTGTCAATAAAGTGCATGTGAGCTTTCGGGATTTACATAAAATGCATTTATTATGGTAATATTGTACAGCCATGAAGAAGGTAAGTCGAATAGTCTGGGAATTGTCGTTTACTATTGCACTTATGTTTGAACATTTTTATTTTTTTTTCATCTTAGATTGGACATACACTGTAAAAAAAAATTCGTTGGTTTTTATGGGGAAAAACCGGCAGCTGTGGTTATCAGAGAAATTATGTAAAAAAATAAATAAATACAGTGGGGAACTTAACAGAACAACTTGTTTATTCTACTGGTATAGAATGTACAATAGACAGTAACTGCTGCTGAATTTTACTGGGATTCAATATACAATAAACACAATCTGTATGTCAATTTTACATAACAAATAGTACATTTAATATAAGTAAAATAAACAAGTTTTTCTGTAAAGTTGTTTACATTTCCTCACTGTATTTTTTACAGAATTTCCCTGGTAACCACAGCTGCCGGGGTTTCCCTTTTGTTTTGTTTTTTCAGTACTCCATGTATTAAAAAAATAATACAGTCTAAAACTAATAAAAACTCCACCAAAAGGAAGCATTTCTGAAAAAATAGAAATGACAAAATCTGTTCTAAAAATGAATTAAAACTAAAAAAAAATGTAGAATTATAAAACTAAAAATTAAAAAAAAAAAAAAAAAAGTCTTAGAACACCTGCAGTAAATCGTCCCAGCCATACCGTAAACTACAAGCACAATATTACACATATTGCCAAATAATACCCCTTTATCCTCATAAAGCCTTTTTTTTTTCCAATAAAGCTCTTTGTGGTGTATCTAACAAAGTGAGCAGTGTATTGTTGGGCAGACAAATATGATCCCAAAATAAATAAATAAATAAATAAATAAATAAATAAATAAAGCATGTAGAGAAAAAAAAAAGTTCCTTGAACCAACATTTCCATGCATTTGATGATGATTGCCGTCGTCACTGTTAGCACCCTAACCCCGTCCGTGCCCCCTCTGGCCTCGACTTTGATTGAACTCCTTCTCTTCCAAGAGGCCAATTGACAACAAACGCCCCAGCGCAGAGGAAAGACTTAATTAATATTGGCTCCTGTTTGCTTGAGTTAATGAATGAGTGAATTATGCACCTCTGGGCCAGCGCCTCCCCGTTCGCTTTGAATGATCCCCTCCGCCTCCATCCCAGCATTGTCCTCCAATTTCACCGCTCTGATCCTACACCGGCGGGGCCCGCGTCACCGAGCAGACCACTACACTCACATACACGTAGAGTGACCCCCCACACCCCCCAGTGAGTCCATCTGTCCTGTCCATCTTTGGCCCACTCGGGTGCGTTTTGGTTCATTGTCTCCAGCGTGTTTATTGTCTTAATGCAGAGCCGCTGTTCCAACCCGTGTCATCAGCTCAAATAACTTCCATCCCATTAACACGTTGGGCAGGGGCGGGGCGGGGGGGTGGGGGGACTTAACAAACCAAAATTGGCTGCAATCTGATCCCTCCCTCACACACGCACACACATTTTGGTCAGATGAGAAAAGAAAGAGGATCTATATTATTTGCATTAAAAGCCTTGCACCGTAAAATTCATGTATAATTACAAAAAAGGGGTGGTGGGGGGGGGGGGGGGTGCCTGTGCGTGTGTTATGCAAATGCGGGACATGTGTGGAGTCAATCATGCTCGGAATTGGTTATTTTGTGATATGCTAACACGGAATGTATGGTGACAGATTGCAATTATCCCGTTATTGTAATTGTCAAAGTCAATTCAGTGCAGGCTGACTGCATCGGGCTTGCGGAGAGGCGAGCGGTTCTCTTGCTGAGCTCTTTGAGACTCTCTGAAATGAGATAAATACCCCATTTCCGCAAATAGTTCATTTACTTAACTGCAGATGAGGGCAGGCAGCAATCAAGAGGGGCGGCCTTTATTTGTAAAAACACATTTTTGGAATACGGTGTTCATCGTGGGAGTTACGTTGCAGACCCACCTGCAATAGATGACAATCCACCATATAGTAAGTGACCATGTCAAAAGAACTGTTTTAAAGTTGAAGCCTTGAAATACCCCCTCCAACTCCTGCAAATTGGAAACTAGTGTTAAGATCCTCAAAATTCAATTTGATCTTGATTCTGTAGGTGGGAATTAAATTCGATTTTGATTCTTTAGGTTCAATTTGATCCAACATTGTTCTAAATGTTTTGATGTTGATTTTATTAACTCATTTACTGCCAGTCCAATAAAAATTTAACTTTGACGTCTTTACCCGTCAATGGCAGTGAATGGGTTAATAAGCAGAAATGCACAAATAGACAGTTATCTATTATTGGGTTGGGTTAGACCACCCTTACAATTGCCGGGCTAAAAATAACCCAATATGGGTTAGGAAGGAAAGAAAGAAAGAAAGAAAGAAAGAAAGAAAGAAAGAAAGAAAGAAAGAAAGAAAGAAAGAAAGAAAGAAAGAAATGTTAGCTTTAACCGAGCAGTTTAAAAACAATACTTATAAACTTTACTGCCTTCAAAAAGTAGTTTCATAACTCTTTTGTTGAAACATCAACTTAGAGCTATTCCTGGTACTAAATGATCAACACAAACTCAAAGCTATTGGTGTTGCTTTAAGGGTGTAATCGACTATGGGTTAAAACATATCTCAATTAAAAACATTTTTTTTACACAACTGTTTTAGCCCATAGTGGGTTATTTGTAAAACTGTTAAACTGCAATAACCCAATATTGTTTTTGTTTTTTTAACACTGTTATAACTGCAGTAACCAAATATGGTTTGTTTGTTGTTGTTTTAATAGCTACTTTTAACTCAGCAGTTTTAAAACTGCCTTATGTAACAATTTGCCCAAAAATATTTTTACAATAACCCATTTATGACTCAAAAATCTTCTACTTAGCAGTTTAACACCTTATCTGCTCACAAAGGGTACTCCTGCATGCCTCTGAACAATAGCGTATAAGCTAATTAATTACATTTAGTAGGGTTTTTTTTCTGATGGAGAAAAGGCAGAAATCTACTTGTGTTTACAGTATTTGTCTAGGATAACTGAGGAAACATGGTCCATCAAAATGTGTTAAAATTCAATTATATGTCAGTTGAACATATGTGAAGCAGTTTGCCAACACCTGGTAAGACTGGGTGCATTTTTTATTCCCAATTAAGGAAACATTCTGCTAATCAGTCCCAATAAAGAGCAAGGTGTGCAGTTTCTCATTATGCATTCCAAGTGGCATTTTCTGCAAACCAAATCTTCCCCATACAAATACTATTAAAATTGAGTAAGCTACGTACAATTGTCATAAAGATTATTGTTCATAATGTGTTTCAGTTAAGTTTATTTTAGTATAGTTATTTTAACTGATTAAGTACAATTATGTGCAGCTTTTTCTCTAATGATAATTTGCTTCAACTATTGAAAAATTATTCAGTCTCACATTGTTATTTTCCAAATTGCCCAACTGTACGAGGTTATCTTGTGGAAAAGTGTGCAGTCCAGTACCGTGATTCTTTTTATTTGTCTCTACTGCCCCAAAGTGTTGGAAGGGTGAAATGCAGGTTGCTTGTCAAAGCTCATCACACACAAAAAATATATATATATATTTTTGTCCCATCATTTTTTTCTCTATTAGACATTTCTCAATGATAAAAAGATAACTACTTTTACTTATAGGCTCCAAAATATTTGACTTGTTAATGCCCAACTCTTGGCATTTATGAATAATTTATTCATCTACCCATTTTCTGTATGGTTTGTCCTCATTCAGGAGCTGAAGTCTATGCCACTTGACTTTAGGCGATAGGTGTGGCCTCATGGACTGGTTCCAGATTAATTTCACTGGTGGGCCACATAGAAACTTCCTAACCAGATGTATGCCCCCCCAAAAAATGTTATTTTTAATATCCGAGTAAAACACTGTTGGCCCTATATGTGCAAAATATGTGTTCTTAATATGTTTCATTTTGATTTCAAATACATGTTTTAATACATGTATAAAAGATTATTCTAACCCAACAGGAAGGGTTTGAAGCAAACATCAAAATAACCACGTACTGTTTTTTTTTTCCCCCAGTGCAAAGGGCTCTCACATAAAAAATTAACATTCAAGGACAGCACAGCAAAACAGCATTAAATGGAAGAATTCATTTTGTACATTGTGCAAAAAATCAACTCACACAAAATTTTAATATTATTGAGGTGCTATGTTTGTCCTGCATGCATATCATTCCAAATCAGCAAAACAATATTTAGACTAATTCATGTTGTAGGATATAGGGCAGTACCTGGTGCAAGTGCAACTAATCAATGTCTGCCATCTAGTGGTGAATGGTGATATTACAAATTAAAACTATACAGTAATCGAGGAGCAAAAATCAAAATAACAAAAATCCACATAAGTGACTCCCATTGTAATTCATGGGTACTTTTTTGTAAACTTGAAAAATCCTACACAAAAACAATGATAAACCACCATTATACATTTTCCATGAAAAATTGATTTGTTCCAAAAAAAAGAAGGAAAAAAAAGTTGTTGTTTTTTTATATATATAAATTTTGTATTTTATTTTTTTTAATCCACAAATGGCGCATATACTGCGGTCCACTGTTGTAGTGAAAAACAATGTTTATAGTTTGCCCTCCCTCCCCCCAATTTTTTTTTTTTAATTAGTCAAGGAGCACATGATGTCTGAGTAGGTAACAACATAGGCGTCCAAACGTGTCACTAACATGTTACCCTCTCCGTAATCTGGGGCATTGCCATGATGTGTTGTGATGTACTTTAATCGACTTTCAAGTGCTTTCCTCTTTGCTTCGGACTCACCACCGACAGCCATTTTGAATAGCGGGACGTGCACTATTATGAGTTATGGAAATGATGAATGGGTCTAAATACAGAGTTTACACAAATATAAAACTAACTTTCTGCGACGACTTAAGAATGTCGGCCATCTTGTGCAGGTAACCGCACACGTGACACTATTTAGCCGTTAACTACATCCAGCCGCGGCCTCCTACTACGAGAAGATGGAGCCGCCTCGCCGAGTGCAGCTCACTTCTTTGCCCACTGACGTTCAGTCCTGTGCGGTCAACAGAACCGGCCTTTCCCCGAAGTCGCTACTAGACCGCGGTGATGAATCCCGACCAGCATTGGACCGCGGCTCGGGTTCGGTACGCCTCTTTGTCGCGTTGTTTGAGCCGGATAACTACAACTTCAACGAGTTTAGTTACACCCAGCTGCTAGCAAGGAAGGTAAACTAGTTTTAAGTTCTTAATACTTTATGGTTGTGGGGTTGCATTGTTCTATCATGAGTGTGACAATGGACGTTCACGTGGGTCTGGATACAGGAAGTTTGTGTGCAATTCTGGCTCATTATCAAGCTAGATTTGTTTATTTACAGTCAAATTTGATGACTCAGACTGTGCACATCGATGTCAAAAATGTTTAAGTGTGAAGAAGTGCAACTAGGGTCTTAATGTTTTTGAAAATTACACCTGTCTAAGTGGGTGTCACATTATCAGAGTACAGTAATTAGCAGCTCTGACTGTGAAGTTCAGGGTTCAAATCTGGGCAAAGAGCTACCTTGTGTGGACTGCATGTTGCTTGTGTGGGTTTCAAAAACAGACATAATTGCCAATAATGGTGCATGTGGCTAGAGGTGTCAAAATTAAGTTTAGTTTAATTCGGTTAAAGGTGATCAAATGAATCAACTATTTTATTGCTTGTTTTATATTTTATTTTTATCACCGATGCCAAACAAATAAACAATAGATTAATGAACGTTAATCAAGGAAAATGATTTTATGATGCACTTTAATGCAAAATAAAATTATCTGAATATTTAGAGTGTGTGTGTGTGTGGGGGGGGGGGGGGTGTGTGTATATATATATATATATATATATATATATATATATATATATATATATTTATTTATTTATTTATTTATTTTTAACACAACAGGAGATGTGCTTTTCACTGGGAAAACATGTTTGAAAATCTGGATGTGCAACTTTATCTGTGTATTATCAGGATTAATATTGTTTTTGTTGTGGACCCTTTGCTCACCATACCGCCTTAGACGCCATGGTGGTAAAATTTTGCAAAAATCAAAACTTCTTATGGCCAGGAATTGTCGGATTCTTGAAGTCAAAGTCCAAACCCAATTCCAACGAACTTGTGACGTGTAAACAAAATGAGAAAACAATGATTTTCAAATCAAGTTTTAAATATTTTATTGAATCACTACAAAGACATGATATTTAATGTTCAAACTTAATTATGCCGTCGTCTGTCGCCACTGAACTTTGAGGCTTCTATGCCAACTCTGGCGTGCTGCCCTTCCGCCAGGTTTCTGACATTGAAACAGATGACGGGACCTGCACAGACAAGAGAACTCCAGAGACCTCCAAGGTAGGCCAGTAGTTTCTTCACTTGAGCATGACGTTCCTGTGACACCAACTTTGTTTAATCTGAACATAGACTAACAAAATTTTAGACTTGTTGAATTAAACTTACAACTCGACAAAGGCATAGTAGCAATTCCAAAATTTAAAAGTTGTGGAAAATTTTTACCGTTGAAATATGGACGACTTTGTGAAAAGTATTTTATTGCTGATATGCTGTTGTATTTTTATTCTTCTTCTTATTTTTTAATTAGAGCAACAGAAAAGATGACCAGACAAGGTCCACATTTGAAGTGGAGGAGCAAAGGGAGAAAGAGCGTATGACTGAACTTGTGAGGAAAATGGAGAAAAAATATGTGAGGATCTGTCTTATTTCATGTCCTCCTTCAAAGAAGTCTTCCTATGTGCTGATGTGGACAAGTCTTCATTGCAGTCAGTCAAGAAAAAGCGGGACCGCGTTCAGGACTTGATCGATATCGGCTATGGTTATGATGATGAGGATTCCTTCATTGACAACTCGGAGGCTGTGAGTATTTTTTATTTTTTTTTTCCCAAGTGTTATTTTTAAAATTGTATTTATTTTTTAATTTTTCAAAATATGGTAATGTCCATATTAGTTGGCACTGTCAACGAGGTATTGTTTGCACTGCATCATATTGATGATGATTATTTAAAATGCTGTGCTGTACACTTTGATGCGGAGTGGTGTCACTAGTTTTTTTTTTTTTTTTTTTTTTTTTAATATAAAAACAGCTCTTCAATTAGATATCAAGATTTTATGTTATAGTCCGCGAGCATTACTTTCCTACTGACTTGTGCATTGTGACTCAAACATTGGCATTGTGTCACTTTTAATCTAACCTAAGCGCAATACCATGTCCCAACTTGGCCTCCGTCGTCTCCACAGTATGATGAGTTTGTGCCGTCCTCCATCACCACCAAACACGGAGGCTTCTACATCAACTCTGGCGTGCTGCACTTCCGCCAGGTTTCCGACACTGAAACGGATGACGGGGCCACAGAAGAGAGAACGTCAGAGACGTCCAAGGTAGGCCAGCAGTCTCTTCACTTGAGCAACTAGTTCCTACACTGACACCAACCCGTGTTTAATCTGAGCATAGACTGCAATATTTTCCACCGATTGAAAATCTCCCAAGTTGGAGATGAAGTCTTTTTCATTCACCGAGGGACTGTTTTTTTCTTCTTTATAAAAAAAAACAAAAAAACTTATCACGTTTTGTGCCTAAAACTGCCTGTGTCAGTTAGTTCATGTTAGTTTGCTGTTAGTTTTTCCCTATGTGAACATGCGTCAAAGGCAGGTTGGTAAATGTCTTATTTCTATGAAACGTAATTCTGGAGGAAAAACATCCTCGTCATTTGCTTTTTCTACAGCAAACGGGGAAAATGAATGGAAATCCTCCATTTTTGTGGGAAAAAAATTGTGATTTTTACTTTAAAGTGGAAGTCAACCTGAAACATGTCTTGACAGTGTTATACATGACCTCATTAGTCTAAACATGACATTCTGATTTAATATTACATTTGTAGAATAAGAGTTTTTAGCAAAATCCAGCCATTTTTATCCATCTCAAGGGGCGGCTATTTTGCCACTTGCTGTTGACTGAAGATAACATTGATGTTGTTCAGGTAACAACCAATCACAACTCGGCTTAAAAAAAAAACAGGTGAGCTGTGATTGGTCATTGCCTGAGCAACTGTGATGTCATCTTCAGTTGACAGCAAGTGGCAAAATGGCCGCCCCCTGAGATGGATAAAAACAGATGGATTTTGCTGGTCAACTCACATTCCACTAACGCAACATTAACCAGAATTCCATATTTAGACTAGTGGGGCTGCATTGAACATTGACAAAAAAGAAATTTGCGAGGGATGACTTCCGCTTTTAAGGCTTAACTGCATAAATAAAGTTTCCATGTAATAAGACTTTCCCTTCATATACAGAAACACAAACTCAAAGACGGACAAGAGATGCCAAAAAAGAAAAGGCGTAGAAAAGTTCTACAGCATAAAAATGACGAGGATGCAAATTCAAGGTGAGACTTTGGGGGGAAAAAAAAGCCTTACGTTTGGCAAGTGTGTGTGACCTACTTTTTTTGTTTTCTCGCAGCATGACATCCGAGCTTGGCGCGGGCGTCAAGCTGATGAAGAAAAAGAAGAAAAAGGTGGTCGGCACGCTGAGCGTCACCAGCATGTTGAAGAAGTTCCGGCGGGAAAAGGAGCTGGAGCGGAAGAAAATGGAGACGGCTTACCAGCAGATGGCAGCCATCCCGCTGACTCCTGTGCCGGCGGACGCAGGCGGCGGCGGCGGTGGCGGCTTGGGATTGGCCGACCCGCTGATCAGCTTGATCGGATCCACGGACGAACAGGCACTCCTGCAGGCCGCCAGCACGGTGGAGTTTGACATCGACCTGGACTGTTTGTTGGCTGTCGCCGACGAAATATCGACGCCGCCGCCTTTAATGGAGGCGCCCCCTCTAAACCACCCCAGAGCAGACCACCACCTGCCTGAAACCTCCTGTGACGCGGTACGACCTCCAAGTAGAAAGACGACCCCGCCGCAAAAACCTCATTCGGAGTTGGTGTCATCCGTTCAGTGCGCCACCCTGCCCGACGGACTCCCACCTTCCCTGGAGGACAGCATCAAGAAACTGATGCTGGTAAAAATGCACCTGTGCAATTGGCCGACAAGATGATGTCACAGCATGCACGTACACTTTTTATTTGTGCAGGCAGCCAAAACCTCAGAGGGAGAGTCCAAACTCAAGTTCTTCACGCCGGAAATCAACTCTGTCCTGCTAGAGTGAGTCTCACACACACACAGATGGGAGAAGTACTTTCATTCTGGACATGGGTAGAATTATAAATAAAAGTAAACAAGTACAGGCTCTGAAATGTATTTGAAAAGTAACAAAATATTTTTACTAATGTTTCTCCCCCACATCAAAAAATTTGAAGACTATTACTTGAATGATGGTGATTAAAACTGGCCCAGTGATGATGAATATCATGTGCTTCTTAAAATTTTTGTTTTTAAATCCGCACTTTTATAATACAACTGAATCACAGAACAAAACTGCACTTCACAAGTGTCATGTGACCAAAAAAAAACATGAAATTTGAGTGCTGTTTGATAGCAGTGCAAAAAAAGATTACTCTTTATTTTCTCATCTAAGAAATGTGTTGTGTAGTACGTATTGCACCTAACCAAAACCACTACTAATTCTATGCCAGTTGATTCTTGCACATGTTTCCAACAACCCCGACATTGTGCACTGCTTACTTGTCATCTGCGTTTTCATATTCAGCATCGAGTGTCAATGTCGAGAGCACGGTGGCCCGTTGCGCTCCCGAGTGTACGCGCACCTGTCGTCCTTCCTGCCCTGCAGCAAGGAGACTCTCCTGAAACGTGTCAAGAAACTCAAACTTGCAGTGAGTACTTTGAGTGATTGAACCACACAAAAATCAATTTCGTTCAATTAATATTTTTATTATTTATTTTTATTTTTTACAAGGCAGGCCTTTCAAATGTGGAGGATCCCATGCAGAAGTTGAAGGAGGCCATCGGGCGAGCCATGCCTGAGCAGATTACGTGTTTCAATCAACATTGTCAAGAATATGAGCAAGTCAAGACCCTGAGGTGACAGTTTTTTGTTTTTTTTGTTTTTTTAGAAAAGTCCTTTTATTATTTTTTTCCCAGATACTGTAAGTACTTCTGTTGTTGGTCAGGGCGATGGAGGAGGACGGGAGTGACGTCAGGCAAGGTGGCCAAGGGAACAATGTGGAGGAGAAAGGGGCAAAAAGAGGAGGTGCTCCAAAGAAGTTGTTCAAATGGAACGACGAGATCAGGTGATGAAAATGAAAATTTCATTGACCCAACACAGTGCTGTGAAAGTGTATGTAAATGGGCAAAATATCTATTTAATACAAATATTGTGGCGATTGTACCTGTAGGGAGGTGCTGCGTCACGTGCTGAGAGGAAAGCTTTCAGTGTTTGAAAGCACAAGTGAAGAGACGCAGCAGCTAGAGGAGCACCTCAAGGCCGTATTGGTCAATGACATCAAACCTCTTTGGCCCAAAGGCTGGATGCAGTCCAGGTACGCTGTCAATTCCATTCGTCAGTCTACTCCACTATGTTGCATTTAAGCACATATGTGCCTGCAGGGTGCTGCTTCGTGAGAGCAGGACGATATTGGGACTACAGCTGACTTTTCCGTGAGTACACATTTAAAAATATTAAGACCATAAAAAAAAAAAAAAAAACACTGTAACTACGTAAGTTCCTTTTGGACCAGACCATACAGAATTTATAATGTATATTTATTTATGTTGGCGAAAACTTCAAGTTGGAATGCAGCATGTGCACTGTGCAGTAGGACAATTTTTATTTTTTGGTACGAAACAAGAAAATGTTTAAATGAAAAATATTAAGACAAATTACATTCTTTGAAACACTAATTATACAAGTTCCTTTTTAGATGAAACAGAATGCATTAAATTTGAATTTATTAAATTAGTTATAAAGTTTAAAAGGTGTGAACTAAAATAAGTGCATCTTTTTGTTTTCACAATTTTGCTGATCTTATAATTGTGGAGTGTAGTAATTGAATTTCGATTAATTGCACAGCCCCAGTTTATAAAAAAATAAATTAAAAAAAAAAGCAGCTATCAGCCAGCCAATTTATCAGTCGGCCCCAATTCAGTAACACTTTTATCCTATATGTGAACAGAACAAAAAGATCCAAATCAGGCAAGCAGCTGTCAATAATTGCTCCATCCACGTCGGATCAAAACACAGGACCACTGTCTCAAGTAGAACTTCCTCGTGAGGCAAATACAGTCATTGAAAATTCAAGAACGTCCAACGTGACTGCAGCGGCTGCCGAAGTAATCGTCTTGGATTCGGATTGTTCACCAGTGTCAACTGAACCACCAGACATCCTCACTGACCAGGTTCTGGCTCCCTTGCGCCCACAGATGCCCGCTCACGAGGTCTTTGCGGCCGCGATCAACAAATACAAAAGTTCCCTTCAGCACTGGAGCGCGGGTGTGGCGGACGTCAGCCCTTTGCATCCGCCGCCGCCGCCTCAGTGCAGCCCAGTCAACTTTCCAGAAGTAGTCTTGTATCGTCATGCGGTCCCGCCAAAACTGATGCAAGACTTCATGTGTGCCCCTGCAGATTCTGGACCACATCTATAGATAGGCTCTGATTTTATGAACTCTCCCATGTCTTGCCTGCAAAAATTCAAGATCCTTTCACTAGTTCGTACTTGATGTTGATTTAACGTTCTTTGTTTTCTCCTCCGAATTGAGTGTTTGCACAGAGGTGGTCAAGCTTCAGTCAAACATTGTTACAGCCGTGGCATTTAAAAAGAAAAAAAAACCTGTTGCTGAAAGCTTTTTTGTTTAAAATGTTTTTTCCTAAAGATTAAATAAAATAAAGATATTGCATCATTGTCTCCCAAGAATGTTCACTCAAACATTTGCGAATGACCTTAGGCAGGCATTGCCTTAACACTTACATGTTTTGTCATAATTCAGAAATTACAAATGCTATAGTCTTTGTTTTAATACATAACTAAAGAGTGATTTGTTCATAAATGTGGGCAAAGATTATGTAGTACTAAATTGTTGAACTATGCTGTAGTGTTAAACTGCATTTCAGCTTTCCTGATTATGAATGGCTAAAATGTCATGGAATGAAGAGAGGGGGCAGCCATCTTACAACGCCACTACTAATGATGTTCGTTACCCCCTTTTTTTTTTCTTTTTTTTTTTTTCTTTTTTCTTTTTTTTTTTTCTTTTTTCTTTTTTTTTTGTTCTGCTGTAAAGTGTTTTACGCTAGGATCCACGTATGGAGTAATGAGAGCCTCTCAAAGAACAAACTTTTAAACCTTTGTATCGATCATTCAGAAAATATCTTAGTATTGTGAAACGTGACTATTTACATTTCACAGCAATTTTTTTTCCTAATGTGCTTTACTTTGATTTTATTGTTGATGGTTCTATATGACTATGTGATGCAGTTATACCATATTAGAGAAAATAAAAGTAGCGATGAAATGTACAAGTAGCGCTTCTCCCAGACTTATCGGTACAACCATATGCCATAACGCGGTTGCATTTTCACCATCGAGACACAAGAAAATGAGAAATCAGACGGCTTGCAAAGTAGCAACGCAAGATGGCCGCCGGTGGCTTCACGTCTTAGAACGGCGAGTAAACGGCTTTGTTAGTCCAGCATTCATAAGTCCATTGCCTTCTTTTGTATTAGTGGTTATGCGGTGCAGTTGCGATTTACTCGTTACTTAAGTGGCGGTTATTAGCTAGCGACTTGTTGCAGCGTGGAAAAATCCTGCGATAACCTGGTCGGCGATATTCCAGCTACCACAGGCTGGGGCGGTGTGGATCATTGGTATGGTGGTCGTCTTCCAACCCAGACGTTGTGGGTTCGATCCCATGCCATTGTGACCATGTCGAAGTATCCTTGAGCAAGATACTGAACCCCCAATTGCTCCTGATGCTGCGTCATCAGTAGTTGAATGGGTAGTCAAAATGTAAAGCGCTTTGAGGGCCTTGTAAGGTGGAAAAGCGCTATATAAATCAAGTGCCATTTAAGCAAATATATACTTGTTTGTCAAACGTAGTGATTTTAGGTGTACAAAAGATGCTATATGAAGTTTTTCAGCAGGATGTGGTTTCAAATCAAATTTGACAGGGTTCTAACACTTGGGTGTCAAATTTACAAGATATTTTAACTGCTTTTCAGCGTGCTCAAATTTACATGAACATATCAATCACCAATTTGTATTATCTCAGTGGGAAAAATTTTTTATTGTGCAATGGAGGTTTTTTGTCACTCCCAATAAACATTCTTGTAGATGAATTATTAAAAAATAAAAATTAAAAATTAAAGCACGGAGCAAAACATTTACAGACAGTTTTACATTTTTTTTTTTTTTTAACAGGAAGGAATGAACAATTTGCACTTGAGTGATATTTTGGGGTTGTAGAAGTACCTGGATAGTAGTTCTCTTGGATGAGAAAATCAAACGAAAAAATCATTAAAATGGGCTATAATGGCAAAAAAAACAAAACAAAACAAAAAAGACCCCAATGTGAACACAAGACCAAACATGAAAACCAACACTCCCTGACAAATGTTCCTTCCAGCGGGCGATGTTTGTCCTAACAGCAGTGAGACATGAATCACAAACCCCATGGGGTTTGTTTTTTTTAAGCTTTACAGCAAGCTCAATGTCAGTGCAAGCAGGAATGCCTGCAGGAAGTGTCTTTTACGCATGCTGGTGGTACCTATGAAGGAAGACATTGACACATTAAACACTTGTGAGGTTCAACTGTAAAGTGCCGAAAACAAAACCTACCTCTGCTAGTGACCACCTCTACCTCCACTGTCACATTCTTCTGTCCAAAAAGTCCCGTAGCCAAGACCGTGTATTTTCCAGCATGCGCCCTCGTAGAGTGGGTGGGCGGGATCACCAGGCGGCCATCTTTGAGCCAGATGACCGATGGTTTGGGGTTTCCTCTGACCTCACAGTGCAGGCTTTCGCCCATCTTTACCTGCAGCTTTGCAGGACAAAGCAGTTGCGGGCCAACTGGGGCAAGAAAAGGGCTTTTAAATAAGAATTGTGCAACAACAACAACAAAAAAGAAAGTCTTTGTTTTCATATTTCGCATATATTTTACATTTGCTATTGTATTACTCTACGTTTGTCTTGACCCTGGTTTTAATTAAACAAAATTGTAGTGTCCCTGTTTTTAACTTTGAAAATCTGGTCACCCAATTACTGTCATAGAAATCGTTTGTTTTTCCACTTACAGAGGACAGTGGTGGTGACTTTTTCCGATGCTACACGCTGCTGTGTTCCCGTTGGGTGTAGTTGTAATTTGGCCTCACACCAGTAGTCGGCGCCATTGTCTTCTCTTCTGGGCACGATGTCTAGCGTAAAGACCTCAGTAACCGGTGTCTTCTCTGTCACGTTTGAATGCCGTTGAGCCAGTTGGGTTTGCCTTCTGTAGAAGATCACGAGGAGGTTTCCAGCGGGGGCGACGTTGTGGACGGTGCACTGCAGAGTGTACAGACTATGCTCCAACAATGAGCCCGTGTGGTTCATGAAGCTGAAGGAAACACTGTCTGGAGGCTCTGCACAAAGCAGGAGCAAAGCATAGAAGAGTCAGAATTTAGCATTGAGACCCCAGACCTCAACCAAGCCTCATTTTTTTAACCTATTCCTGAATTTTATAATTTGTTATTAGTAGTAAGATTGGGAAACACATAACCCTACTTCTGATTAAAATCAGATAAAGTTTGATTATCAGGAGAAGAGTTTGCAACCACTAGTTGCAGATTTGGCCAGTCCTACCTTTTTCTTTGTTATTATTCTTCCAGTGTTTTAAGTGACTTGAGGCTCCATGCTGCCTCTCACAGGTTAGTTTAGGTACTACGATTGTGGGTGGCGGTAGCATAGAATGTTATCTTGTCAAAAGAGGAAGTCAACCTTAAACATTTATTGACAATAATGTTATATGTGACCTCACTAGTCTAAACATGGCATTTGGATTAATATTACAGTTGTGGAATATGAGTTATGCAACAAAATCCAGCTGTTTTTATTCATCTCAGAGGGTGGCCATTTTGCCACTTGCTGTCGACTGAAGATGACATCACAGTTGCTCAGGCAACGACCAATCACAGCTCACCTGTTTTCTGAAGCTGAGATGTGATTGGTTGTGACCTGAGACTTGATCGAGCAACTGTGATGTCATTTTCAAGTGCCAAAATGGCCGCAATATTAACCAGAATGCCGTATTTATAGACTATGGGGGGCTGCATAGAACATACAGTATTATTATCAATAAATTTGGGGGGGTTTGACTTCCGCTTTAATACAAACGTATTTGAAATTAAGCTAATGTTACAAATAAGATTGATAAGCAAGCACGGTGAAGAAAGAGTAGCTCAAAACTTACTGTAAACAAGGACTGGGAGATGACGGTGACAAGGTCCTTCCAGGTCTGATACCGCATAGCACATGGGGGAAATACTCCACTCTGTCATGCGCTCCACTCTCCACACCAGGAAGCTATCCGTGGTGGGCTCTGGAGCCACCTGGAATCCCGTCAATCACATCCGTAAACTACCAATCACAGATTAGGTCATTATGGGATGCTGATGGCTCTCACCAGTGTGCCCTCCCATCCCAGCAGAGAAAAGCCCTTCATCGGCACAGAGCAGTTGACTTGGACTGGATCTCCAAACCTAAATGACCCTCATTTTATTTATTCCACCAATTACAGTGTGCATAAAATTGGAAGTTGGGCCTTACCTTACCACCAGGCTGGAGGGGGACAGGGTGAGAGGGCAGCGGGCTTTTTCCATCGAATCCACTTGGTCTTCACCAACGGGAGGGATGCTGAGCGAGGGAGACGGCCGGGATGGCAGCATTGTGGGAAAAGGAGGAGAGATTTGGGAGGGGAGGAGACAAGCAGGTGTGTGCGTGGAAAGAGGAGATGAGGTAGCTGTCAGAGGAAGGAAAATGAATCCAGTAAGGACAAAAAAAACAAAAAACGTGATTGCCGCCTTGAGATATATGAACCGGCTCGCGACTTCTCTAGATACAAGCTGTCATTTAGATATTTTTGTTTGTTTTTTGCGTTGACTTGTGAGCACAAACTTGAGCGCTGTTTGGTTGCGCTGTGAACTCAACACACTGCAAAACTTTGGCAAATACGTTGAAGTTTACTGTTGAACTAAACAAAACAAAGCACATAGGTTAGCCTTGCGTATGCTAGCTTGATGCTAATGCTAGCGCATAATGGGAAACGCCAACCGTCCATCAATTTTCTATACATCACTAACCCTTTGAACGACTAAACACACAAGGTGCATCAACACATATATTCTTAACACTGTGCCAGGAGCTGAAATTTTATTTCACCACTGTTCTAATTTAGACTGTAGTGAACTAAAACGTGTCTAATATATTTTCCATTGCAGCTGGAAATCAACATGAGTCACTGTTAGATAAAGGCAGACAAAGGTCAATTGAATTTTGCCATCTCGCGAAATCCGACTCTTTTTAGATGATCTATTGTGTCCCATTGTTTTATTGCAGGCTGAATACACCCAATGTGTTCCTCTAAGGAAGGAAGGACACCCTGCCCAACTCCAAAGTACTGGCTCCTCTTTTCTACCACCATTGTTCCACTAGACCCCCGAGCGCCTTCTCCTCCCTCCTCATGCTCACGATTCTGCTTGTGTATGATATTTTGTGTGTCTCGGGTTTTCCGATGTTGGGGGACATAAATCAGACGAGAAACGTCACAGAACGTTTTTCTGTTTTCCACTTATCAACTCAATAATATGCCAGGTGCTATTACACAAAATGGTTGGTACTCCCTCTGTTTTTGAAAGAAAAACACACTGATCCACCCTTCATATTTTCTTGTACAATCCACAATTGTCTCAAGAACTTTGTCCCAGACTCATTGGGGCATGTCAATATGCATTTCAGCACCTGTAAATACCGCAACTTGTGATTGACTGACGAGATGTACTGGGTTTGTTGATGATGTTATCTATACTCCCCAACTTATTTAAATAATAATAATAATAATAAGGCTTCAAGTGCATCCGACTGTGATAAAGGCAATTTGCCAGACATTGTGTTACTGGCACCGCATAGACCAAGGCGCTAATGAATTCTATTTTGGAACAACAAACTTGAGCTTTTTTCTTTTTTTTTTTTTTCTTTTTTTTTTTTTCTTTTTTTTTTTTTGACTGCACCACAATCACCATCTGATTTCCCCTAGCCCAGGGTGTCAAACATACGAGCCCCGGCCCACGAGACGAATGTAAAGTTAAAATAAAAAATATTAAAAATCGTAATGTCGGACCAATTAATCGGCCAGCCACAATCAAAAATATAAATATATAAATTTGTAACTTCACAAACAGTCATCAGATGAGTAACTTGTACACGGAATCGCACTGGAAGTCATTATTTTACACACAACTTAAAGTTATGGTTTGTTTAAAAAAAAATAAAAAAATAAAACTTTTTTTTTTTATTTTTTTTTACACAAATTCAATTACTGGTAACACAAATACATATGACAAGGATTAACATCCTTATAATTTAATTAACTGTGCCACACAATGCATTCTGGGAACTATATATATGCAAAACAGGTAGATTTAATACGTCCGGAACTCATACAGGCAAAGTGTTGCTGCGTTTCATTTGCATTTATGTTATTTTTTTAAACAATAGATTACAGTTGAGCTCCGTAATTTAGGACTCGTCCAAAAATCTAAAGAAATCTGCGTATAAGTGACGGCAATTGTTTTTAAGTTATATACCATTATCTTACCGATTCGGCCCACTTAGTATTCCTCCATGCGGGCCCTGAGCTAATACGAGTTTGACACTCCTGCCCTAGCCAATCAGTGAACAAAACTAATGGCGATACCGTTGAAATCAAATTAGAAATAAATAATGCAAGAGCTATACTGTAATGCTAGGTGTCCTTGGGTGGGTCCCTTGAAAGATGCCATATAAATTGAAATTATTATTTAAACTAAAATTGCCAAAAAAAATTGTTGTGATGTCCTGCAATATTTTTTCTATTATTTTAATATTAATATTTTTTTTCTTTTCAAAATGGAACAAATAATTTAAAAACACAAAAATGTATTTTTATTTACAAAACCACCAAAGTCAAAAGTCTTGTCGATGCCCTATAATAATGTATAATTGTAAACAATTCTTATTGTTAATGTCTTGCAGTGTACTGTACTTTTTACATTACAACACAATTCAGTCTCTCTAAGGTCCCATCTCCAATTTTGTTCATCCCAACCAGCTGTTGACGTTACTTACCTGAGCAAAACAAGTGAAGCAGCAAAGTGACCTTGATCGACCTTGAGGCACACATCCTTCACCTTCTTCTGTGCCTCTCCAGTGATGACTCTCAAGCAGCAGCAGAAATTCAGCATCCAAGTACAGTAACTCGAGCAGACAGCAACACCTCAACTGGGAGGCTTTGGAGAGACTTCAGGCTTTTATGGGACAATATGTGTGAGTGCGTGCACATGTGTGTGTGAAGCTGATGATCAGGCAATTCCTTTGCTTTGGCCTCTCAAAGGCACCATGGGCGTTCTCTGTTGGTATATCGGGGGAGGAAGGAAGGGAGGGTCAAGAATAATGGTGTGGAGTGCAGCAGCACACTGGGCAAGAAAGGCATGGGCTCCGTGTGTGTGTGAAAATTCCAACTCCAAAAATGATCAACAGATACATACAGACTATTAAGAGAGGTGTTTCTAGAATTGTAGTTTGATTACCTTTTTGGTATGAAAAGGTAAAACTATTAGTATGATGACTTTTTGAATCACAGTAAAATGATGTTAACATCATAATCATTGTACATTTGAATATTTATCAGATTGTTAAATGAAACATCACTCAACTAGTATTAGTTTTATTGTTATCATTAATTTCTTCTGTAATTTACCTGTTTTTCAAGTATGAATTATGGTCCAAAACAACATCAACACCAGTTTGTTTGTTTGTTTGTTTTTTCTCCATCAAATTAGAAGAAACGTGTGAGTCTGTCAATGTGACACCTACACCTTAAAACTGGCAGCTAAATTGGAATTAACACAAGTGGGGTCTTCCAGTCATAATACATCCACATTTGTTTATTCATGTTCTACTTCGAAAACCAGTTTCCTTTTTTTAATATTTGACAAGGCGGCCGTTTTCAAAACTGACTTCCATCTTGAATTTTCAGATGGATAACTTTTATTCGAAATTACATCCTGGTCCTGTACATCATTTGTGTCAATTTTTGTACTTGTATCACCATGTGAGAGAATCAATTGTCAAATAGTGATTTATCGGCACAAACTGCACCAATATATTGTGAGGCATACTACTACCTCACGTGCAGAATATAAGGTTAAATGTATTATTTTTTGCAAAATGCTTTGTGTGTCATATTTTCCAATTATGCCTAGTTGTAAACGTGACCAACTCGAGGAGCATATCGTTACCGGAGGGTCCACGTGTCACACTTGTTACACATATATGACATCATCTTTCGTCGCAACCGGGGGACGTGGAGCCGGAAGTTGCTGTCAGTCAACACAGAGTCACACGACAAAAACTGGCCCGACTCGTTCATATTCCACTGCTTCAAGCAGCAAAAAAAAAAAAAAAAAAAAATCGCTTGTTAAAAACTAAAATAATATATTTGTAATTAAATATAATTCGCCTTTTTAACATCGCCTGTGTTGTTTTGCCACTTTATCGTGTCGCAAGCGTGACGAGGACTGATGACGTAGACACCCTTCCTTGTATGTTTGGAGTCAAACACCAGGAAGCGAGATGAGCTAATTGCTAAATGCTAAGAACCGTACGCTGCCGTTGTTTTGTCGACGCCATGAAAGCACACCAAATCAGCCCAGTGGTGGTAGTTTGACAACAAGACGCGATTCAACTTGAATTTCGACGGCTATCATCGTTCTCCGTCGGCCCTGGTGTGTTGTGAGACCGTTAGCAAACGGCTGGGCTGCCAGCAGCTCCGTCCATCGTTTTTGGCTCGTAGGATAGCTTGTCTTTCTCTTTAGGAATATGGCCGCAACTCATCGAGCTGCAGTCGTGGCTGCATTACTGCTCGTCTTTCTTCTGGATGGCAGTCAGGCAAGGATACACAAACTCACCCTGAAGGTAAGTCAGCGAACCACAGCCGTGTTAGCTCGCGCGGCTCTAGTGTTGCTCAACCAGCTAATTAGCTTAGTTCGCCGAGACACATAATTTTCTATTTTTATGGCACACCAGCGAACTCAAATGTCACAAATGAACTGATATGACTCGGGACGAGTGTTCGGTAGAATCGGTACCGATACTAGTAATCAAGAAGCACAATATTTTTTCGTTGACATGAGAGAGTTTAAAGGGACATTGACTCATTTAGCCATTTGTAGCAATAAAAGCGAAATAAGTAAATATTTTGTCTAGAATTAATTTGAAAACGTCATTATTTTTCATGTGTAATTAATACATTTAATAAACATTTTGCACTCAAGTGCTCAGAGCTCAGGTAAGGACCAATCATGGCTCACCTGTTTACTGAATTTTGTCATGTGATGTTCACAAACTGAGCCATGATTGGTCGTTATCTGATCACACATGATATCATTTTCAGGTGACAGCAAGTAGCCGCCCCAAATCTACTGATCACCCCCCCCCCCCCACACACACACACACACACACAGTGATTGCTGTGGAGTTGTTTGGATCACTTGTGATTAGTCCTGTTTTTGTGTGTATCACCAGAATGAAACTCGTTTTTTCGTCCACCTCAACACTTTTGGCTTTTATGCTAACGGCACTCTGGACGTGAAACTCCACTCGCTGCGCATCCCGCCACATCTGGTCGACTACACCGCACACCCGGTAAGAATCTTTTTGTTGGGATGTCTTCAGTAAGTTGCAGTGGCAGGCTTTGTTCAACATGTTCTCTTGTGCCGGGGAAAAGGAATCATGTGCTGCACTCTGTCTTCATCATGTGATTCATGACATTCTTGGTATCTCTATTTTGCATTTTAGGTTGGGTTCAGCCTCTCCAGGGCCCGTGTGAGTGGAGTCTTATCTTACACAGTGAGTACAGTACTCGACTTGCTTGCCCTGATCCAATCACAGAATTTTCAGCTGATTGGTAGCTGAGGTGCCAAGTGGAACTGCAATAGCATATTGCATATATTACACAATGTAATGTTTCATGTGAGTCTGTGAATAAGATTACACAAAAATGTTTTTTTTCCAAGTTGCAACTTTTTAAGACCAGTTGTACATTACTTATTTGTTCATTCGTGAACTTAAAAAAAAAGGAAAAAGGAAAAGACCTTACTCGACATGGGCTGATATTCTGACCTTTTTTCAATTTCAATTCAATTTTATTTCATTCCATTAAAAAAAAAAAGAGAAATGAGAAGGGACAGGAAGAGAAGAAGTAAAACTTTTATCTGCCCCTGATCAACAACAATAACAAAAAATATTCAACACAGAATAAATGACAACAAGCGGTCAAGACGCTTTCAATATAACAATCTTATAAAATAATGCTTAAACATGCTTATCCCCCCCCCCCCCCACCCCTTGACAGGCCGAAGAGACAGAGACGTGCCCCCTCACACTCACTAAAGTCACCAACAATGAACCTCTCATCCTCTTTCTTATCGACATCAACAGCTTCAGGTGAGTGTGGGCGGGTGTGTGTTTTGAGATGATTTTTAATGTTGTACTAACTTGCTCTCACTGTGCAGTGTCAACGTGCGTGTCCTCGGAGAGCAGGACAGCAAATTGACCGGCATACAGAAGACCAATGTGCAGACCAAAGGAAAAGGT
The DNA here is from genome assembly GCF_051991245.1 of Festucalex cinctus. Classification (NCBI taxonomy): domain Eukaryota; kingdom Metazoa; phylum Chordata; class Actinopteri; order Syngnathiformes; family Syngnathidae; genus Festucalex; species Festucalex cinctus. The sequence goes on along the minus strand of NC_135416.1, from coordinate 7,233,557 downwards.
AAGGACACCATCAATTGTATTTTAGCTTCATCAATTGAAAGGGGAGGGAAAGAAAGAAGTGTAGCAAAAAGTCATTTGAATGCAGTTTTTCTTGATAAATCATATATACTTCTCCATATGAGCTCCACAGGTGCACTTGAAAGTAGGGATGTGCAATTAATCGAAATTCAATTACAATTTCAGTTATTACACTCCACAATTACAAAATTGGCATAATCGTAAACAAAAATCAAAGATTATTAACTCATTCACTCCCAGTCATTTTCACTGAAGCAAACCCCTTTGCTCCCAGCTGTTTTACTGGATTTTGACTGATTTTCTATAAAAACATGGAATCTACCAAAAGAAAGATTAGTCGCTTTCATCGGCGGAAAAAAAAAGTAAATTTCTGTCTGTTTCCGTTTAGCAGCAATTAGCATTAGAATATAGCTTAGTTTCATCATTATTCAAAAATCTGTTTAAAACTGGGGAAAACAGTTTGTTGCAACATGGCCCTGGTTGATATTTTCTACTCTGCTGCCACCTGCTGGCCGGATAGAGGTTGCATCAAAGCATTCTGTATGTTTTAGCATGAAAAAAAAAAAACATACAAAAAAAATGTATTACTGCGTCCTTGGTACAGTTGTAATATTTAAAATAGAACATATTTATACGTTTTGGGGCGCAAATGAGTTAATACTAATTTTGAGTTGTTCAAATTTAAACATTTTCACCTTTTTTTTTTTTTTTTATTATAAAATGACTAATTTAATAAATCTTGTTTGATCCAAAAATAACTTGCATAAAGAAATATGTCTTAATATTTTTTTTATATATATATATATATATATATATATATATATATATTAAAAAAAAAATTCTTTTGTACCAACAACAACAAATGATTGTCCTAATCGTGATTACAATTATTACCAAATTAGTCATGATTAATATTTTCTTCAGAATCAAGCAGCAGTACTTGAAAGTAACAAATACTGTGAGGTGCAAGCAATTCCAAAGTGGGATTTTTGTTGTGATTCAGAGCAGAGGTCCAGCCGCGAGGCTCCTGCTGAGATTCCAGCTAAGCCGGCGGAGCCGGTGAAAGACGGCGATCAGGCGTCTGACAAAACAGCAGATGAGGCGAAAGTGAAAACAAACGCAGAGCCCGTGGATCCGACCAAGAAAAATAAGACGGCGGAGAAGACCACAACTGAATTTGAGGTGATGTTTGTCTTCTCGTGTGCGCGTGCCGTGGATGTAAAAGCGCTCTAACGTGTGTTTGCGTTTAGTTGGCGTCCACAAAACTGCTGTCGCTAGCTTTGGAGGCAGATAACGACACCTACGCCTTCGATGTAAGAGCACCTTCAAACACATCACAGCGTGACGCCTGCATTTGATCGGCCCTAACGTCCTCCGCTTCCACAGTTTCACTTGCAACTGGGCCTGCTGGCCGAAGGCCTGTACAACTTAAACTTCTACTACTGCCAGAACATGGTGCCTGGCATTAACCGGCCGTACTCCTTCACCGTGAGTTCACACTTGTCTCAAGTTCCCATCAACACCGTACCGCCCACTCACTTTAACTTCAGCATGTGCTTCGCAGCTGGAGATGATTGAGAAAAATCCCGGAGGCTTCTTGTCGGCGGCCGAAATCCCACTCTCCCGCCTCTACATCGGCATGGCCGTGGTCTTCTTCGCCGCCGCCATGGTGTGGGTTTACACGCTAATGAAGCACAGGTACAGGGAGCAACCGCATGCAAGTCTCATGTGAAAGATGGATCGGAACCGTCACCAATGTTGGCTGTGTTGAATCTGCAGGTACAGCGTCTTTAAGATCCACTGGCTGATGGCGGCGCTGGCCTTCACCAAGTCCACCTCACTGGTTTTCCACAGCGTGAGTCCCAAAACACAGCACGTGGCCATGTTCATACAAAATGATATTCATTATAAAATAAATGAGTGGTTTTATTAAATAATAGTCAAGCTTTATTATGATTTAATAAATAAATAAATGATTATGAAAAAAATCATTCAAAAATAAATGTAAATTATTTCAAGGTAATTGTAGTTAACAAACATTTTTTTTTCTTAACATGCTTTTTTGTTTACTCAACTAAAACAAACTCTACTGATAGCTCAAATGTCCTTTTTCTTTTTATTTATTTTTTTTATTTTTTATTTTTTTTGGGTCTTGCTCAATTAGTTTCATAAGTGAGCATTCAAGATTATTTGGGTATTACTAGATGGCCATACAGAAGAAGGAAGGTCCAACAGTTGTTTGTGAATTAATTACTTTATTAAGACGATTCCTAGTTACTGTGTGTTTGTTTTTTTTGTTTTTTTGTTTTTGCAGTTGACAAATACACCATATTGAAAAAAAAAAATCATAAACAGTAAACCAAAAGCATAAAAAAAATACAAATAAAAAAATAATCTAAAAAAAACCGCTATAAAATTATATTTTTGCACATTTTTGTACTTAAAATTTACTTTGTTCTGAGTTTAAACAAATACTAAATGGACAAAATGTTCTGCTTGTAATTCATATCTTTGTTGTTGTAAGCATTAAGGGACCAAAAAAAAAAAGAAGAAGTAATTTTGTTCATTATACATTTTCAAAAATAATTGGCCAATTAATCTGTCTAAATGTTTTGGGGTTTTTCTGCCAAATATCAGAATCGGCAAGTAAGGTAAGGTTACTGTTGTGTGCACGTTGAGTTCTTCTCATGCAACCTTTCTTATTGTGTTTCAGATCAACTATCACTTCATCAACACTGAGGGACATCCCATCGAAGGCTGGGCCGTGATGTATTACATCACTCACCTGTGAGCCTGACACCTGACACAAATATCTGTCCCAGTTGTGTGCTGCCCATTACAGCTTTCTCCTTACTACCCCTCCCAGGCTCAAGGGGGCACTGCTGTTCATCACGCTGGCATTGATCGGCACCGGCTGGGCTTTTGTCAAGTACATCCTGTCTGATAAGGAGAAGAAAATCTTCATGATCGTCATCCCCCTGCAGGTGACACTTGTCGCGTGAGGTCCTGGAATCCTTTTTCTAGTCACTACTATTTTTTTTTTTTTTTTTTAAATGTGTTCGCAACTGCAGTGCCTGTCCAACGTGGCCTACATCATCATCGAGTCCACAGAGGAAGGCTCCAGCGAGTACCCCTTGTGGAAGGAGATCCTCTTCCTGGTTGACCTCATCTGCTGCGGCGCCATCCTGTTCCCCGTCGTCTGGTTAGTTGTCCACCTACTAGTTACAATTGGATGCTGTGAATTTTTTGAGGTGTGGCGAGACTCTATTAGGCATGGGCATTGTCATTGATTTACTGAATAGATTGATTTCAGCAATAGCAAGGAACTGATGTCACTCTTCATTCAGTCTTAACTACTCTGCAGTCTAAAGAAAAACATGTCAACTCTGGAAAGTTTAGTTCAATACAAACTAATACCTGTTGTAGAAAATTAGTGCACAGAAACACCAGTTTAGACCTTTCAGAGACCATTTGGTCATTTACTATTGATGTATTTGGCTACATTTTGTATGAAACATTATTTCATTTAAATGACATTTTTAATGTCGTTTTTGAGTTGTCCTACATTTCATTCATACATTTTTAGATGGTGATACTCTCAACTCAACTTTATTTCTAAAGCACTTTAAAACAAGCATTGCTGAATACAAAGTGCTGCACATGAAACAGAAATCGGTCGTGCAGTAAAGAATAAGATAAAAACAAGAACAAAGCAAACATTTTAAGTGAATATAACGGTACAAATAGTTTTTTTTGTGTTTAATACAAGTAAATAAATTTTACATCAATAAATTGATAAGAAACAGGCGAATGAATGAATAGATAGATAGATGGATAGATACATTATATATTGATCAAGTCATTCCTTATGGAAAAATTTGAACTGGCTCTAAAAATAAAGACCAACACTAATTTACCATTTTTATTGATAAAACAAAATAATTGATTTTTTTGTATTTAAAGAAACAAACAAACAAAAAACAGCAAAAATGTGTTTTCCAGAAATGTAGTCAAATGGATAACCTTAATTTCCATTGTCAATATTTGAGAAGGCTAACCAAATAGAATTTGCAATGGGCGGGGCTAAACACACTGCAGTCCGTCGATTCGATGGCAGAGAACCATCACTTTGTGACATGTGGAATGAAGACAAAAAAAAAGCAAAATGGTGGATGTACTCCTCTGTTTGCTCTTCTTTGTTGAATGCACTAAGCGTGTCTTTGTGTCACAATGCTGTGATGTCACACTGTTTACATACCTCAATTTGAAAACAGCTATCACTGTACCAGATCGCAGTGCTTGGTGGAAATGTGATGAGTCAGCATTTACACTTTGTGAAAGTATTGTACATTTCTTTTGTAGGTCCATCCGTCACCTCCAAGAGGCTTCGAGCACGGACGGAAAAGGTGAGCGTCTTAACTGAATCTGTCAAATCAATTACAACTGACTGATGGATTTGACCTTGTCTTTGACCTCCAGCTGCCATGAATTTGGAGAAGCTCAAGCTCTTCCGTCACTACTACGTCATGGTGGGATTTGGCCTTCAACCTTGTTTGTATTTTTGTTCTCCAGTTGGCTGATTTGTTTTTCTCCCTCTTTCAGATCGTGTGCTACATCTACTTCACGAGGATCATCGCCATCCTGCTGAAGGTCACCATGCCCTTCCAGTGGCAGTGGTGCTACGAGGTACCGTCGAAATAAAATGGCGGTCAAATTAAACGGCGGTGGTGATGATTAATAACGTTCATCTTCATCGTCCCTCAGTTCCTAGTGGAGGTATCCACTCTGATCTTCTTCGTGTTGACGGGCTATAAGTTCCGGCCCGCCTCCAACAATCCTTATCTCCAGCTGCCCCAGGACGAAGAAGACGAAGAGATGGATGAAATGTAAGCCAGCGTCACCAGTGTTCATACTACGGATGTCGGGCCATTTACAATTTTCAATCGCATGACTTCAATAGTTAACTCACTATTAATCTTAAATTTAAAATCTGTCCGAAGTGTACAATAATATTCATACTTGTTAACATAAAAGTAGGGGAAAAAATGTTATACAAATCAAAATCTGCATTGTCAATGATATGGTAATTTCATAATAATTCATAAAATGGAGTTAAGATGTACTGTACTTAAGTAGAGCCGCTGCTCCTCTGCATTGACACCTCAGGCATCTGGACGTCCCCCTGGTGAGGTGTTTGGGGAACGTCCCTAGGAGGGGGCCCAAAAATTAAACCTCTGCTGGCCATAGTTAGTGGGTGTTTTTGGTTTCACAACTCATTGACCCGGCAGCGTTGCACTTAGACGTTGCACTGGCCATTTATTTATTTAAAAAAATAAATAAATAAATATGTTCACGTCCTTTAACGTTCATAGCAGCGTACGTCGTGATTTTACTAAACGTCATTAAACGTTTTTGGCAGTCAGTTAGAATGTATCTTTGACGTGTATAACCGTCAATGGCAGTGAATGAGTGAAGATCGTGATGGACTGAATAGTTTTTCCAATGTGTGCAGAGTGACTGAGTCGGGCGCCCTGGAGGGCATTTCCAAAGTCAAGAAGACGTCTAACGGACGCGAGCGGCAGAAGGAGGCCACCTTGTGAGCAGGGAGGTGCGGGGGAGGAGTGTCACGTGACCAGCTGGCACAGAGTGGCACGCACGCACACACGGACCAAGGCTTCTTCACCAAGCACTGGCGCAGCCTCCCCCTTTTTTTCCCCCAGACAGCTCCTTCCCACTGCCTGGCTATGCAAACAGACTTCTTTGTGTCTTTGGACAAACGGACGAAGGAGCGAGAGGCCTGACCTCGCCCTCTCCAAAGACCATTTTAGCTTTTCGGATGTGTGTGTGTTTCTATTTAATACAGTACTTGTGCTCTATAGTGCGTGTGCAGGTCCTGAGAACACAAGAAGTCCCCCCCTCACATGCTCAGGTTCGAAGCCAACATGTTATTTTTCGGACATGTTCAAAGTTGTATATTTCAAAAATGCATATTGGTCGATTTCAGTATTAAGTTCTCAAGGTGAGCCCAAATTATTGATCACAAATGCGACGTCCTTTTTATTTTTGCCCCTCTTTATTTGATGCCACTCTGAAACTCGACCTGATCATTGCTTCAGTCTGCTTTTGTTTTTTAGCATACTACTTCTGGATTTGATGCCTATTTTATTCACAGTTTATTGGTACTGAATGGCGTGTAAATAATGTGAGACATGGCGACCCCTCGCAACCCCTCCAGAAGAGAAAACTTGTGTGTGCTTTCAGTTACTTGGAAATGGTGTGAGTGCAAGCCAGGACTCTTGATATGACAACACACATGCACCAATGAATGTGTGTGAACTCTTATTGTTGGCAAAATATGAATAAACTTTACTGAAATGTTTTGGGTTTTTTTTGTCTGTGACCTGTTAATAATAAAGCTGGTGTTCTGGATGTCTCCTCTTTATTGTCTTACGGAAATGCTAAATTGTCAAGTGTTTCGAACAGTATTTTACTTACTGAAATTTGTCAAGCGGCAACAATAGTATTTTATTATCCAAAAAAAACCACTGTAAAAGTCAAACATTTAAGAATAACTTGAATTCACAGAACCGAATGTGATCCTGATGTTATTGATTGAAATATAAATTTATACCCATAAGAATGATTGTAGTAAAATTCTACTTCTACCAGGAAAAAAAAAAAAACTTGTTCAATCATGTTTGTTTTGATTTTCCCCAATCTTTGTGAAATGATACATTTTAACTTGAGTAAAATATATATATATATTTTGTGAATATTGACTTGAGTAAAAAATATATGAAGTAACTGCTTGTTATTAACATCAATTCACTGTATATCTGTCTTATCTTAGTATGTGCAGGAATGTGTATCCATTACACAATAAATGCGAGCATGCGGTGCTCTCCCCCTCCCTTCCGGCGTGTTGCGGTGCTGAGCTGGAAGTTGCTGGTGCGTCATAGTGCAGCACACCTCCACCATCACCACCACTGCAACATCACGGCGTCTCCATCATTTCAACGGGAAGGACACACACGCAGGACCATGTAAGTGGCACACAAACGCGCATTAACACTAACACGCACAGTAGAGATGCTGTAGATTGTCATCATCACGAGAAAGTACATATTCATTTTATGTGACTTTTTTTTTTTTTTTGTGCTGCGTCACGGCCAAGTTTACGTTTGCGTCATTGCAGAGCAGCCTGCACAAATTGTAGTCAATAATAGTCAGAAATAACCAGAAAATTGTGATAATTCTTGGGGAGCTTGATGATAGTCTTGAAAGCAAAGTGGATTTTTTGGGGGGAATGCTGATCCTTCACTTGACCTCAAAATGTCATTGCCGGTGGCAACAGAGGAGAAAAAGAGATCCAGTGAGATGATCATGATGCAGCAGTATAGGGCAACACGTAACTTCTTGCTGCAGTGACGATGCACCACACAGCTTGCAATGTAAAAAAAACAAACGAACATTGAAATGAAATGTAGTTGCCTTAACGTTAACTTCCGCCCCTCATTTAAAAAAAAAAAAAAAAAGAAAAAAGTTTTGTAACCTGGTTTGTATGAGATATATACGGCACTATACACTAGCAACATAATCCCATAATTAAATAGAATGTAAATAAAACAATTTGATTTCATGCTTCATTGCTCAATGACGCGCAGTGGGTATACTGCCATGTTGATGCTAGGTTTCATTAGCCCGTCTAAAGCATTCTGCCTGGTGTTTTAGCATTAAGCTAGCACACTTCAGGAATTGATTACACTATATGTAATTATCTTTGTTTGTTTATTTTGACAGTAAATTTCAAACAGCGTAAAGCTTCTTTTTGAAGAAATGTGTTTTCTGGGTTTGATCATGCGCATGGTGACATTTGCAAGTGACCAGAGTCCATTTCTGTGGACACCGTAGAAGGCAGTAAAATAATAAAATGGTTGCCCCTTTGATGGATTGAAATAGGTGGATTAATCTGATTCATTCTTATTCCACCAACACAATTTTCAATAATAAATTGTTTAAATGATGATTTTTTCTTGAACTGAAAATGGGTCAAACCATTAAAAAAAAATAAAAATAAAAATCCTTTATCCAGTTCGCTTCTTTTATTTGTAGGACTTTCCTGTCAGTGTTGGCTGTGTTGGCCCTCGTGGTTACCACTGAAGCAAGTGTTGGGTAAGTTGGAGCATGCTTTTCATTTTAGTTAGTATTTCGTCTTGGCTTTTGTATCTTGAATTCAGATTATTTTAATTAGTTTTTGGAGTATATTTGTTATAAATATATAATGTATTAAAGTAGTTTCAGTTCGTCTTTTTTTTTTTTTTTTTTTTAAGAAACACTTTTTATTTCGTCAATGAAAATTGTATTGTTTTTTTTTTTTTAATTGTTTTTTTTTTTAATTTTTTATTTTTTTTTGGTTGCTTTTGTTAACTATAATATTTTTGTTTCCCACCCTCTATATAAATCTTGGGGGTGCCTCTCATTACTGTCCAAAAATTTGTAATGAAATTTTAATAAGCTGTTAAGTATTGTCTCTTAAATG